>NC_046290.1:99951724-100276429 GCF_004115265.2 Rhinolophus ferrumequinum | reverse complement strand
AGTGTCACTGAACATCTCTGTGGGGACAGCGACAGGAAGAGCAGGGCTAAGAGTCTCCTTACACCGTTTCAAACCCTGTCACAGGACCTCGCCCAGGCCGAGGAACACAGAGACCGCCACAGGAACCCGTGGAGCTCCTGGTGCATAAGAAACTGAGGCCCATGCTCCCGCCCTCGCAGGGCCTCTAATCATTATCATTTTGTGTCCTAGATTTGGTCCCCACCTCCTCCGCCTTTCCTCCCAATTCCTCCAGAGAGGACTCCCACTGTTCACAAACGGAGCTGTCCATGAAATGCTTCACCTACAACATTACCGGCCCATCTCATAATGCCCCCCATCTCTGGCCACCCCCGTTCTGCTAGAAGCAGCTAAGGAAGAGAGAAACGCCGGCCCCTCTCATTTTTAATAACAAGCAAGGCGGGAACGGTAGGTTTCTGAATGTTACAGACCTTGACTTCATGTTTGGTCTCTGAATGTTAGGTCTCAGATACCTCGACTTACAGACAGAGCCTTGTCCGCTAACCTGCACCTGCACAAAGAGGCAAACTTGCGATATCACAAAATGCAACAAAACAGCTACTGGCTTGAAGTCAGTCAACATTTCCTGTCAAACTTTGCTACCCTGTCACCACAGCCCCTATAAAACCCTCCTCACTCCTTCCTCCGGGCCTGCATCTATCCTTTAGACATGCCGCCCGGAGCAAGCCATCTTTTACTCATCCTGATAAACGCTTGCTCTCTTAAAATAAAGATTTCTTAATTTGAGGGACCATGTGTGTTCCTTTATGGGCCGACCTATCATTTGGTGCCGAATCCTGGAGGGTGTACGCCGGAGAATGCAAGACAACTCCTGCTCTTTGTCTTCTGCCTCGCCCCAAACTTGATCCGCTCTCTGGCCTCCCTCCCGGACCTGTCATAGGACGCTTTCAGGACTTTCACCATTCCCTTGCTGACATCCCAGACAACAGCAGGCCAATTTCTCGCCGGGTGAGTGAAACCTCCTTTCGTGTCTCGGAACTTCTGCCTCTCCCTCATTGTTCTAGGGTTCCATGAAGATCCCAGAGCTAGGCCAAAAGGTTCCTCTTGCCCCAGGGGGCCCAGATCCTCCCAATCTTGGGGATGACCAGTCTGTGAGTGATCTCTCGTACTCGTGTTTGTGAGGGTTGAACACCAGGATTTGGGACACCTCAACCTCTTATTCTCCCCTTAATAGGAGGCTCCCTCCTCACCTTTCTCATTCCATCTATTGGGGCCATGGGGACCTCACATTCGGTCCATGGGAAATCTGCATCCCTTGGTTGTCTCCTCCACAACTTACACGCCCTCAGGCTCATCTTACAGGAGATTCGAACCACATGATTTATCTTTTACTACAAAACTGCCTGACACCTATCTAACTTCTGTCACCACAAGGGAAAATGGTCACAAATTCCCTATGTTCTTTACTCTTTGAGCTCAACCCTCGATGTTTGATTAAAAGTCTCCACATCACTCCCAAGAAAAAACCAAAACAAAACAAAACAAAAAAAACCCAAAACACTATTGCTTGTATTCCTGTGAGTCGATTGCAGACCTTAAGCTCTTTTTGAAGCAGACAGACGTGTCACTGTGCCAGGACTGATCACTACTTATAACTAACCCCAGACTCCTACAGCTCCTGTTAATACCTTTATCGTAAGATCTCTAGTTTTCCTCTTTACTTACAACTGCCTGGGATGCACTTCTCACTCTTAGGGACCCTAGTTTAATCCCTTCTCTCACCTTTAATCTTTCCACTTCTCATTATCCTTGGTCTAATCCTATTTGGACCCTGACTTTTTAACATTCTGGTCAAGATTATCTCTTCCAAAATCAAGTCTATTAAAGCTGTAGATGATTCTTGAGCAAGGCTTCCAGCCCATCCCCATGACGGAGTCTATAACCACTTTCTCCCCCTTGGGTCAGAACTTAAGTTCCTGCTCAACGCCACTAACTGAGTTCGGTCCATAGACGAGGCCGCTCAAATTTTTGCGATCCAGTCGTTCCACCATCCCCTATTCCTTGAGAGGATCCAACCTCATCCTACCTCCTCGCCTTCCTGACTTTGACACAGAGGACAGACAGAGCCCAGGACTCCAATTCCCTCATGCATCACAACAGCGGAGCCCAAGCTTACACCTCAAGTGGCAAGAGAGCCAATTTCTTTCTTAATACATGTGCGGGTTACCTTCTGTTTACTCCACAAATTTTCTGGAGCTACTCATCCCTCCCATATGTGATTGATGGCCTTATCTCACAATGTCTAACTATAGCAGCCCTAACTGGCTCACTTCATAACTCAGCTATTACCACTCATTTCTCTTACTCCCCAGGTGGCCCACACTCTGATTCAGAGTCTTCTTTCATTTCAGTCTGCCCAACCCAGAACCCATCCTACTCCTTGCACTCTACCCCTCTGACACTCCGATAGTGATCCCCTTACGGCCATCCCTCGTCGATCCAGTTGTCTGTGCCACCTCAACCCCTTCTATGGCCACACTGTCGAGTTCTAGCTCTGCGATCCATCCTTCTTTCCAAACCAACACGTATACCCTTCTTTCTCACATCCCCACTCCCCTCCTAAACCCGCTCACTTCACAGTCCTAGACCTCAAAGACAACAATCTTTTCCAAGGGTTTAGGTACAGCCCCCATTTTCATCCAGGCCCTAGAGGCTGATGTAGCCTTTCTCCCAATACACCCCTACTCGACGTGCATAATCTCCATTTGTGCAGTCTATCTCACTCTCTCTGCCATTTCGCTACCCTTCTTGTGTCCCACAGTAACAAGGGCTACCTGCTATCCCCACACAAGGCACAACTCTCTACCTCCTCAGTTTTCTACCTGGAGGTCCATCTTACCTCCATCCCCATGGCCATCGTGGCCATTGGTATCTCCAAAATTATCTCAATAGCACATCCTTGGGCTTCCACCTTCCTCAGTCTTTTCGAGCTCACATATGTCAGACCCTTCCTTCCAGATAACCACTGTCCTAGTAGCTCACCCATGAGAGACTACCTCCTAGCCTTCAGCCTCATTCAGCAGATCCAGAGGGAGTATACAGACCGCATTCTTCCCAGCCCCCAAGACACTTCCTCTGTTTCTCTCCCATTCCAAGTCCCCAGAGACTGGGTCCATCGCAACCTCTCAGACTTAACGACAAAGGGGGAAAGGCCCCTGCCAGCACCTTCTCACCAACACCACTGCAGCCGGCTGCTTGGTCACCCCTCTTGGATTCACCTGTCTTGGAAGTAATAATAGCTGAACCGCCTGTCCTACCACTCCACGTGACTGCCCAGGCTCAATGATATCACACCTCAGTCCTGAGCCCCACCTGGCTTCGACTGACAAGATCTGCGTGGAAAGAAAGGGAGACTCATGAAAGGTGATCCCTACTCTTGCCTGTCCTCGCTTCATGAAATAAACAACTCCAACCTCACTCCCGTCTCCTTTGCTCTTGACAATTCCTCTCAGTTATTTATACATTTCCCCTTAAACTCCACGGGTTCATTTAAGAGTTTTTCTTAATTCCACCACCTGTATTCTCAACCCCTGAGAAGACATAAGCCCTCATGGTTTTCTTCATTGTATTACTCTTCCCTCTCATGAACTTTTCCCTAGAATTACCCCTTATCTCCTCCAGACACTTTACCTAATTCATCATCTTCCTCATCTACCTGCCGGAACACCAAATGGACAGGCCCATACACCCTTGTGTTTACTTTCTCCACATATTCAGATCACCACGAATAATCTATCTTTACTGCCCCAAATACACTCATATGCAAACAAATGTACGTCTCCCTTTTTCAACTCTTAGTGTCACTGAACACCTCTGTGGGGACATCGACAGTAAGAGCAGGGCTATGAGTCTTCTTACACCACTGTAAAACCCTTTGGCAGAACCTCACCCAGGCCACCAAAAATATTAGAAACAAAAAACGAATACAGTAAAGTTGCCGGCTACAAAATGAACGTAAAAAACTCCTTTACATTCCTATATACTAACAATGAAATCTCCAAAAAGGAAACAAACAGACCAAAAAAAATTGCTTTTGCAATAGCAACAAAAAGAATAAAATACCTAGGAATAAATGTAACCAAGGATGTGAAAGACCTATATGCTGGAAACTATAAGACATTTTTAAAAGAAATTTTAAAAGAAGACACAAAGAAATGGAAAGACATTCCATTCTCATGCATAGGAAGAATCAACATAGTTAAAATGGCCATATTACCCAAAGCAATATAGAGATTTCATGCAATCCCCCATCAAAATCCCAATGGCATTTTTTAAATAAATAGAACAAAAAACCATCAGCTTTGTATGGAACTACAAAAGACCCAAAATAGCCAAAGCAATTTTAAGAAAAAAGGACAGTGCTGGATGTATCACATACCCTGAATTTAGCTTGTACTACAGGGCAACAGTAATCAAAACAGCATGGTATTGACAGAGAAACAAGCACATAAACAAAAGGAATAGAATTGAGATCCCAAAAATAAAACCACATAAGTACGGACAGATAATATTTGACAAAGAAACCAAAAACATACAATGGAGGAAAGACAGACTCTTTAATAAATGATGCTGGCAGAATTGGAAAGCCACGTGCAAAAGGATGAAACTGGATTGTTATCTGTTACTATGTACCAAAATTAATTCAAAATGAATCAAAGACTTAAGCATAAGACCAGATACAATAAACTGCAATAAAGAAAACATAGATACTACACTTATAGACCTTGGGTTCAAAGAGCATTTTATGAATTTGACTCCAAAGGCAAGGGAAGTAAAAGCTATAATAAATGAATGGGACTATATGAAAGTTGAAAGCTTCTGTATACCAAAAAAAACCATTGACAAGATAAAGAGGCAACCAGCTAAATGGGAGAAGAGTCTTTGCAAACAGCATCTTCGATAAGGGGCTAATATGCATAATATACAAGGAACTCATGCAACTCAACAATAAAAAAAAAAAAAAAACCCAATTGAAAAATGGGCAGAGGATCTGAGGGGCATTTCTCCAAAGGCAAATGGATATATGAAAAAATGCTCAACATCACTAATTATCAGAGAAATACAAATAAAAACCACAATGAGATATCACCTCACCTTAGTTTGATCGCTATCGTCAACAAGACAAATAGTAACAAGTGTTGGAGAGGCTGTGGAGAAAAAGGAACCCTCATACACTGTTGGTGGGAATGCAGACTGGTGCAGCCGTTATGGACGGCAGTGTGGAGGCTCCTCAAAAAATTAAAAATAGCGGAGGAGCTAGGAATGGCGGCAGCGGGGCGCACTTTCTGAGTTCTCCTCCAGATCTTATTACAAACGGGACCTATAACCCATCAAAGAACTCTTTGCTCATCACACAGAACAGCTAAGAGACTCGTGGAAGGATTACTTGAAGGTGCGCTAATTGGGCGAGCAGGGGAAGGAAGGAAGGGAGCAGAGTGAAAACGCGTGGGCCCGCGGTGGGGTCCTGGCCGGCAGCAGCGGCGGCAGTGGTGGCGGCGGCGAAAACCGCGGTGGCACCCGCAGTTCCAAACACACACGGGATCCCAGGGCGGAACGGAGAGCACAGAGACCGGGAGGTGGGCTCTTTCCCTGCATCCCACGGCTGATCTCTACCGCCGGGAGTGGGGCTAGTGGGCCCTAGGTTGGACAAACAACACAGACTCCATACCTGGACCCCTCCCCCGCCCTGCTCTTCCAATCCTACCCCCGCCCTTCCAGAGACTGGCCCCTGAACTGAGGAGTAGTGTCAGATTACAGAGGAGCCATACTGCTCAGGCTCTTGGAAAACTGACAGCAGCCCTGACCCAGGGAAGAGGCTGGGAAGAGTGTGATTTTGGCTGGGCTAGGAGAGAAGAGACTCCTCCATCCCCAGCCACAACCTTTTCTGGCCTGCAGGAAGAGTGTGACGCGCAGCTGGGCTGGGAGAGAGAAGACCCCCTCCATCCCCAGCTCCCACCCTTTCTGGCCTGCCTAGAGCGGGGCAAGTGCAACTGCCGAGACACTCCCAGGGATCACCAATAAGGCAGACGCAGCTCTGGGCTTTCAGCAGCTCAGAAATCTCCCGCCCGCAACCCCCCATACACACACACACTGAAAAAGAGCCCTAAGATTCAGGAGTACTGGACACG
The DNA here is from genome assembly GCF_004115265.2 of Rhinolophus ferrumequinum. Taxonomy (NCBI): domain Eukaryota; kingdom Metazoa; phylum Chordata; class Mammalia; order Chiroptera; family Rhinolophidae; genus Rhinolophus; species Rhinolophus ferrumequinum. Next base: position 100,270,262 of record NC_046290.1, on the reverse strand, counting down.
GGGCTCGTGGTGCTACTCTCAGTGTGCATATGTGCAGGCAAGGACAGAAACTGCACTGACTTTGTAAAAACTATCATCCAGAGCCCTCAGGCCCACGCATTTAAATCTACAGTCCCAAGGTTACTCTGGGCACCAGGTGACCGGCTCAATAAGCAGGGGGCTCTTTGGTACAGCAGAGGACAACCTGGACATTATTTGGTGGGCTTAAGCCAAGACTGTCACTGCTTCTTGTTTTGCTTTGTTTTGTTTTGTTTTGCTTTGTCTTTATATTTTTGATATCTTGGCCTGTGTCGAGTGGGGGTTATCGGGTGTTTTTACATGTGAATGTATTTGATTTTTTTCTTTGTTGTTGTTGTTGCTGTTGTGCTTGGTGATTTGCTTTGTTCTGAAACTGCCTTACCAGGGCCCAGCTTAAGAGGCACAAGATTCAACATATCCAGAGGCCAACTCCAGACACAACCACAGTACTACTGGATTTGACCTACAAGTCACACACCCAGAGGGAATTCTCTGCAGGCACTAGAGCCCATAAGGCCAAACCACATTTAAGTGGTCAACCCTCACACAGCAGAACGCCCTGCGGGGGGCAGAGCCAAGTCTCACAACGAGTCAGCCCAGTAGTTAACCCCACCTACTCACAAGCAAAAAGCAATTAAAGATCTTCTTGAACAGGACAATATACACAACACAAGAGTCACCTTTGGAGCACACAAAGAGGAGAAGAACAAAGTAGTGCAAGTCAAATATAAAGGACACATACTACATAAAATAACCTAGCAAGAACTAAGAACTCTAGGGGATCTACCTAATACATCAAAACAAACACAGAGAGTCAGCCAGAATGGGGAAACAAAGATACACGTCCCAAATAAAAGAACAGAAGAAACCTCCACAACTGGAACCAAATGAAGCAGACGTAACCAACCTTTCAGAGACAGAGTTCAGAACACTGGTGATAAGAATGTTTAAGGAGCTTAGAGAAGACATAAAGAAGGATGTAGAAATCATAACGAACAACCAGGTAGAACAAAAGAACACAATTACTGAAATTAAGAACTCACTTGAAGGAATTACCAGCACGTTAGATGAAGCAGAGGATCGAATCAGCGACTTAGAAGACAAGGTAGCAGAGATCACCCAAACAGAACAACAGAAAGAAAAAAGAATAAAAACAAAGAGGATGGCTTAAGAGACCTCTGGGATAACATCAAGCGCAACAACATGCGCATCATAGGAATACCAGAAGGTGAAGAGAGGAAGCAAGGGATTGAGAACATATTTGAAGTAATAATGTCTGAAAACTTCCCTAACCTGATGTAGGAAACCAACATACAAGCCCAGGAAGTGCAGAGAGTTCCAACCAGGATAAACCCAAACACGTCCACACCAAGACACATTATAGTTAAAATGGCAAAGCTTAAAGACAAAGAGAGAATCCTAAAAGCAGCAAGAGAAAGACAGAGGGTTACATACAAGGGAACTCCCATAAGACTATCAAATGATTTTTCTACAGAAACATTGAAGGCCAGGAGGGAGTGGCAGGAGATACTCAAAGTGATGGAAAACAAAGGCCTACAACCTAGATTGCTTTATCCAGCAAGGCTATCATTTAAAGTTGATGGAGAGATAAAGAGCTTTCCAGAAAAAAATAAGCTAAAGGAATTTACCACCAAGCCAGCATTGCAAGAAATACTAAAAGGACTTCTGTAAATAGAAGAAGGATCAAAACAACCTAACTACAAATTTAAAAATGGCAATAACTATGTACCTATCAATAATCACTTTAAATGTAAATGGATTAAATGCTCCAATCAAGAGACATAGGGTAAGAAAGCAAGATCCTTGTATATGCTGTATACAAGAGACTCACCTCAGAACAAAAGACACACAGGCTGAAAGTGGAGGGTTGGAGTAAGATATTTCATGCAAATGGAAATGAGAAAAAAGCTGGAGTTGCAATACTTATATCTGACAAAATAGACTTTAAAATGAAGAACATATTAAAAGACAAAGATGGGCACTATATAATAATAAAGGGATCGATCCAAGAAGAGGACATAACCCTAGTAAACATCTATGCACCCAACATAGGAGCACCTAAATATATAAAACAGGTACTGACTGGCATAAAGACAGAGATCAACAGTAACACTATCATAGTAGGGGACTTCAACACACCTCTGACAACAAGGGACAGGTCTTCCAGACAGAAAACCAATATGGAAACAACAGCCTTAAATGATACATTGGACCACTTGGATTTAATCGATATTTTCTGAACATTTCACCCCAATGCTGCAAAAGACACGTTTTTCTCAAGCGCACAAGGAACATTTTCCAAGATAGACCATATGTTAGGCCACAAAATAAGTCTTGATAAATTTAAGAAAATTGAAATCATACCAATTGTCTTCTCTGATCACAATGCTATGAAATTAGAAATGAACTACAGGAAAAAAACTGGAAGACACACCAATTCATGGACGCTGAATAACTTATTACTAAATAATGAATGGGTCAAGCAGGAGATCAAGGAAGAAATCAAAAGATAACTCGAGACAAACGAAAATGAAAACACGATGACCCAAAATCTATGGGATGCCGCGAAAGCAGTCCTAAGAGGGAAATTCATAGCTTTGCAGGCCTACCTAAAGAAACAAGAAACATCACTAATCAACAGTTTATCTTCACACTTATGGGATCTGGAAAAAGAACAGCAAAATAAGCCCAAAGGGAGCACAAGGAAGGAGATAATAAAGATCAGAGCAGAAATAAATGAAATAGAAACCAGAAAAACAATACAAAAGATCAATGAATCCAAGAGTTCGTTCTTTGAGAAGATAAACAAAATTGACAAACCTTTAGCCAGACTCATTAAAAAAGAGAGAGAGAGGACCCAAATTAATAAAATCAGAAATGAAAGAGGAGAAGTGACAACGGACACTGCAGAAATACAAAAAGTTTTAAGAAGTTACTATGAGCAACTATATGTCAACAAATTTGACAATCTGGAAGAAATGGACAATTTTCTAGAGGCGTACAACCTTCCTAGGCTAACTCAAGAAGAAACAGAAAACCTGAATAGACTGATTACCACCACGGAAATTGAATCAGTAATCAACAATCTCCCAACAAACAAAAGCCCTGGACCAGATGGATTTACAGGTGAATTTTACAAAACGTTCAAAAAAGAATTATCACCTATTCTCCTCAAGCTCTTCCAAAAAATCCAGAAGGAGGGAAGACTCCCAAACACTTTTTATGAAGCCACTATCACCCTGATCCCAAAATCAGACAAAGACACCACAAAAAAAGAAAACTACAGGCCGATATCTCTAATTAACATAGATGCAAAAATCCTCAACAAAATATTAGTGAACAGAATTCAGCAATACATGATAAAGATCATACACCATGATCAAGTGGGATTCATCCCTGGTATGCAAGGGTGGTTCAACATTGGCAAATCAATTAATGTGATACACCACATTAACAAAATGAAAAATAAAAATCACATGATCATATCAATAGATGCAGAAAAAGCATTTGATAAAATCCAACAGCCATTTATGATAAAAACCCTTAAGAAAGTGGGAATAGAGGGATCATATCTCAACATAATAAAGGCCATATATGACAAGCCCACAGCTAACATCATACTCATGGGGAAAAGCTAAAACCATTCCCCCTAAGATCAGGAACAAGGCAAGTTTGCCCACTATCTCCGCTTCTATTCAACATAGTGCTGGAAGTTCCAGCCACAGCAATCAGACAAGATAAAGAAACAAAAAGCATCCAAATTGGTAAGGAGGAAGTAAAATTATCATTATATGCAGATGATATGATACTATATATAGAGAACCCTAAAGACTCCACCAAGAAGCAATTAGAGCTGATAGATGAATTTAGTAAAGTAGCAGGATACAAAATTAATATTCAGAAATCAGTTGCATTTGTATATACCAATAATAAAACATCAGAAGGAGAAATTAAAAAACAATCCCATTTACAATTGCTCCAAAGACTATAAAATACCTGGGAATAAATTTAACCAAAGAAGTAAAAGATCTGTACTCAGAAAATTATAAGACACTGAAGAAAGGAATGAAAGAAGATATAAATAGATGGAAACAATATCATGTTCATGGATAGGAAGATTTAATATAGTTAAAATGTCCATACTGCCTAAGTCAATATACATATTCAACGCAATTCCTATCAAACTACCAACGACGTTTTTCACAGAAATAGAACATATAATCCTAAAATTTATATGGGACCATAAAAGACCCCGTATAGCCTCAGCAATCTTGAGAAATAAGAACAAAGTAGGAGGTATAACAATACCTGAATTCAAATTATACTACAAGCCTACAGTAATCAAAACAGCATGGTACTGGCATAAAAACAGACGCATAGATCAATTGAACAGAATAGAGTCCAGAAATAAATCCATGCCTATATGCCATTTAATCTACGACAATGGAAGCAAGAATGTACGATGGGGTAAAGACAGTATTCAATAAATGGTGCTGGGAAACCTGGACAGACACATGAAAAAAATGAAGCTGACCACCTCCTTACAATATATACAAAAATAAATTCAAAATGGCTTAAAGACTTAAACGTAAGATCTGAAACCATAAAATACCTAGAAGAAAATATAGGAAGAAACTTCACAGACATTACCCGGAGTAAGATTTTTACTGATATATCCCCTTGCACGAGGGAAGTAAGAGAAAAAATAAACATGTGGGATTATATCAAACTAAAAAGTTTTTTCACAGCAAATGTACCCATCAATAAAACAAAAAGAGATCCTACTGAATGGGAAAAGATATTTGCCAATGATATATCTGATAAGGGATTAATATCACAAACCTATGAAAAACTCACTCAACTCAACTCCAAAAAAACAAACGACCCAATTAAAAAATGGGCAGAGGACTTGAAGAGGCATTTTTCTAAAAAGGACATACAGATGGCAAACAGACATATGAAGAAATGCTCAACCTCACTAACCATCAGACAAATGCAAATAAAAACCACAATGAGATACCACCTCACCCCAGTCAAAATGGCTATCATCAATAAATCAACAAACAACAAGTGCTGGTGCGGATGTGGAGAAAAGGGAACGCTTGTGCACTGTTGGTGGGATTGCAGATTGGTGCAGCCACTATGGAAAACAGTATGGAGGTATCTCAAAAATCTGAAAATGGAACTACCCTATGATCCAGTAATTCCACTCCGAGGTATCTATCCGGAGAAATCCAAAACTCCAATTCAAAAATCTTTATGCAGTCCTATGTTTATTGCAGCACTATACACAATAGCCAAGACATGGAAACAATCGAAATGCCCATCGGTAGATGACTGGATTAAGAAACTGTGGTACATTTATACAATGGAGTATTACGCAGCCATAAAGAAGAAAGAAATCTTACCATTTGCAACAACATGGATGGACCTAGAGAACATTATGTTAAGTGAAATAAGTCAGACAGAGAAAGATAAGTACCATATGATCTCACTTATATGCGGAATCTAAAGAAAAGAATAAGTGAATGAACTAATCAGAAACAGTTTTGGAGACAAAGAGGAGAAACTGAGGGTTGCTAGATGGGCGGGGGGGTGGGGGTAAGGGGGAAGGTGAGGGGATTAGAAAACAATCAGTAACCACAAGATGGCCACGGGGTTTGAAAATTAATCTGGGGAACGTAATTTAGTGGTTACCAGAGGGTAAAGGGGTTGGGGGGTGGGAGATGAGGGTAAGGGGGATCAAATATATGGTGATGGAAGGAGAACGGACTCTGGGTGGTGAACACGTAATTTATAGATGATGTGATACAGAATTGTACACCTGAAATCTATATAATTTTACTAACAATTGTCAACCCAATGAACTTTAATAAATAAATAAAAGTAATTGAAGACTCAGAAAAATGGAAAGACATTTTGTGCTCATGGGTAGGAAGAACCAACATAGATAAATGGCCATGTTACCTGAAGCAATATGCAGATTTAATGCAATCCCCATCTAAATCTCACTGGCTTTTTTTAAAGAAATAGAACAAAAAACTCATCAGATTTGTATGGAACCACAAAAGACCCTGAATAGCCAAAGCGTTGTTAAGAGAAAAGAACAATGCTGGAACGATCACACTCCCTGACTTTAGCTTGGACTATAGGGCAACAATATTCAAAACAGCGTGGAATTGGCAGAATAACAAACTCACGGGTCAATGGAATAGAATTGAGAACACAGAAATAAACCCATATAAATACGGACAGATAATTTTGACAAAGAAGCAAAAAACATACAATGGAGAAAATCTAGCCTCTTCAATAAATGATGCTTGCAGAATTGGAAAGCCATGTGCAAAAGGATGAAACTGGACTGCTATCTCTCACCATGTAAAAAAATTTATTCAAAATGGATCAAAGACTTAAGCATAAGACCTGAAACAATAAACTGCATAGAAGAAAACATAGGTACTAAACTTATGGACCTTCGGTTCAAAGAGCATTTCATGAATTTGACTCCAAATGCAAGGGAAATAAAAGATAAAATAAATGAATGGGAGTATATCAAACTTAAAAGCTTCTGCACAGCAAAAGAAACCATCAACAAAATAAAGAGGCAACCAACAGAATGGGAGAAGATTTTTGCAAACAGTGTCTCTGAGAAGGGGCTAATATCCAAAGTATACAAGGAACTCATGGAACTCAACAACGAAAAAAGCAAACAATCCACAAACAAACCAATTGAAAATTGGGCAGAGGACCTGAAGAGACATTTCTCCAAGGAGGACATATAAATGTCAAACAGACATATGAAAAAATGTTCAACATCACTAATCATCAGAGAAATGCAAATGAAAACCACAATGAGATATCACCCCACCCCCGTCAGAATGGCTATCATCCACAAGACAAATAGTAACAAGTGTTGGAGAGGCTGTGGGGAAAAAGGAACCCCCATACACTGTTGGTGGGAACACTATGATTGGTGCAGCCGCTATGGAAGGCAGTGTGGAGTTTCCTCAAAAAATTAAGAATAGAATTACCATCTGACCCAGCAATCCCTCTCCTGGGTATCTACCCAAAACATCTGAAAACATTTACCCACAAAGACAAGTGTGTTCCAATGTTCATTGCAGCTTTATTTACAATGGCCTAGGCATGGAATCAACCAAAATGTCCTTCAATAGATGAATGGATAAAGAAGTTGTGGTATATATACACAATGGAATATTGTTCGGCAGTAAGAAAAGATGAAATAGTACCATTTGTGATAACATGGAAGGATGTTGAGATTATAATGCTAAGTGAAATAAGTCAAACAGAAAAAGTAGAGAACCATATGATTTCACTCATATGTGGTATATAAAATTGAAAACAACAAAAGAACAAGGCTTACAGATGAAGAAACAAAACTCATAGATAGACAATAGTTTAGGGGTTACCAGAGAGTGAGCAGGCAGAGGGGCTCTAGGAGAGGGGAAACAGGGTCTAATATATGGTGATGGAAAGAGAAATGACTCTGGGTGGTGAACAATGTTAGATATAGATAAAGTATTACAGAATTATGCGCCTGAAATATATGTAACTTAACTACAAATTGTGACCCCAATAAAATTTAATTTAAAAAGAAAGGAAAAAAGGAAGGAAGGGAGGGAGGGAGGGAGGGAGGGAGGAAGAAGAAAAGGAAGAAGGAAAGAAAGGAAGAAAACTGGGCTATTAAGAAGAGCAGAGGAGACACTTGGAAACCGAAGCCTTGGAAGAGTGGCGCCCCAGACAGATAAGGAAACTGAAGAGAGATTAAGCCATGGTGTAAGCTCACATAGATAGTAAATGTCAGATTCAGGATTCAAATCTAAGCAATTTGGCTCTAGAACCTAAGATATCAAGTTAAAATCCTAATATATTGCAATCTATAGGACTATACCACACAGAGTCTACATTGGAAATGAACTGACCTTAATTCTTTGAGTGCTAAATTCAAAAATCCCAGAGAAGGGGCTTATTAGCTTATCTCAGGTTGAGTACTCATCCATAAACCAATCAGCTGAAATCAAGATGATAATCAAAACACCATAAGCGAGGAGTGACGTCATAGGAATGGCGGCAGCAGGGCGCACTTTCTGAGTTCTCTGGATCTTGTTGCAAACGGGACCTATAACCCATCAAAGAAATTTTCGATCACCACACAATATAGTGGGGAGATTCGTGGATTACTTGAAGCTAAGAAATTCTTGAAGGTACGCTAACTGGACGGAGCAAGGAAAGGAAAAAGAGGAGCGGCGTGAGAGCGCCCGGCCGGCAGCGGCGGGAGAGCCCAGCCCCCAACAGAGCCTCAGCTGGCGGGGGCGAAAACCGAAAACCGCTGAGCCGGGCACGCACGGGATCCCAGGCGAAGCGGAGAGCGCAGAGACCGGGGGTAGGCTCTTTCCCTGCGTCCCACAGCTGATTTCTCCCGCCGGGAAGGCGGCGCGCCCTGCGGCGGACGGGGGGCACAGTCTCCATACCTGGGCCCCCCCCCCTGCTCTTCCAATCCTACCCCGCCCTTCCAGAGACTGGGACTGGAAACCTCGGTGGAGCCCCGCTGTGCCAGGCACGCACGGGAGCGGAGAGCGCAGAGACCGGGGGGTGGGCTCTTTCCCTGCGTCCCACGGCTGATTTCTCCCGCCGGGAAGGCGGCGCGCCCTGCGGCGGACGGGGGGCGCAGTCTCCATACCTAGGCCCCTCCCCCGCCCCGCTCTTCCAATCTTACTCCGCCCTTCCAGAGACTTAAACCCGCTCCTGAACCGAGGACTGGTATCTGAGGCTCAGGCTTTGGGATGCCTGACGGGCAGCCCTGACCCAGGCAGACTGGGTAGTGTGCGTGATTTTGGCTGCGCTAGGAGAGAAGACACGCCTCCACCCCCAGCCACCACCTTTTCTGGCCTGCGGGAAGAGGGCGACACACGGCTGGGCTGGGAGAGTGAAGACCCCTCCATCTCCAGCCCCCACCCTTCCTGGCTTGCCTAGGGTGGGGTGGGTGCAGCTGCCGAGACACACCCGGAGATCAACAGTGAGGCAGGCGCAGCTCTGGGCTTTCAGCAGATCAGAAATCTCCCGCCCGCACCCATACACACACACTGAAGGAGTGCCCTAGGACTCTGGAGCTCTGGACAAAGGACTGGTGGTGCTACTCTCGGTGTGCATACGTGCAGACAAGGGCAGAAGCTGCACTGACTTTGTGGAGACTATCATCCAGACCCCTCAGGCCCACGCTTTTAAGTCTGCAGTCCCAAAGTCTCTCTGAGCACCAGGTGACTGGCTCAGCCTGCGCAATAAGCAGGGGGCTCTTTGGTACAGCAGAGGACAACCTGGTCATTGCTTGGTGGGCTCAGGCCGAGACGGTCGCTGCTTTTTGTTTGGTTTGTTTTGCTTTGCTTGGTTTTGTTTTGCTTTGTCTTGTATCTTTGATATCTTTGCCTGTGTCGAGCGGGGGTTATCGGCTGTTTTTTTTTTTTTTTTTTTTTTTTTCTCTTTGCTGTTGTCGTTGCTGCTGTGCTTGGTGATTTGCCTTGTTCTGGGACTTCCCTGCCGGGGCCCAGCTTGGGTGGTACGGGACTCGGCATATCCAGGGGCCAACTCCAGACCAAATCGGAGTGCAGCCGGGTTTGACCTGCAGGTCACACACCTAGAGGGGGTTCTCGGCAGGCTCTGGAGCCCATAGAGGCCAAATCACATTGGGGTGGTCAACCCTCACGCAGCAGAGTGCCCTGCGGGGGGCAGAGCCAAGTCTCACGGCAGGTCAGCCCAGGAGTTGACCCCACCTGCTCATTAGCGGGAAGCAATTAAAGATCTTCTTGAACGGGACAGTGTACACAACACAAGACTCACCTTTGGAGCACACGCAGAGGAGGACGACGTGGTGCGAGTCAAATATAAAGGACACATACTACATAAGATAACCTAGCAAGAACTAAGAACTCTAGGGGATCTACCTAATATATCAAAATAAACACAGTCAGCCAGAATGGGGAAACAAAGATACACGTCCCAAATAAAAGAACAGAAGAAGCTTCCACAACTGGAACCAAATGAAGCAGACGTAACCAACCTCTCAGAGACAGAGTTCAGAACACTGGTGATAAGAATGTTTAAGGAGCTTAGAGAAGACATAAAGAAGGATGTAGAAATCATAACAAACGAGCTTAGAGAAAACATAAATAAGGATGTAGAAATCATAACGAAAAACCAGATGGAACTGAAGAACACAATTACCGAAATTAAGAACTCACTTGAAGGAATTACCAGCAGGCTAGATGAAGCAGAGGATCGAATCAGCGACTTAGAAGACAAGGTAGCAGAGATCACCCAAACGGAACAACAAAAAGAAAAAAGAATAAAAAACAATGAAGATGGCCTAAGAGACCTCTGGGATAACATCAAGCGCAACAACATGCGCATCATAGGAATACCAGAAGGTGAAGAGAGCAAGCAAGGGATTGAGAACATATTTGAAGTAATAATGTCTGAAAACTTCCCCAACCTGATGAAGGAAACCAACATACAAGTCCAGGAAGTGCAGAGAGTTCCAACCAGGATTAACCCAAACAGGTCCACACCAAGACACATTATAGTTAAAATGGCAAAGCTTAAAGACAAAGAGAGAATCCTAAAAGCAGCAAGAGAAAGACGGAGGGTTACATAAAAGGGAACTCCCATAAGACTATCAAATGATTTTTCTACAGAAACATTGAAGGCCAGGAGGGAGTGGCAGGAGATACTTAAAGTGATGGAAAACAAAGGCCTACAACCTAGATTGCTTTATCCAGCAGGGTATCATTTAAAGTTGATGGAGAGATAAAGAGCTTTCCAGAAAAAAATAAGCTAAAGGAATTTATTACCACCAAGCCAGCATTGCAAGAAATACTAAAAGGTCTTCTGTAAATAGAAGAAAGATCAAAACAACCTAACTACAAATTTAAAAATGGCAATATCTATGTACCTATCAATAATCACTTTAAATGTAAATGGATTAAATGCTCCAATCAAAAGACATAGGGTGGCTGACTGGATAAGACAGCAAGACCCTTGTATATGCTGTATACAAGAGACTCACCTTAGAACAAAAGACACACACAGGCTGAAAGTGAAGGGTTGGAGTAAGATATTTCATGCAAATGGAAACGAGAAAAAAGCTGGAGTTGCAATACTTATTTCTGACAAAATAGACTTTAAAATGAAGAACATACTAAAAGATAAAGATGGGCACTATATAATAATAAAGGGATCGATCCGACATGAGGACATAACCCTAGTAAACATCTATGCACCCAACATAGGAGCACCTAAATATATAAAACAGGTATTGACTGACATAAAGGCAGAGATCAACAGTAACACTATTATAGTCGGGGACTTCAACACACCTCTGACCACAAGGGACAGGTCTTCCAGACAGAAAATCAATATGGAAACAACAGCCTTAAATGATACATTGGACCACTTGGATTTAATCGATATTTTCAGAACATTTCACCCCAATGCTGCAAAATACACCTTCTTCTCAAGCGCACATGGAACATTTTCCAAGATAGATCATATGTTAGGCCACAAAACAAGTCTTGATAAATTTAAGAAAATTGCAATCATACCAATTGTCTTCTCTGATCACAATGCTATGAAATTAGAAATGAACTACAGGAAAAAAACTGGAAGACACACCAATTCATGGAGGCTGAATAACTTATTACTAAATAATGAATGGGTCAAGCAGGAGATCAAGGAAGAAATCAAAAGATATTTCGAGATAAATGAAAATGAAAACACGACGACCCAAAATCTATGGGATGCCGCGAAAGCAGTCCTAAGAGGGAAATTCATAGCTTTGCAGGCCTACCTAAAGAAACAAGAAACATCACTAATCAACAGTTTACCTTCACATTTAAGGGATCTGGAAAAAGAACAGCAAAATAAGCCCAAAGGGAACACAAGGAAGGAGATAATAAAGATCAGAGCAGAAATAAATGAAATAGAAACCAGAAAAACAATACAAAAGATCAATGAATCCAAGAGTTGGTTCTTAGAGAAGATAAACAAAATCGACAAACCTTTAGCCAGACTCATTTAAAAAAAGAGAGAGAGGACCCAAATTAATAAAATCAGAAACGAAAGAGGAGAAGTGACAACGGACACTGCAGAAATACAAAGAGTTTTAAGAAGTTACTATGAGCAACTATATGCCAACAAATTTGACAATTTGGAAGAAATGGACAATTTTCTAGAGGCGTACAACCTTCCAAGGCTAACTCAAGAAGAAACAGAAAACCTGAATAGACTGATTACCACCACGGAAATTGAATCAGTAATCAACAGTCTCCCAACAAACAAAAGCCCTGGACCAGATGGCTTTACAGGTGAATTTTACAAAGCGTTCAAAAAAGAATTATCACCAATTCTCCTCAAGCTCTTCCAAAAAATCCAGAAGGAGGGAAGACTCCCAAACACTTTTTACGAAGCCACTATCACCCTGATCCCAAAATCAGACAAAGACACCACAAAAAAAGAAAACTACAGGCCGATATCTTTAATGAACATAGATGCAAAAATCCTCAACAAAATATTAGCAAACAGAATTCAGCAATACATTAAAAAGATCATTCACCACGATCAAGTGGGATTCATCCCTGGTATGCAGGGGTGGTTCAACATCCGCAAATCTATTAATGTGATACACCACATTAACAAAATGAAAAATAAAAATCACATGATCATATCAATAGATGCAGAAAAAGCATTTGATAAAATCCAACAGCCATTTATGATAAAAACCCTTAAGAAAGTGGGAATAGAGGGATCTTATCTCAACATAATAAAGGCCATATATGACAAACCCACAGCTAACATCATACTCAATGGGGAAAAGCTAAAACCATTCCCCCTAAGATCAGGAACAAGGCAAGGATGCCCATTATCTCCGCTTCTATTCAACATAGTTCTGGAAGTTCTTGCCACAGCCATCAGACAAGAAAAAGAAATAAAAGGCATCCAGATTGGTAAGGAGGAAGTAAAGTTATCATTGTATGCAGATGATATGATACTATATATAGAGAACCCTAAAGACTCCACCAAGAAGCTATTAGAGCTGATAGATGAATTTAGTAAAGTGGCAGGATACAAAATTAATATTCAGAAATCAGTTGCATTTGTATATACCAATAATAAAACATCAGAAGGAGAAATTAAAAAAACAATCCCATTTACAATCGCTCCAAAGACTATAAAATACCTGGGAATAAATTTAACCAAAGAAGTAAAAGATCTATACTCAGAAAATTATAAGACACTGATGAAAGGAATGAAGGAAGATATAAATAGATGGAAACACATATCATGTTCATGGATAGGAAGAATTAATATAGTTAAAATGTCCATACTGCCTAAGGCAATATACATATTCAATGCAATTCCTATCAAACTGCCAACGTCGTTTTTCACAGAAATAGAACATATAATCCTAAAATTTATATGGGACCATAAAAGACCCCGAATAGCAAAGGCAATCTTGAGAAATAAGAACAAAGTGGGAGGTATAACAATACCTGACTTCAAATTATACTACAAGGCTACAGTAATCAAAACAGCATGGTACTGGCATAAAAACAGACACATAGATCAATGGAACAGAATAGAGAGTCCAGAAATAAATCCACGCCTATATGGCCATTTAATCTACGACAATGGAAGCAAGAATGTACGATGGAGTAATGACAGTCTATTCAATAAATGGTGCTGGGAAACCTGGACAGACACATGCAAAAAAATGAAGTTGGACCACCTCCTTACACCATATACAAAAATAAATTCAAAGTGGCTTAAAGACTTAAATGTAAGATCTGAAACCATAAAATACCTAGAAGAAAATATAGGAAGAAACTTCTCAGACATTACCCGGAGTAAGATTTTTACTGATATATACCCTCGCTCGAGGGAACTAAGAGAAAAAATAAACATGTGGGATTATATCAAACTAAAAAGTTTTTTCACAGCAAAGGAAACCATCAATAAAACAAGAAGGGATCCTACTGAATGGGAAAAGATATTTGCCAATGATATATCTGATAAGGGATTAATATCACAAATCTATGGAAAACTTACTCAACCCAACTCCAAAAAAACAAACGATCCAATTAAAAAATGGGCAGAGGACTTGAAGAGACATTTTTCTAAAAAGGACATACAGATGGCAAACAGACATATGAAGAAATGCTCAACCTCACTAACCATCAGACAAATGCAAATAAAAACCACAATGAGATACCACCTCACCCCAGTCAAAATGGCTATCATCAATAAATCAACAAACAAGAGCTGGCGCGGATGTGGAGAAAAGGGAACGCTTGTGCACTGTTGGTGGGATTGCAGACTGGTGCAGCCGCTATGGAAAACAGTATGGAGGTATCTCAAAATTCTGAAAATGGAACTACGCTATGATCCAGTAATTCCACTCCTAGGTATCTATCCGGAGAAATCCAGAACTTCAATTCAAAAATCTTTATGCACTCCTATGTTTATTGCAGCACTATACACAATAGCTAAGACATGGAAACAACCAAAATGCCCATCGATAGATGACTGGATTAAGAAACTGTGGTACATTTATACAATGGAGTATTATGCAGCCATAAAGAAGAAAGAAATCTTACCATTTGCAACAACGTGGATGGATCTAGAGAACATTATGTTAAGTGAAATAAGTCAGACAGAGAAAGATAAGTACCATATGATCTCACTTATTTGCGGATTCTAAAGAAAAGAATAAGTGAATGAACGAATCAGAAACAGTTTGGGAGACAATGAGGAAAAACTGAGGGTTGCTAGATGGGCGGGGGGAGTGGGGGGTGGGGGGGAGGGTGAGGGGATTGGAGGGCAGTCGGTGACCACAGGATGGCCACGGGGTTTGAAAATTAATCTGGGGAACGTAATTTGGTGGTTACCAGAGCGTAAGGGGGTTGGGGGGTGGGGGATGAGGGTGAGGGGGATCAAATGTATGGTGATGGAAGGGGAGCTGACTCTGGGTGGTGAACACACAGTGTGATTTATGGATGATGTGATACAGAATTGAACAACTGAAATCTATGTAATTCTACTAACAATTGTCACCCCAATAAATTAAAAATAAATTAAAAAAAAAAAAAAAAAAAGAAGAGCAGAGGAAAGGGCCAGTAACTGGTGGGGGATGTGTTACCTGAGTGTTGTTTGTGCTGCTGAGAAGAGTGGAATACTGATGGATGATCAACTAAACACAGAACTTCACCCAACACATCTTTGAATATAAATCTGACAGGGAGAAGCTGAGAAAGGGAATACTGAATAAAATGAATTGAAGTCCATGATGAGAAATGAGATTATAAGAGAGAATGTAGCATCTCTAAATGACTTCAGCTCCTCAGGGACACCATATATCAGGGTGCCACAAGAATTTAAAATGAAATACCATATGGCTGACATTGATTCCTGAAAATGCCCCAAAAGGGAATATGAGCATAAATTGTGTCCATTGTTCAAACAGAGGCAAAGATGGATTCTATACACCAGTGAGCTCAGCATCAACGATGTGCAAAATGCTAGACTACATTACTGGAGGCAGGGTCTGTAAATGTTCAGGAAAAGAAACCAAGGTCACCAGGGCCCAGCTTGTGGTCACTTATTACAAATTGTGTACACTTTGCTTTAATTCCTTCTTTGAGAGAGCTCTAGATCAGCAAGTCAAAGAACTGGGATACAAGCAGAGAAGAGGTCATGAAATGTACCCCACAGGCAAAACCTAGTTGGATGGGTTTTTTTTGTTGTTGTTTGTTTTTTAAATAAAGTATTATTGGAATAAAGTTATCCTCATTTATTTATCATTATTGAAGACAATGCCATTCTTCTCTCTCCCTCATCTCTTGGGAAAGCCAGCTGTGCCAATGTTAGAAGTGGTCCATGTGGTAGAAACTAAGGAAATAAAGCCTTCTGTCAACATCCAATTAGAAACTGAGGCCTCTAATTAAAAGATGCGTGCATAATCCTTCAAAATTGATTATCCAACCCCAGTCAGGCCTTACCATGACTGAAGCTCTGGCCAACATTTTTCCTGCAACTTCATAAAAACACTGAGCCAGATCCCTCCAGCTAAGCCTCTCTCATATCCCTGACCTGCAGAAATTATGTGAGATATTAGATTTTTTTGTTTGTTTATTTTAAACAACTATGTCAAAGATTTTATTTCTTATGAATCATGTTCACCGTTCTTACAAATGAACAAGAGCTGACTCATGTCCATGCCCTGTCTTTCCCCCAAACCACTGCTGATTTCTCAACTTGTTGAGAATAAAATGATTTAAGACATAAGTCAAAATTCCGTCAGATCCTTTTTCCCTTTACTTTATCTTCCGCACTATCAGAAATTATGTTTTCATAATATAAATTTTGCCCTATTCCACTCCTGTAAAAATATTTTCATAGCTCTCTGTTGTCTGCAAGTGAAAACTCTGACTCCACGCCAGGTCCATTTGTGGATGACTCACGTCCTTTCCCCATGCATCATTCACCCTAACGACAACTTTCCCAGGCTACTTTCTTGCTTGATTATAAATTCCCTGAGTAAAGGTACATCGTGTCATTCATCACTGTAAATTTCAGTGCCCACTCCAGTGCCTGATATATGGTTGGTGCTCAATAAATTCTGTCTCGTTGGCCAAAAATACTCCATCTTGATCCCTCCAAATTTTGTCCCCATCTACCGAAAACAACTATTATGGTTATCACCTTACAATCCCAGTGTCATCTCTTTCCTTATCTAATCTTATTGTAACAGTATTAGGTGCTCCCTACATAATTTTTATGACACTTATATCATGATATAATAATATATTTACCTTTAAGTCTTCCCTACTGCATCTAAGATGAAGCTAGGATTCATTATTCTTGACCTTAATAATTACTATATCAAACGGAAATCCTTAGAACCATACTCTAAGACTTTGGATCCTAAAACCAAAGTCACATTGTGTCCCAAAAGTCCTTTTTCCAGTTCTTTCCACCTCACTGAGGAGCAACGCTCCACTTTATCTATCTTCCCTCTTTGCTTCTTTGTTGAGCCAGGCCACACTATATTGCTTCTCCCTATGGCATAGCTTCTTAGTTTTGACTGTGCATCCCTATAAGACCATATCCCTGCCCTAAACATGAACATAGGAAGCAAGACCCCTTATATTTTCACTCATACCATCCCTCCTTCCAGGTTAGAGAACTCTATAGAGAAAGTGGCCTCAGCCTACATCCCTGACTCCCAAGAACTGACCTGTGCTTGGGTTTTATCTCACTCCCTGTGCTTCACCGACCTGGTTTAATGTTAGATGCCAGCTGTAGCTGCATTAAAGCTGAGCTGATTAGTCCCTTGGACAATAGGCTGACTGGTCTTCCTCCTTTCAGGAGTCAGCGACTGTAGTTAGATTAGCTTATGTTTAGCCATAGAAATGAGGAGCAGAACTACTTCCTCATGTCCTGTATCCTCTTGATTCATCTGCTCTGAGCTGTGACAGAGAACATCATGCCTCACCATTAAGTTATTTCAAAATTTGACTAACAAGTCTTCAGCAAGGCATTTGGCAAAATCTTTTCTGATATCCTCTCTCTCTCTCTCTCTCTCTCTCTCTCTCTCACACACACACACACACACACACACACACAGAGCAAGAACATGGTTGGATCAAGGGTCAATCAAATGGACAAATATATAGTTAATTGTAGACACCTAAAGGGTACAGAATAATGTGTTACGCATCTGTCTTGAGTTTTGTAGTCTGTGCCACCTGGCTCTGTCTTCAGCCTTTTCCGAATCAACATTTTAATCCCTACTGTGAAAAAAAGATACACATTTTATCACTTTTACTCACACAGCCAAGTCATTGTAAATGCATTGGATAATGGAATCAAAATTCCACAAAAATCTCAGAAGGTTAAAAGAGTATACTATGTACTTGAAGATTAAACTTAAATAGAAAAATACAAAGTCCTTCTTACATGTAAATAAGAATTAAAATATTTCAAGGTGGAGAGAATGGTTTAATGACAGATATCATGCAAAAGTGAAGATTTTCATTAAATATACTTCTCTAATGTGTATTTCTGTTTGATTGGTTCACTGTTCTATTTGTCTAGAAGAGACTGCAGTACATAGTAGACATTCAATGAACGTTGTTTGAATGAATGAGTCAGATGTAGGTGACAACTACTAGAAAAAGCCATTAAAAGCTCAGGTTGCACTAATAGAAATGGACAGACAATAGAACAAGAAAGAACACAGGCTTGTTTGTTCTTTCTGTAGCCCCAGCACAGCTGCAGTACTACTATGTTTAGTTCTGAGCAACATACTTGAGAGAGTGTGTGTAAAGCCCAACTATTCAGAGGAAAGTTGCCAGAACGATGATACCCAAAAGCCAGCAGGAATCTCAGAAAATAAAGGTGAGTCATCAGGGTTACCGTCCTTAAGTGTACAAAACACCATTTGTGCGGGGGAGGGGTTACCTTAATTCTGGACGCTGTCCCTGGGAGAACCAAAACAAGTGACAACAAGATTTTAGTCAATATACAGGAAGATTTTCTGTAAAGGGAGGAAGTAAGACCTATCCAAAGACCCCAGACATGTCTTAAGAACTAAGTTCCTGCATTTTGAGGGGTGCAAGATAAGGTGATGGAAGAAGAACTGACTGTGGGTGGTGAGCGCACAACGCGATATATGGATGATGTATCCCTGTTCTTACCATGGATATTCAATTTCTGATATTTTCAACTATAACTAAAATACCTTTCACTGGTCACTATAAGTCGTTTCCTGACCCAAATGAGGCATTGATGTAAGTAGTGCCATGAGGTTCCTGCATATGACTTTTAGAAACATGCAGGGTATAAGTCAGTCACTAGTGTGTGGGAGGCAAATATTAGTATCCACACTCACAGATAAGAAATGTAAAACTCAGAGACTGAATGACTCAGTGAAGGTCACACAGCCAAGATGGAACAGAAATGAGTCTAGAATTACCTGAATCTTGTGTGTTGCACTAGTCACTGCACCATCTACCTTCCTGTATGTTTTCTATGATGTTTATAGCATAATTTATAACACATAAAATTATTCATATACTAACATAGAATTAGAGTAGGAAATAGTTTAAACATAAAACTCTATTGTTTGTTTTTGACCATTCTGTGTACATATTTTAAGTATCTGAACAGAAGGTCTAGGGCTTGTCCAGTGCTTCCAAACAACAAGGTTTTTCTTACAATATTGAAAAAAAAGGAAACTACCTTTAATTCAAACTGGCAGGTCATTTTTCTTGTGGGTCTAGAATGATGAAAGTAGCAGTTTATTCTAAGACTCTTGAGATTGTAAACAAAATAAGAATTATGTACTTGAACCAAAAATCATGAACTTTGGATTCAAAATGTATTAGCGTAGACCTAAAACACATGTAAAAGGTTGAAAACGATAAGTTTTCACTAGCTTTTCAGTTTCTTTCCAGCAGGGAATTGATGAGTCCATTAGAGCCATATCTATGTCTGCGCAGAGAGTTCAGGCACGATCCAGCCCAACAAAATGTGGCTGATGCCTGGGAAGCAAGAGGTGGTTCCTGGAACTGGAGAACCAGAAGAATTTGATACGTGTAATTTATACACCACCCAATGATCCTACAAAATCAATTTTTCATAAGCTCGAGTCATCTGAGGTGCATTGTAAGTGCACCTTCAATGATTTTTTTTTTTAATTGCTGTTGTATATTGTGGGATGTCACAAAGTTAATTTGACAGAGACCCACCATCCCCTCAAATTCATTGACATTTTTGTACCAGATTCTGCTGCAGCTTTAGGGAAAATGAGGTGAAAGTCTCTCTTTTCCGCCTACAAATTATCTCTCAAATTTTGGGGCACTGTAGTCAGTAATGTCAGGGTGACCATCATAGTTTAGCCAAAGATGCTTATTTTGTAACACGCTCAGCTATAATAACGACTCCACCTCTCACCTTCCCAGGAAATGAAACTCTCCATGTCATCTTAAGTTCTCCCATTTACTTTGCTATAACTTAACACATTCAGCTTCCTGTTCTCAGGAGCTGCATTTTTCTCTCTTCAGCCTTGATTCACACACCACAACCTGGAATCTTTTCTCCTATAAAATATTCATTAAGTTGTGGCAGAAAAATCATCTCTTATGGTTTTATTATTTCAAAACAACTGAGAGAAGCTTCTTCACCTGGAGGATTAAATCACCTTTCCTCTAAAAATACATAGCTTGGGGATTTCTGGTCAAAATGGCAGAGCAGGTAAACACTGTGCTCACCTCCTCTCAGGACCACATCAGGTACAACTAATCTAAGAACAACATTATTGAAAATCATCTGAAGTCTAGCTGTACCGAAGCCCTGCCACTGCGAACATACACAAGAAGCCACCTTGAGACTAGTAGGAGGGGCAGAGACCAGAAACACAGAATGGGCTGTCCCCACACCTGCATATGACCATTAATAATTGGGAGGGATATCTCAGCTGCAGAGGTTCCCTCCCCAGAGGAGGGAGGTTTCCCAACCCCTCCCCGGCCCAGGGCTCTAGTGCCGGGGAGAGAAGTCCCCATAACTTCTGGCTGGGAAAACCAGGGGAGATTATGACTGAGTGTGACAGAGGGCAGCTACACTGCCAGGCGCTCCTCTTAAGGGGGAACACAACGGACTTACCCACCAATGGAATCACTGGCTCTGAGCTCCCATGCTGGGGTAGCAGCTCAGAAGGTACCAGGAACATAGGAGGAGGAACTGAATTGTCTGGATTCCAACTGAAGGCTGAAGGGGCTGCTTTCTCCTGGGCGGAGGAGGAGGTGAAAGCCATTATTTGTTTGTTCAGCCCTGCCCCTCCCTGCGTGCAGACGCACACAGATGTCCCATCTGAGTCTCATCAAACTGGCTAATGCTATTCATTTGCCCTGGTGATTGTGAAACCCCGCCCAACCCAAATTTCAGGCACACCCAAGCCACTTCCAGTTGCTTTTCCATTAAAATGGCCTACTTTGACTCATGCTATGGAAATTCCTAAAATCTCTCAAAGGTTCACAAAACCCAAACAAGCAACATGTGGCTTCAGCATGTCCTGTATCTGTGGCTGAGTAGCCCTAAGCCTGGCATTGGTGGCAGCTGGCCTCAGTTCGTGGCTTGGCCTCTCAAGGCACCACCAAGTACAGTGCAGGTTGCAGCCATCTGCGGATTAATGGGAGGCTCATGCCAGGTGCCTTAAGGCAGGACATAGACGGCAACTGAACTTGGTCTGCAGTGAGGCCTTCCTCAGAAGGCTCTGGGGCTGGCAGGACCAGTTACCAGTTTTAAAATGAGACAGAGCATTACGCAGCCACCTCCAAGGATGACAAATCTAAATGGCTGATCTGACAGGCAGCTGAACCCCACCCAACTGAACTGTGCTCTGTAGGGTCAGCCCCTGCACAACAGCTCCTCCACTGTAGTCACAGCCAGTCCTCACAACCAGTGAGTCTCTCTCACTGACATGTAAACAGTGGTCAAGTCTCAACCACAAGAGGAGGTTACACACACATTGCACACAGGGGACCCACCTGAAACACCCAGCTCTGGTGACCAGGGAGACTGCACCACTGGGTCCCACAGGACACCTACTACATAAGGCCACTCCGCTAAAACTGGGAGGCATAGCAGCCCTACATAGAAACAAACATAGGGTGGAAACCAAAATGGGGAGACAAAGTAATATGTACCAAATGGAAGAACAGAACAAAGGTCCACAAAAAGACTTAAACAGAACACAAGAAATCTACCAGATGCAGAATTCAAAACATTGGTTATAAGGATGTTCAATGATCTCAGGGAGAACTTCAACAAAGAGGTAGAAAACATAAAAATGCAGAGAGAAAACATAAAAAAGAACCTATCAGAAATAAAGACTGAGATGAAGAATACATTACAGGAAATCAACAGATTAGCTGAAGTAGTGGTCGAGTCAATGATTTAGAAGATAAGGCAGCAGAACCAGTGTTCTATCGATTGTCCATGTTAGTAAGACTATTAATGTTTTCACTTTTGAGACATCTTTTTTTTTAATTTATTGGGGTGACAATTGTTAGTAAAATTACAGAGATTTCAGGTGTACAATTCTGTATCACATCATCTATAAATCCCATTGTGTGTTCACCACCCGGAGTCAGTTCTCCTTCCATCACCATATATTTGATCCCCTTTACCCTCATCTCCCACCCCCCTCCCCCCTTACCCTCTGGTAACCACTAAACTATTGTCTGTGTCTATGAGTTCTTGTTTCTCATTTGTTTGTCTTGTTCTTTTGTTGTTTTGGTTTATATACCACATATCAGTGAAATCATATGGTTCTCTGCTTTTTCTGTCTGACTTATTTCGCTTAGCATTTATAATCTCAAGATCCATCCATGTTGTCACAAATGTTCCTATATCATCTTTTCTTACCACCAAATAGTATTCCATTGTGTATATATACCACAACTTCTTTATCCATTCATCTATCGAAGGAGATTTTGGTTGTTTCCATTTCTTGGCCACCGTAAATAAAGCTGCAATGAACATTGGAGCACACATGTCTTTATATATAAATGTTTTCAGATTTTTTTGGGTAGATACCCAGGAGAGGGATTGCTGGGTCATATGGTAATTCCATTCGTAATTTTCTGAGGAACCTCCACACTGCCTTCCATAGCAGCTGCACCAATCTCCATTCCCACCAACAGTGTATGAAGGTTCCTTTTTCTCCACAGCCTCTCCAACATTTGTTACTATTTGTCTTGTTGATGATAGCCATTCTGACTGGGGTGAGGTGATATCTCATTGTGGTTTTTATTTGCATTTCTCTGATGATTAGTGATGTTGAGCATTTTGTCATATGTCTATTTGCCATTTCTGTGTCCTCTTTGGAGAAATGTCTCTTCAGGTCCTCTACCCATTTTTCAGTTGGGTTGTTTTTTTTTTTTTTGTTATTGAGTTGTATGAGTTACTTGTATGTTTTGGATATTAGCCCCTTATCGGAGGCACTGTTTGCAACAATCTTCTCCCATTGGGTTGGTTGCCTATTTATTTTGTCAATGGTTTCTTTTGCTGTTCAGAAGCTTTTAAGTTTGATATAGTCCCATTCATTTATTTTAGCTTTTACTTCCCTTGCCTTTGGAGTCAAATTCATGAAATGCTCTTTGAACCCAAGAACCGTAAGTTTAGTACCTATGTTTTCTTCTGTGCAATTAATTGTTTCAGGTCTTATGCTTAAGCCTTTGATGCATTCTGAATTAATTTTGGTACACGGTGACAGACAACAGTCCAGTTTCATCCTTTTGGACGTGGCTTCCAATTCTGCCAGCACCATTTATTGAAGAGGTTGTCTTTTCTCCATTGTATGTTTTCTGCTTCTTTATCGAAAATTATCTGTCCATATTTATGTGGTTTTATTTCTGGGTTCTCAATTCTATTTCATTGGTGTATGTGTCTGTTTTTCTGCCAATACCATGCTGTTTTGATTATTGTTGTCCTGTAGTACAAGCGAAAGTCAGGGAGTGTGATACCTCCAGTATTGTTCTTTTTTCTTAAGATTGCTTTGGGTGTTCGGGGTCTTTTGTGGTTCCAAACAAATCGGATGATTTTTTTGTTCTATTTCTTTAAAAAATGCCATTGGGATTTTGATGGGGATCGCATTAAATCTGTATATAGCTTTGGGTAATATGGCCATTTTAACTATGTTGATTCTTCCAATCCATGAGCACGGAATGTCTTTCCATTTCTTTGTGTCTTCTTCAATTTCTTTTAAAAACATCTTACAGTTTTCAGCATATAGGTCTTTCACAGCCTTGGTTAAGCTTATTACTAGGTATTGTATTCATTTTGCTTCAATTGCAAAAGGAATTGTTTTTTTATTTCTTTTTCTGAGATTCCATTGTTAGTATATAGGAATACAATGGAATTTTGTACGTTGATTTTGTAACCGGCAACTTTATTTACTGTATTCGTTGATTGTTTCTAATAGCTTTCGGTGGAGTCTTTAGGGTTTTCTATATATAGCATCATGTCAGCTGCAAAGAGTGACAATTTAACTTCTTCATCCCCAATTTGGATGCCTTTTACTTCTTTCTCTTGCCTGACTGCTCTGGCAACACTATGTTCAAAAGCAGAGGTGACAGGGGACAGCCCTGTCATGTTCTGAACGTAGAGCAAAGGGCTTCAGTTTTTCACTGTTCATTATGAGATTACCTGAGGGTTTGTCATATACGGCCTTTATTATGTTCAGGTATTTTCCTTCTATACCTATTTTATTAAGTGTTTTAATCATAAATGGATGTTGTATCTTGTCAAATGCTCTTTCTGCATCAGTTGATATAATCATTCGATTTTTGTCCTTTATTTTGGTTATGTGATGTATCACATTGATGGATTTGCATATGTTGAACAATCCTTGTGTCCCTGGGATAAACCCCACTTGGTCGAGATGAATAATCTTTTCAATGGATTGCTGAATTCGATTTGCTAGAATTTTGTTTAGGATTTCTGCATCTGTATTCATCAGAGATATTGGTCTGTAGTTTTCTCTTTTTGTGTTGTCCTTACCAGGTTTTGGTATCAGGGTAATGTTGGCCTCATAAAATGAGTTAGGGAGTAATCTCTTCTTCAATTTTTTGGAAGAGTTTGAGCCGGATTGGTATTAGATTCTCTTCGAAGGTTTGGTAGAAATCATTAGTGAAGCCATCTGGTCCCGGACTTTTCTTTTGGGAAGGTTTTGGATGACTGATTCAATCTCCTTACTGGTGATCGGTCTATTTAGATTTTCCAATTCTTCATGGTTCAGCCTAGGATGGCTCTGTGTTTCTAAGAACTTCCATTTCTTCTACATTATTGAATTTTGTGACATATATTTCTTCATGGTATTCTTGGATGATGCTTTGTATTTTTGTGGCGTCCGTGATAACCTCCCCTTTTTCATTTCTGATTTTATTAGTTTCTTTTCTCTTTTTAGCTTAATGATTCTAGCCAAGGGTTTGTCAATTTTGTTAATCTTTTCAAAGAACCAGCTCTTTGTCACATTGATGTGTTTTTGTTCTCTGTTTCATTTAATTCTGCTCTGATTTTTGTTATTTTCTTTCTTCTGCGGACCTTGGGTTTCATTTGTTTTTCTTTTTCTAGTTCTTTAAGGTGAGGTTATTTATTTGGGATTTTTCTTGTTTCTCGAGATAGGCCTGCAATGATATAAATTTCACTCTTAAAACTGCTTTCGCTGCATCCCAAAAATTTTGGTAGGATGTATTTTCCTTCTCATTTGTTTCTATGTATCTTTTTTTTTTTTTTTTTTTTTTTTTTTTTGTGGGTAAATTGGGCTGCCCATTTATTTCCTCCAGAAAAAGCTGATTTGCGTCTTATGGTGATGACAGAAGGATGGAGAGGAAGCGCGGAAAGGAAGAATCGGGTTTTTTGAGCTAAGACTTCAGCAGTGACAGAGCAGGGCAGGATCCTGGCCGAGAGGCAGGTTAAACAGGAAACTGGCCAACAGAGCAAGGCCTAAGGTGTCCTCACAGGCCAGGAGGGTCAAGGAGGTAGTTTAGGTCAAGTAGGAAAGGAGTCAAAGCTCCTGACCCGTAGCATCGTCCCATCACCTGCCTTTCTGCCCTTCTCCTTTCCTTTCAGTCGCCTTGCAATCTGAATCACACCAGTACACCACTGGGATTGAATTTGGTAAGACCTTTCACTGAATTTAAAAGAGATCAGTAAATCGGAATTAGGAAAAAAAAAAAAAGGAAGGCGGGGGATAGATGAAACAAAATGACAAAATGTTGAAAATTATTGCAGGTGCTGGAAGTGGGTGAAGGTGGCCAAAAGGTATAAACTTCCAGTTTTAAGATTAAAAAGTTCTGGGAATGTAATGAACAGCAAGGCCACTGTAGTTAACAATACTGTGTATTTGCAAGTGGCTAGAAGAGTAGATCTTAAAGGATCTCATCATCTCATCACAGGAAACAAAATTGTAACTTTGTGAGGTGATGGATGTTATCTAGACTTATTGTAGTAACCATTTCACAATACAACTGACACCTGAACAACACGGGTTTCAATTGCGTATGACCACTTACACGCGATTTTTTTTTCAATAAATACCTGTACTATTTTTGATCCACAGTTGGGAGTCTGTGGATGTGGAAGGCAGACTGTATACACTGGTCTACGCCATTTTATATAGAGGACTTCAGCATCCATGGATTCTGAGGGTCTTGAAAACAACCCCCTGTAAATACTGAGGGACAACTTAAGCTTTTTAGAAGCCAGAAGTTATATGCAGATTTTCAACTGCATGGGTGTCGGCATCCTATTTCCCCATGTTGTTCAAGAATCAACTGTATATACATATAGCAAATCATTATGTCGCATACCTTAAACTAATACAATGTAATATGTCAATTATATCTCAATAAAACTGGAAAATATTTTTGAAACTGGTGATGAGTACAAGGGGGTTCATTATTCCATTCTCTAGTCTTGGGTACATTTTATTTTTTATTTTTTTTTCTTTATTTATTTTATTTTTATTTATTTTTATTTTTATTTATTTTTATTTTTTAAATTTATTGGGGTGACAATTGTTAGTAAAATTACATAGATTTCAGGTGTGCAATTCTGTATCACATCATCTATAAATTACATTGTGTGTTCACCACCCAGAGTCAGTTCTCCTTCCATCACCATATATTTGATCCCCCTTACCCTCATCTTCCACCCCCCAACCCCCTTACCCTCTGGTAACCACTAAATTACATTCCCCAGATTAATTTTCAAACCCCGTGGCCATCCTGTGGTCACCGACTGCCCTCCAATCCCCTCACCCTCCCCCCCCGCCCATCTAGCAACCCAAAATAATACTTCTTTGACTCTACTTCCTCACTTCTCATTCCCTCTC
The DNA here is from genome assembly GCF_004115265.2 of Rhinolophus ferrumequinum. Classification (NCBI taxonomy): domain Eukaryota; kingdom Metazoa; phylum Chordata; class Mammalia; order Chiroptera; family Rhinolophidae; genus Rhinolophus; species Rhinolophus ferrumequinum. The sequence goes on along the minus strand of NC_046290.1, from coordinate 100,243,255 downwards.
AGTCCACCCTATTTGCCGACTGTCTCCATCACTCCACTAAACATCCGTCAAGGTCACAAATGACCTTCATGCTACCCAGTTCAGTGGTCTCTATTCTAATCTTAGCTGATCTCTCAAAAGTATTTGTTTTAGGTGACCTCTCCCTTATTTGTTTTTTTTTTTCTTTTTTTTTTGGGGGGTTCTTTAAGTAATTTTCTTTTTTTTTTTATTTATTTATTTATTTATTTTTTAATTTATTGGGGTGACAATTGTTAGTAGAATTACATAGATTTCAGTTGTGCAATTCTGTATCACATCATCCAGAAATCACACTGTGTGTTCACCACCCAGAGTCAGCTCCCCTTCCATCACCATACATTTGATCCCCCTCACCCTCATCCCCCACCCCCCAACCCCTTTACCTTCTGGTAACCACCAAATTACGTTCCCCAGATTAATTTTCAAACCCCGTGGCCATCCTGTGGTCACCGACTGCCCTCCAATCCCCTCACCCTCCCCCCCACCCCCCACTCCCCCCGCCCATCTAGCAACCCTCAGTTTTTCCTCATTGTCTCCCAAACAGTTTCTGATTAGTTCATTCACTTATTCTTTTCTTTAGAATCCGCAAATAAGTGAGATCATATGGAACTTATCTTTCTCTGTCTGACTTATTTCACTTAACATAATGTTCTCTAGATCCATCCATGTTGTTGCAAATGGTAAGATTTCTTTCTTCCTTATGGCTGCATAATACTCCATTGTATAAATGTACCACAGTTTCTTAATCCAGTCATCTACCGATGGGCATTTTGGTTGTTTCCATGTCTTAGCTATTGTGTATAGTGCTGCAATAAACATAGGAGTGCATAGAGATTTTTGAATTGAAGTTCTGGATTTCTCCGGATAGATACCTAGGAGTGGAATTACTGGATCATAAGGTAGTTCCATTTTCAGAATTTTGAGATACCTCCATACTGTTTTCCATAGCGGCTGCACCAGTCTGCAATCCCACCAACAGTGCACAAGCGATCCCTTTTCTCCACATCCGCGCCAGCACTTGTTGTTTGTTGATTTATTGATGATAGCCATTCTGACTGGGGTGAGGTGGTATCTCATTGTGGTTTTTATTTGCATTTCTCTGATGGTTAGCGAGGTTGAGCATTTCTTCATATGTCTGTTTGCCATCTGTATGTCCTTTTCAGAAAAATGTCTCTTCAAGTCCTCTGCCCATTTTTTAATTGGATCGTTTGTTTTTTTGGAGTTGGGTTGAGTAAGTTTTCCAAAGATTTGTGATATTAATCCCTTATCAGATATATCATTGGCAAATATCTTTTCCCATTCAGTAGGATCCCTTCTTGTTTTATTGATGGTTTCCTTTGCTGTGAAAAAACTTTTTAGTTTGATATAATCCCACATGTTTATTCTTTCTCTTAGTTCCCTCGCGCGAGGGTGTATATCAGTAAAAATCTTACTCCGGGTAATGTCTGAGAAGTTTCTTCCTATATTTTCTTCTAGGTATTTTATGGTTTCAGACCTTACATTTAAGTCTTTAAGCCATTTTGAATTTATTTTTGTATATGGTGTAAGGAGGTGGTCCAACTTCATTTTTTTGCATGTGTCTGTCCAGGTTTCCCAGCACCATTTATTGAATAGACTGTCATTACTCCATCGTACATTCTTGCTTCCATTGTCGTAGATTAAATGGCCATATAGGCGTGGATTTATTTCTGGACTCTCTATTCTGTTCCATTGATCTATGTGTCTGTTTTTATGCCAGTACCATGCTGTTTTGATTACTGTAGCCTTGTAGTATAATTTGAAGTCAGGTATTGTTATACCTCCCACTTTGTTCTTATTTCTCAAGATTGCCTTTGCTATTCGGGGTCTTTTATGGTCCCATATAAATTTTAGGATTATATGTTCTATTTCTGTGAAAAACGACGTTGGCAGTTTGATAGGAATTGCATTGAATATGTATATTGCCTTAGGCAGTATGGACATTTTAACTATATTAATTCTTCCTATCCATGAACATGATATGTGTTTCCATCTATTTATATCTTCCTTCATTCCTTTCATCAGTGTCTTATAATTTTCTGAGTATAGATCTTTTACTTCTTTGGTTAAATTTATTCCCAGGTATTTTATAGTCTTTGGAGCGATTGTAAATGGGATTGTTTTTTTAATTTCTCCTTCTGATGTTTTATTATTGGTATATACAAATGCAACTGATTTCTGAATATTAATTTTGTATCCTGCCACTTTACTAAATTCATCTATCAGCTCTAATAGCTTCTTGGTGGAGTCTTTAGGGTTCTCTATATATAGTATCATATCATCTGCATACAATGATAACTTTACTTCCTCCTTACCAATCTGGATGCCTTTTATTTCTTTTTCTTGTCTGATTGCTGTGGCAAGAACTTCCAAAACTATGTTGAATAGAAGCGGAGATAATGGGCATCCTTGCCTTGTTCCTGATCTTAGGGGGAATGGTTTTAGCTTTTCCCCATTGAGTATGATGTTAGCTGTGGGTTTGTCATATATGGCCTTTATTATGTTGAGATAAGATCCCTCTATTCCCACTTTCTTAAGGGTTTTTATCATAAATGGCTGTTGGATTTTATCAAATGCTTTTTCTGCATCTATTGATATGATCATGTGATTTTTATTTTTCATTTTGTTAATGTGGTGTATCACATTAATAGATTTGCGGATGTTGAACCACCCCTGCATACCAGGGATGAATCCCACTTGATCGTGGTGAATGATCTTTTTAATGTATTGCTGAATTCTGTTTGCTAATATTTTGTTGAGGATTTTTGCATCTATGTTCATTAAAGATATCGGCCTGTAGTTTTCTTTTTTTGTGGTGTCTTTGTCTGATTTTGGGATCAGGGTGATAGTGGCTTCGTAAAAAGTGTTTGGGAGTCTTCCCTCCTTCTGGATTTTTTGGAAGAGCTTGAGGAGAATTGGTGATAATTCTTTTTTGAACGCTTTGTAAAATTCACCTGTAAAGCCATCTGGTCCAGGGCTTTTGTTTGTTGGGAGACTGTTGATTACTGATTCAATTTCCGTGGTGGTAATCAGTCTATTCAGGTTTTCTGTTTCTTCTTGAGTTAGCCTTGGAAGGTTGTACGCCTCTAGAAAATTGTCCATTTCTTCCAAATTGTCAAATTTGTTGGCATATAGTTGCTCATAGTAACTTCTTAAAACTCTTTGTATTTCTGCAGTGTCCGTTGTCACTTCTCCTCTTTCGTTTCTGATTTTATTAATTTGGGTCCTCTCTCTCTTTTTTTTAATGAGTCTGGCTAATGGTTTGTCGATTTTGTTTATCTTCTCTAAGAACCAACTCTTGGATTCATTGATCTTTTGTATTGTTTTTCTGGTTTCTATTTCATTTATTTCTGCTCTGATCTTTATTATCTCCTTCCTTGTGTTCCCTTTGGGCTTATTTTGCTGTTCTTTTTCCAGATCCCTTAAATGTGAAGATAAACTGTTGATTAGTGATGTTTCTTGTTTCTTTAGGTAGGCCTGCAAAGCTATGAATTTCCCTCTTAGGACTGCTTTCGCGGCATCCCATAGATTTTGGGTCGTCGTGTTTTCATTTTCATTTATCTCGAAATATCTTTTGATTTCTTCCTTGATCTCCTGCTTGACCCATTCATTATTTAGTAATAAGTTATTCAGCCTCCATGAATTGGTGTGTCTTCCAGTTTTTTTCCTGTAGTTCATTTCTAATTTCATAGCATTGTGATCAGAGAAGACAATTGGTATGATTGCAATTTTCTTAAATTTATCAAGACTTGTTTTGTGGCCTAACATATGATCTATCTTGGAAAATGTTCCATGTGCGCTTGAGAAGAAGGTGTATTTTGCAGCATTGGGGTGAAATGTTCTGAAAATATCGATTAAATCCAAGTGGTCCAATGTATCATTTAAGGCTGTTGTTTCCATATTGATTTTCTGTCTGGAAGACCTGTCCCTTGTTGTCAGAGGTGTGTTGAAGTCCCCGACTATAATAGTGTTACTGTTGATCTCTGCCTTTATGTCAGTCAGTACCTGTTTTATATATTTAGGTGCTCCTATGTTGGGTGCATAGATGTTTACTAGGGTTATGTCCTCATGTCGGATCGATCCCTTTATTATTATATAGTGCCCATCTTTATCTTTTAGTATGTTCTTCATTTTAAAGTCTATTTTGTCAGATATAAGTATTGCAACTCCAGCTTTTTTCTCGTTTCCATTTGCATGAAATATCTTACTCCAACCCTTCACTTTCAGCCTGTGTGTGTCTTTTGTTCTAAGGTGAGTCTCTTGTATACAGCATATACAAGGGTCTTGCTGTCTTATCCAGTCAGCCACCCTATGTCTTTTGATTGGAGCATTTAATCCATTTACATTTAAAGTGATTATTGATAGGTACATAGATATTGCCATTTTTAAATTTGTAGTTAGGTTGTTTTGATCTTTCTTCTATTTACAGAAGTCCTTTTAGTATTTCTTGCAATGCTGGCTTGGTGGTAATAAATTCCTTTAGCTTATTTTTTTCTGGAAAGCTCTTTATCTCTCCATCAACTTTAAATGATAGCCTTGCTGGATAAAGCAATCTAGGTTGTAGGCCTTTGTTTTCCATCACTTTAAGTATCTCCTGCCACTCCCTCCTGGCCTTCAATGTTTCTGTAGAAAAATCATTTGATAGTCTTATGGGAGTTCCCTTGTATGTAACCCTCCGTCTTTCTCTTGCTGCTTTTAGGATTCTCTCTTTGTCTTTAAGCTTTGCCATTTTAACTATAATGTGTCTTGGTGTGGACCTGTTTGGGTTAATCCTGGTTGGAACTCTCTGCACTTCCTGGACTTGTATGTTGGTTTCCTTCATCAGGTTGGGGAAGTTTTCAGACATTATTACTTCAAATATGTTCTCAATCCCTTGCTTGCTCTCTTCACCTTCTGGTATTCCTATGATGCGCATGTTGTTGCGCTTGATGTTATCCCAGAGGTCTCTTAGGCCATCTTCATTGTTTTTTATTCTTTTTTCTTTTTGTTGTTCCGTTTGGGTGATCTCTGCTACCTTGTCTTCTAAGTCGCTGATTCGATCCTCTGCTTCATCTAGCCTGCTGGTAATTCCTTCAAGTGAGTTCTTAATTTCGGTAATTGTGTTCTTTAGTTCCAACTGGTTTTTCGTTATGATTTCTACATCCTTCTTTATGTTTTCTCTAAGCTCGTTTGTTATGATTTCTACATCCTTCTTTATGTCTTCTCTAAGCTCCTTAAACATTCTTATCACCAGTGTTCTGAACTCTGTCTCTGAGAGGTTGGTTACGTCTGCTTCATTTGGTTCCAGTTGTGGAAGCTTCTTCTGTTCTTTTATTTGGGACGTGTATCTTTGTTTCCCCATTCTGGCTGACTGTGTTTATTTTGATATATTAGGTAGATCCCCTAGAGTTATTAGTTCTTGCTAGGTTATCTTATGTAGTATGTGTCCTTTATATTTGACTCGCACCACGTCGTCCTCCTCTGCGTGTGCTCCAAAGGTGAGTCTTGTGTTGTGTACACTGTCCCGTTCAAGAAGATCTTTAATTGCTTCCCGCTAATGAGCAGGTGGGGTCAACTCCTGGGCTGACCTGCCGTGAGACTTGGCTCTGCCCCCCGCAGGGCACTCTGCTGCGTGAGGGTTGACCACCCCAATGTGATTTGGCCTCTATGGGCTCCAGAGCCTGCCGAGAACCCCCTCTAGGTGTGTGACCTGCAGGTCAAACCCGGCTGCACTCCGATTTGGTCTGGAGTTGGCCCCCAGATATGCCGAGTCCCGTGCCACCCAAGCTGGGCCCCGGCAGGGAAGTCCCAGAACAAGGCAAATCACCAAGCACAGCAGCAACGACAACAGCAAAGAGGAAAAAAAAAAAAAAAAAAAAAAAAAAAAACAGCCGATAACCCCCGCTCGACACAGGCAAAGATATCAAAGATACAAGACAAAGCAAAACAAAACCAAGCAAAGCAAAACAAAGCAAAACAAAAAGCAGCGACCGTCTCGGCCTGAGCCCATCAAGCGATGACCAGGTTGTCCTCTGCTGTACCAAAGAGCCCCCTGCTTATTGCGCAGGCTGAGCCGGTCACCTGGTGCTCAGAGAGACTTTGGGACTGCAGACTTAAAAGCGTGGGCCTGAGGGGTCTGGATGATAGTCTCCACAAAGTCAGTGCAGCTTCTGCCCTTGTCCGCACGTATGCACACCGAGAGGAGCACCACCAGTCCTTTGTCCAGAGCTCGTGAGTCCTAGGGCACTCCTTCAGTGTGTGTGTATGGGTGCGGGCGGGAGATTTCTGATCTGCTGACCGTGCCTCACAAGCTGGGCCCCGGCAGGGCAGTTTCAGAACAAAGCAAATCACCAAGCACAACAGCAACAACAACAACAAAGAAAAATATCAAATACGTTCACATGCAAAACCACCTGATAACCCCACTCGACAGAGGCAAAGATATCAAAGATATAAAGACAAAGCAAAACAAGACAAAACAAAGCAATACAAAAAGCAGCGACAGTCTCGGCCTAAGCCCACCAAGCAATGTCCAGGTTGTTCTCTGCTGTACCAAGGAGCCCCCTGCTTATTGCGCGGGCAGAGCCGGTCACCTGGTGCCCAGAGAGACTTTGGGACTGCAGACTTAAAAGCGTGGGCCTGAGGGGTCTGGATGATAGTTTTTACAATATCAGTGCAGTTTCTGCCCTTGCCTGCACAAATGCACCCTGAGAGTGGCACCACCAGATACGTGACCAAAACTCTTGAGTCTTAAGGCACCTCTTCAGTGTGTGTGTGTGAGTGCGGACAGGAGATTTCTGATCTGCTGAAAGCCCAGAGCTGTGCCTGCCTCACTGCTGATCTCCGGGTGTGTCTCGGCCGCTGCACCCACCCCACCCTAGGCAAGCCAGGAAGGGTGGGGGCTGGAGATGGAGGGGTCTTCACTCTCCCAGCCCAGCCATGCGTCGCCCTCTTCCCGCAGGCCAGAAAAGGTGGTGGCTGGGGGTGGAGGCATCTCTTCTCTCATAGCGCAGCCAAAATCACGCACACTGCCCAATCTGCCTGGGTCAGGGCTGCCCGTCAGGCTTCCCAAAGCGTGAGCCTTAGATACCACTTCTCGGTTCAGGGGCCGGTTTAAGTCTCTGGAAGGGCGGGGTAGGATTGGGAGAGCAGGGCGGGGGGGAGGGGCCTAGGTATGGAGACTGCGCCCCCCGTCCGCCGCAGGGTGCGCCGCCTTCCCGGCTGGAGAAATCAGCCGCGGGACGCAGGGAAAGAGCCCGCCTCCCGGTCTCTGCGCTCTCCGCTCCGCCTGGGATCCCGTGCTTGCCCGGCTCCGTGGTTTTCGGTTTTCGCCCCCACCAGCTGAGGCTCCGCTGGGGGCTGGGCTCTCCCGCCGCTGCCGGCCGGGCGCTCCCACGCCGCTTCTCCTCCTCCTCTCCTTGCTCCGTCCAGTTAGCTTACCCCCAAGAATTTCTTAGCTTCAAGCAATCCACGAATCTCTCCACTATATTGTGTGGTGAGCGAAAATTTCCTCGATGGGTTATAGTTCCCGTTTGCAACAAGATCCGGAGGATAACTCAGAAGGTGCGCCCTGCTGCCGCCATTCCTATGACGTCACTCCTTGTTTCTATGTATCTTTTGATCTCTCCTCTAATTTCTTCTTTGATCTGGTCGTTCTTTAAAGTGTGTTGTTTAATCTCCATGTATTTGTGGTTTTTCCTGCTTTCTTTTTGCAGTTGCTATCCAATTTCAAAGCCTGGTGATCAGAGAATATGCTTGGTATGATTTCCATGTTTTTAAATTTGCTGATGCTAGTTTTATGTCCCAATATATGGTCTATCCTTGAGAATGTTCCATGTACACTAGAAAACAATGTATAGTCTTATGTTTTAGGATGAAGTGCTCTATAAATGTCAATTATGTCCATTTCATCTAATGTGTCATTTAGGGCTGATATTTATTTATTTTCTGTTTGGATGATCTATCCATAGCTGTCAATGATGTATTTAGGTCCCCTAGTATAATTGTCTTTTGGTCAATTTCTCCCTTTAGTTCTGTTCGTAGTTACTTGGTGTATTTTAGTTCTCCCTGATTGGGGGCATAAATATTGATGACTGTTATGTCTTCTTATTGTATAGTCCCCTTTACCATTATGAAATGTCCATCCTTGTCTCTTGTTTCCTTTTTCACCCTGAAGTCTGTTTCATCTGATATCAGTATGACTACACCTGATTTTCTCTGGATATCATTTGCTCGGAGTGTCAATTTCCACCCTTTCATTTTGACTCTACGCTTGTCTTTGTAGCTGAGATGTGTCTGTTGGAGACAGCATATGGTTGGGTTTACTTTTTTGATCCAACCTGCTACTCTGTGCCTTTTTATTGGTGAGTTCAGGTCATTTACATTTGGGGTGATTATTGATATGGGAGGATTTCCTATCATTCTATCTTTAGCTTTCTGGTAAGACTGTGTCTCCATTGTTTTTTTGTCTTTTTGTTGTCTATTATTTCTGTGGTGGTATGCTATGATTATTCCCTCTGTTTCTTCTTTTATTACAGTATATATTTCAGTTCTGGATTTTTTTTGAGTGCTTACCACTAAGTTTACATAAAAGTAAGTTTGATATTCAGAGTATTCCATTTTCTTCAGGATGCTTACTTTCTCCATTCCCATATTCCAGTTCAAGCCTTTACTCTCCCCCTTTTTATGTTTTGGTTGCCACTAATTTTCACTGTTGATGGTGGTAAATAGCCTGCTTTAGTATTTCTTGTAGTGCAGATCGTGTATTAGAAAATTCTCTCAGCTTCTGTATATCTGAAAAGGTCTTTATTCCTGCTTCATATCTAAAGGATGTTTTTGCTGGGTATATTATTCTTGGCTCATAATATCTCTCTTTCAATAGTTTGAATATTTGATTGCACTCCCTCCTGGCTTGTAGAGTTTCTGCTGAAAAAATCTGATGATATTCTAATGGGCTTTCCTTTTCTTTCCTCTGGCTACCTTAAGGATTCTTTCTTTGTCATTGATTTTTGACAGCTTCCATACAATGTGCCTTGGTGAAAGCCTGTTGGGGTTGAGGTAATTATGTGTTCTATATGCTTCTTGGATTCGAGGATATCATTCTTTCCACAAGTTTGGGAAGTTCTCATCGACTATTTGTGTGAATATACTCTCTGTTCCTTTCTCTCTTTCTTCTCCTTCTGGTATGCCCATTTTTCTTATGTTGCTCTTTCTGATGGAGTCAGAAAGTTCTTATAATGGAGTTCTTTCATTTCTTTTAAGTCTCAAGTCTCTTTCTTCCTCCATAAGTGTCATTTCCAGGTTTTTATCTTCAATGTCACTGATTCTTGCCTCCATCTGGTCAACACTACTACCTAAGCTGGCTATTTCATTCTTCATTTCTTCTGTTGAGTTCTTAATCTCCAGAAATTCTATTTGGTTCTTTTTTAAAAATTTCAATCCTTTGGTCAAATGTTCATGTTGTTCTTTGATTGTTTTTCTGAGTTCATTAAACTGCCTGTCTTTGTTTTCTTGCATCTTGATGAGTTTTTACAAAACTGCACTCTTGAATTCCCTGTCATTTAAGTCACATATTTCCATATCTTCAAGTTCATTTTCTGGAGACTTTTCACTTTTTTTCTGAGCTGTGTTGTTGCCTTGGTTATTTGTGGCAATTAATGATTTATTATTTCTCTTCCTAGACATCTACAGGAGTGTGTTCTGCAACAGGTTGATAGGAAGAGGTCTTTCTTTTGTTTTCCAGTATATGTTGGTAGAATGTTTTATTTTCTCTCTGACTGAGCCTTTTTTCTCTCTCTCACACTGTAGTGTCATGGTTTCTCTGCACTATTCCAGCTTCTCACACAAAGGAGGGCTTCTCCTCTGTTAACAGTTGGCCTGGGTCATAGGGTGCCCAGTCCCTGTGAGGATGTGGAGAGCTTTGAAGTTCCAAAGCTCTTCCTGCACCAGATTCAGAGCCCGTGTGTTTCAGCACTTCTGTTTACTCCTGCAGGGATCCACTCAGATAGGTGGGGACTAGGACGTGGTGGGTTGTGAGAGTTGGCCCAGAGCAATGGCGGCAACCCCCACCACAGCCAGTCCTGCTTCCACAGTTCCCTCTCTGTCAGGTGGGGTCTTTAGTCCCGCTCCCCACATAGGAACGCAGGACATGGTGAGGCCCAAAAGGAACACCCACAGAGCCATAGATAGGGGAGTCATACCCTATAGTCTCGCTGGCGGCTGGGTTGGAGACACAGGAAGCAGTAGCCACACTATCTACAAACTGCCGTCCACTTCTCTCTGCCAACCAACATCACTTGCTAGCTGCAATCTGCCGTGCTAACTGCAATCTGCACTTGCTACCTCAGCCACCATCTTCTTGCTAGCCCCCATTTTCTCTGCTAGCATAGCCATGGCAGTTATACTAGTGGCCAATGGCTCTCTGGTTACAGCTGATGGCCAACTAGCCACAGCTGATGGCCATCCAATCACAGTTGATGGCCATTTACTACCTGAGCCAGCACCTTTCCATATGAGGCCGAGAGCCTGGAAACTGCACTCCTGGCTCTGTCCCCACAGCTGTCAATCTGTGTCTGCGAACCACAGTTCTCAGAACTACAAATATTCTGTTCTTTTGATATGACACTGCTACTGTTGCAGTTCTAGCACTGGGCAGATGGGGTCGGGGCGAGTTCTGGGAAAGTAGGGAGGGGGCAGCTAATCTCGTGCCTAAGGCTTCCATTCTCTGCTCTGCAGTGAGGGCTTAAACCACTGTTTTCAGTCTTCTTCCCTCAGTCTTTTCCCTGAGGTCTCTGCTGTGAGCGTTGGGTTCAACCATGTTATATGCTGTCCCCTGAGCCCTGTGGGCCATAAGCGGAGCCCTAGCAGTCTGAGTTTTTCCCTCTCCCACAGCTGTGATAGTTCCAGGATGCAGTGAGCTTGGAGCACTGAGCTAGGTCTGCGCCCTGTGCCCGCGTGGGCCCATCTCTGCTCTTCTTCCTTTCCTCCTCCCCTACTCACGCAATTTGCCCACCTTTAGGTTATTTCTGTAGTGTGCCTCTTAGTCTTAACTGTCTGCTGTCCAGGGAGTCTTTTGTGGCTTATAATTGTTCAATTTGTTGTAAATTCCTGGGGAGATTTCAAGAGGCTCGCCTCATGCCGCCATTTTTATCAAACTACTAGATTTTTTTTTAAAGCAACCATACTTGTATACTGGAGCCATAGGCAGTGCTTTGTAAAAGAATTTCTGCTGCTAATCAACACTTTTTACACTGTGTTATAGATTTCTTTGATTTTATTTTTATTTTTGCAAATACTTATTGAGTATCAACTCTATGCTAGTCTTTGTTCTAAATGTTGAGGATACAGCAGCTAAAAAGATAGTCAAGGTACCTGATTTCAAGGAGTTCACATTCTAGTTGGGAGACACATACAACAAGCAGACAAATCTTTAAAATTAATAGAATTTTAATCAGAGTAAAATCTATGAAGACAATCTCACAGAAAGATAGGATCAAGAGTTATAGGGCTCCACAACATAGACAATGGTAAGAGAGGGCTATTTCTTACGTTCTTTGTCCTTTTTTATACTGGTGCAACCCTGAGTCTGGAACGTTTCAGAGCCAGACTTCATTTTATAAAAATTTATAATTTCTTCTTCCAATTGTCGTTTTTCCTCCTCAAGTTTTATTGTCTCCTCTTGTTGGACTCTTTTAAGTTGCTCAAACTTGTCTTGTAACTGTGAAACAAATATGCAGTTATGACTCAAAGCACACTATTGTGGCACATCTCCAGGAACAAGCTTGTTTTTTTTCCTAGTTATCAAACATATGTTAATCATCAGAGTAGAGCTTGATCTTAATAACAATTTCTTTTCTTTTTATTATTAATGCTCCCCTATCCTGCAACCCCAACATTCTTTTTTAATAACAATTAAAAATTTTTATGTTTAATCATTTTATGTCTTCATCAATTGAATTTTAGGTGTCCCCAAGGAGCCAAATGTAATAAAATCCACAACTATAAAACATTTTGCTTTTTCTAATGAGGTATATTTTCACTCTATATTGCCCCACAAATCTCTTCGAATAAAATTTGATAGATTCATGCTCACTAAACATATATACATGAAATTATAGCATGGATTTTGAAACATTTGTTGAGACTTTAATAGATGAATACCTTTTGAAAGCAAGTTATAATTTTCTTGTTGAGTAAAATTAGCATAATTACAGGATAAAAATTTTCAAGGACCTTATTCAGTTAATTTGTATTTACTTGTCAGGTATTTTTTAATCTGTGGGATTTACAATAAATCAAATTAGCCCGATAAAAGACATGATATCACCTTGGATTCCATTAGAGATTGGCTTGGGTCTTTAATGTAATTTTATTCAACAACACAAAGACTGCTTCTATGCACCAGAGGAGGTATGTGTTTTAAAGCTATCACTTGTATGTCATAAAATTATAGAGGGCAAGTGTCATGCGGGGAGTCACGCGGGGTCTCTGGTCCCGCTCCCCACATAAGAACGCAGGACATGGTGAGGCCAAAAAGGAACACCCACGGAGCCATAGGTAGGGGAGCCATACCACTATACTCTCGCGGGTGGCTGGGTTGGAGACACAGGAAGCAGAAGCCACAGAATCCGCAACCCACACTCTGCCACACTCCACGCTTGCTAGCTTAGCCTCAGCAGTTAAATCAGCGGTTAATGGCTAACTAGCAACAGCCAATGGCCAACTAGTCACAGCTGATGACCATCTACTGTCTGAGCCAGCACCTTTCCATGTGAGGCTGAGAGCCTAGAAAATGCTCTCTGGGGCTCTGTCCCCACAGCAAGCTTATTTGCACTTTAACTTTTTTGAAAAACAAATAGGCTAGGGAATTCCACTGCCATAATATTAATCAGCTGGTGTATATGGTGGTGAAAAACACAGTGTTAACACCAGTGGTTTTAAACTCTAGGTGTCCATTAGAATTATTCAGTGATCTTGCAAATCTCCCAATGTTCAGGCTGCACACAGATTAATTACATCAGACTATCTAGAGATGAAATCCAGGGACCCATGCTTTACAAAAAAATTCCCAGGTGATTTTAGTGAGCAGCAAATGTTGAGATCTGTGCTTCTAAATAAAATTTTTTTGGTTTCCTGGAGTAAGATGTCTCTTGGAATTACGTCTTCAGCCCTGAGAAACAAATAACCATCTGGACACAATAGCAAGAAGAATTGGAAATGCCAGGGATATGAGAATGTAGTATCTGTAAATGACAGCAAAAATCATTGAGAAAATGTTTAACTTAAAGGTGGGAGGGTGAGAGTGTAAGTCAGAAAAAGCTAAACTTCATCTTAATATATAAATATTTCAAATATCAACTACTCTGGTGAAAAGCTTGAAGTTTTCCCCCAACTCAGGTACGAGACAGAGATGTGCCCTCTCTCCATTCCTTTTCACTATTGTACTAGAAGTACTTAGTAATGCAATGAAGTAACAGGACATAAAAGTTATACAGATTGGGAAGGAGGACATAAAACTGTCTTTTCCACAGATAATATGATCATCAATGTAGAAAATCCAAAAGAATTGACAAAAAACCTCCTGGAACTAAGAAAAGATTATAGCAAGGTTGCAGGATCCAAGCTTAATACACAAAGTTTAATTGTTTTTTTATATACCAGTAATGAACAGTAGAATTTGAAATTAAAACACAATACCAATTGTATTAGAACCCCCCAAAATGAGATACCTTAGTATAAACCTAACAAAAGTATACAGGATGCATATGAGGAAAACTACAAAACTTTGATTTTAAAAAAAAAAAATCAGAGAAGTATGGAGAGGTAGTCCATATTCATGGATTAAAAAGATTTAATGTTGTGAAGATGTCAATTCTTCCCACATAATCTAGAGATTCAATGCAATCCAAATCTAGATTCCAGAAAGTTATTTTATGGATATGGACAAGCTGATTCTAAAGTTTATGGGGCAAAACAAAAGGTCCAGAATACCCACCACAATATTGAAGGAGAACAAAGGTGGAGGACTGATGTCACCCAGCTTTAAGACTGACTATAGTAATCTGACTAAAATTACAGTGATCAAGATAATATGATATTGGTAAAAAATAGAAAAATAGATCTATGCAACAAAGTAGCCTAAAAATAGATGCACATATATATGGTAAATTAACTAAGAAGCAAAAATAATCAATTCAACAAGTGGTGCTGGAACAACTGAACATTCACATGCAAAAATATGAATCTAGACACACACTTACACTCTTCATAAAAACTGTTAATAACTCAAATGGGTCATAGACCTAAATGTAAAATGCAAAACTATAAAACTCCTAGAACATAATAAAGGAGAAAACCTAGATGACCTTGGATATGATGATGTTTATAGATATAACTGTAGACACAACCCATGAAAGAAATAATTGATATGCAGGGATTTGTAAAATTAATTCTTTTTCTGCAGAAGAAAATGTTAATAAAATTATAAAAGAACCAAAAACTGGCAAAAATATTTGTAAAAGACAGGTGACATAGGAATGTTGTGCAAAATATACAAACAACTTAAAATTCAGCAATAAGAAAACAACAACCTGATTAAAAATGGATCAAATAGCTTAGCAGACACCTCCCCAAAGAAGACAGACAGATGGCAAATAAGCACACAATAATATTCCCCTTCAGGAAAAAGCAAATTCAAACAACAATGAGATACCATGACACACCTATTAGACTGGCCAAAATTCAAAACAACCAACAACAAATGTTGGTGAGGATGTGGAGCAAAGGGAATGCTCATACAATGTTGGTGAGAAAGTATTGTAATCTAAAAAAGGTTTGTAAGAAAAAAACCTTTAATCCCATTCATTTGTTTTAGCTTTTACTTCCCTTCCTTTGAGGTCAAATTCATAAAATCCTCTTTGAACCCAAGGTCTATAAGTTTGCTATACCTATGTTTTCTTCTATGCAATGTATTGTTTGAGGTCTCATGTTTAGGCCTTTGATCCATTTTGAGTTAATTTTGCTACATGGTACAGCCTATATGGAAGGCAGTATGGAGGTTCCTCAAAAAATTACAAATACAATTACAAACTAAATCAACAATTCCTCATTTGGTATATACCGCCCAAAATCTGAAAACATTTATTTCATTGCCTCTTTATTTACAGTGGCCAAGACGTGAAAACAACCAAAGAGTCCTTCGATAGATGATTGGATAAAAAATATGTAGTATATATACACCATGCAATACTATTCTGCCATAAGAAAAGACAAAATACTGCCATTTGCAACAACATGGATATGTCTGGAAATTATTATGCTGGCCAAAATAAGTCACACAGAAAAAGCAGAGAACCATATAACTTTACTGATATGTGGGTTATAAAACTGAAAGCAACAAAGAAAAAAGACCGAAAAATGAAAAAAAACAAAACTCACAGACAATAGTTTGGTGGTACCAGAGGGTAAGGGGGATGGGGGATGGTAGATGAGGGTAAATGAGATCAAATACATGGTGATGGAAGGAGAACTGACTCTGGGTGGTGAAACACAATGTGATATATAGATGATGTATTACAGAATTTTCCTCTTGAAATATATATGATTTTATTAACAATTGTGACCCTAATAAACTTTAATTTTAAAAAAAAATTAAAAAGAGAAAAGAAAAAAAAGACAACTTGCTACTGAAACCCAGAAATCAACTCATAGCACAAGTATGGATAATTTGTGACAAGCAAAAATATCAAAAAATGAAGGAAGGTAAAAAAAGAAAAACACAACCATAAAAGGGGAGAGAGTAAAGGTCTGAAACTGCAAACAGGAATAGAGATCAGAAGCATAATGAAGAAAAAAGATTACTGTATCTATGAAACTTTCTTTCAATTAAACTTAATGAAAACAGCTCAAAAACAAAAAATCCAGATCAGAAAAATATAACTTAAAAAAAGAAGAAACATAGAGGAAAATGTAGAATACCATCCCACTGAAATAAAAGACAGCAAAAAAAATGCAAACAATGAAGACACCATCCTATTAAAAAAAAAAAAAAAAGACTGCACGTCATCAAAATGGCGGCGTGAGGTGAGCCTCTGTAAAGCTCCCCTGGATTTTACAACTAATCAAACAATAACTCCACAAAGGACTCCCTGCACAGCAGACAGGCAAGACGAAGAGGCCCACTACTGAATTCACCTAAAGGTGGGCAAATCACGTGAGCTGGGTAGGAGGGAAAAGAGAAGTGCGGAGACAGAGCCGCAAAGGCTCAGGACACAGACCTAGCTCAAAGCTCCAAGCTCGCTGCATCCCGGAACTACTACAGCTGCGGGAGAGGGAAGAACTCGGACTGCTAAGGCTCCTTTCATGGCCCAAAGGGCTGAGGAGGCAGCATATAACATGGCTGAACCCAACGCTCATGGCAGAGACCTCAGAGAAAACCCTGAGGGAAGAAGGCTGAAAACGGTGGTTTAAGCCCTCACTGCCAAGCATTGAACGGGAAGCCTTAGGCACTGAGACTAGCCACCCCCTCCCTACCCTCCCAGAGCTCGCCCTGCCCCCACCTGCCCGGTTCTAGAAGCAGAACAGTAGCAGTGTCAGATCAAAAGAACAGAACAGGCTGTTCTGAGAACTGTGGACCGCAGACACAGATTCGCAGCCCAACTAGTTCAAGCAAAGGGGAGGCAGCTGTGAAAGCAGGACCGGCTGTGGTAGTGGTCACCGCCATTGCTCTGAGCCACGTCTCACAACTCACCCCACCCCTGGCCTCACCTATCTGGACGGATCCCTGCAGGAGTAAACAGAACTGCATACAGAAACTGCAAACAGAAACATACAGGCTCTGAATCTGGTGCAGGAAGAGCTTTGGAACTTCAAAAGCTCTCCACATACCCACGCGGACACTGTGCCCTGTGACCCAGGCGAACTATTAACTTTCGCCTGGGAGAGGAGAAGCCCGTCTCCCAGGGAATCCCCCAATTGTGTGAGAAGCTGGAATAGTGCACAGAAAACATAGCACTACCGTGTGAGAGAGAAGAAAAAAGGCTGCAGTCGAAGAGAAAATAAAACATTCTACCAATAAGTACTGGAAAACAAAAGAAAGACCTCTTCCTATCAACCTGTTGCAGAAGCCACTCCGGTAGATGTCTAGGAAGAGAAACAATAAATCAGTAATTGCCATGAATAACCAAGGCAAGAAGACAGCTTAGAAAGAAAGTGAAAAGTCTCCAGGAAAGGAACTTAAAAATATGGAAATACGTGACTTAAATGACAGAGAATTCAAGATTGCAGTTCTGAAAAAACTAAACGAGATGCAAGAAAACACAGAAAGCCAGTTTAATGAACTCAGAAACACAAACAAAGAACACCATGAGCATTTGATGAAAGAGATTGTAACTTTAAAAAAGAACCAAATAGAATTTCTGGAGATTAAGAACTCAATAGAAGAAATTAAGAATGAAATAACCAGCTTAGGTAGTAGAGTTCACCAGATGGAGGAAAGAATCAGTGACATCGAACATAGAAACCTGGAAATTACACAGATGGAAGAAGAAAGAGACTTGAGAGTTAAAAGAAATGAAAGAACTCTACAAGAACTTTCTGACTCTATCAGAAAGAGCAATAAAAGAATAATGGGCATACCAGAAGGAAAAGAAAGAGAGAAGGAAACAGAGAATATATTCAAACAAAATGTTGATGAGAACTTCCCAAACTTGTGGACAGAACTGGATCCTCGAATCAAGAAGCAAATAGAACACCTAATTACCTCAATCCCAACAGGCCTTCTCCAAGGTACATTGTATTGAAGCTGTCTAAAATCAAAGACAGAGAAAGAATCCTCAAGGCAGCCAGGGAAAAGAAGACGGTAACCTACAAAGGAAAGCCCATTACATTATCATCAGATTTTTCAGCAGAAACTCTACAAGCCAGGAGGGAGTGGAACCAAATATTCAAACTATTGAAAGAGAAAAATTATGAGCCAAGAATAATATATCCAGCAAAGATATCCTTTAGATATGAAGGAGGAATAAAGACTTTTCCAGACATACAGAAGCTGAGGGAATTTTCTAATACAAGACATGCACTACAAGAAATACTAAAGGAGGCTGTTCGACCACCATCAACAGGGAAAATTTGTGGCAAACAAAACATAAAAAAGGGGGAGAGTAAAGGCCTGAACTGGAATATGGGAGTGGAGAAAGTAAGCGTGCTGAAGAAAATGGAATACTCTGAATATCAAACTTTCTTTTACATAAACTTAACGGTAACCACTCAAAAAAAAATCCAGAACTGAAACATAAATGTAATATTAGAAGAAACAGAGGGAAACATCATAAAATCCCACCACACAGAAATAATAGACAACAAGAAGAAGGCAAAGAAACAATGGAGACACAGCCTTACCAGAAAACTGAAGATAGAATGACAGGAAATCCTCACATATCAATAATCACCCTAAATGTATATGGACTGAAGTCACCAATAAAAAGTCGTAGAAGATTGGATTGAAAAACTAAACCCAACCATATACTGTCTCCAAGAGACACATCTCAGCTACAAGGACAAGCACAGACTCAAAGTGAAAGGGTGGAAATTGCCACTCCAAGCAAATGGTATCCAGAGAAAATCAGTGTATCCATAATGATATGGGATGAAACAGACTTCAGGGTGAAAAAGATAACAAGAGACAAAGATGGACATTTCATAATGGTAAAGGGGACTATACAACAAGAAGACATAACAGTCATCAATATTTCTGGCCCCAATCAGGAAGCACCGAAATATGCCAAGCAACTACTAACAGAACTAAAGGGAGACATTGACCAAAACACAATTATACTAGGGGACTCAAATACATCATTGACAGCTATGGATAGATCATCCAAACAGAAAATAAATAACAAAATAGCAGCCCTAAATGACACATTAGATGAAATGGACATAATTGACATATATAGAGCACTTCATCCTAAAACATCAGACTATACATTCTTTTCTAGTGTACATGGAACATTGTCAAGGATAGACCATATATTGGGACATAAAATCAGCCTCAGCATATTTAAGAAGATTGAAATCATACCAAGCATATTCTCTGATCACCAGGCTTTGAAATTGGATATCCACTGCAAAAAGAAAGCAGGAAAAAACACAAATACATGGAGATTAAACAACATACTTTTAAAGAACGACTGGGTCAAAGAAGAAATTAGAGGAGACATCAAAAGATACATAGAAACAAATGACAATAAAAATACATTCTACCAAAATTTTGGGATGCAGCGAAAGCAGTTTTAAGAGGCAAATTTACATCATTACAGGCCTATCTCAAGAAACAAGAAAAATCCCAAATAAATAACCTCATGTTACACCTTAAAGAACTAGAAAAAGAAGGACAAGTGACACCCAAGGTTGGCAGAAGAAAGGAAATAATAAAAATGAGAGTAGAACTAAATGAAATAGAGAACAAAAATATAAAAAATTAATCTGACAAACAGCTGGTTCTTTGAAAAGATTAACAAAATTGACAAACCCTTAGCTAGACTCACTGGGATAAAAAGAGAGAAGACACTAATTAACAAAATCAGAAATGAAAACGAGGAATTTATCACGGACACCACAGAAATACAAAGGATCATCCAAGAATACTATGAAGGACTATATGCCACCAAATTCAATAACTGTCATGCGGGATGGCCTGCAGGGTCTCTGGTCCCGCTCCCCACACAAGAACACAGGATATGGCTAGGCCAAAAAGGAACACCCACGGAGCCATAGGTAGGGGAGTCATACCACTATACTCTTGCTGGCGGCTGGGTTGGAGAAATGGGAAACAGGAGCCACACAATTCCCACCCTCACTGTGCCGCTTGCTAGCTCAGCCACCATCTTCTTGCTAGCCCCCATTTTTTGCTAGCCTAGCCACGGCAGTTATATTATTGCCCAATGGCTCACTGGTTACAGCTGACGGCCAACTAGCCACAGCTGATGGCCATTTGATCGCAGTCGATGGCCATTTACTACCTGAGCTAGCACCTTTCTATGTCAGGCCGAGAGCCTGGAAACTGCTTTTTGGGGCTCTGTCCCCACAATAACCTAGAAGAAATGTACAAGTTCTTAGAAACATATAGCCTTCCAAGGCTGAACCATGAAGAACTGGAAAATCTAAACAGAGCGATCACCAGTATCGAAATTGAATCAGTCATCCAAAAACCTTCCCAAAAGCAAAAGTCCGGGACCAGATGGCTTCATTAGTGAATTCTACCAAACTTTCAAAGAGGATCTAATACCAAACCTGCTCTAACGCTTCCAAAAATTTGAAGAGACAGTACTCCCTAACTCATTTTTGAGGCCAACATTATCCTGATAACAAAACCTGGTAAGGACAACACAAAAAAAGAAAACTACAGACCAATATCTCTGATGAATACAGATGCAAAAATCCTAAACAAAATTTTAGCAAATCGAATACAACAATGCATTAAAAAGATTATTCATCACGACCAAGTGGGGTTCATCCCAGGGGCACAAGGATGGTTCAACATCCGCAAATCCATCAATGTGATACATCACATAAAAAAAATAAAGAACAAAAATAATATGATTATATCAATTGATGCAGAAAAAGCATTTGACAAGATACAACAACCATTTATGATTAAAACACTTAATAAAATAGGTATAGAAGGAAAATACCTTAACATAATAAAGGCTATATAGGACAAGGCCTCAGCTGATCTCATAATTAATGGTGAAAAACTGAAGCCCTTTGCTCTACGTTCAGGAACACGACAGGGCTGTCCCCTAACACTTCTGCTTTTCAACATAGTGTTGGAAGTCCTTGCCAGAGAAATCAGGCAAGAGAAAGAAATAAAAGGCATCCAAATTGGGAATGAAGAAGTTAAATTATCACTCTTTACATATGACATGATGGTATATATAGAAAACCTACACCCTAAAGAAAACCCTAAAGACTCCACCAAAAAGCTATTAGAAACAGTCAACGAATACGGTAAAGTTGCTGGCTACAATAGCAATGTACAAAATTCCATTGCATTCGTATATACTAACAATGAAATCACAGAAAAAGAAATACAAAAATACACTGTTGGTGGGAAAGCACACTGGTGCAGCCGTTATGGAAGGCAGTGTGGAGGTTCCTCAAAAAATTACGATTAGAATTACCATATAACCCAGCAATCCCTCTCTTGGGTATCTACACAAAAAATCTGAAAAACGTTTATTCATAAAGACATGTGTGCTCCAGTGTTCATTGGAGCTTTGTTTACGGTGGCCAAGACATGGAAACAACCAAAATGTCCTTCAACAGATGAATGGATAAAGGAGCTGTGGTATATATACACAATGGAATACTATTCGGCAATAAGAAAAGATGATATAGGAACAATTGTGACAACATGGATGGATCTTGAGAGTATAATGCTAAGCGAAATAAGTTAGACCAGAAAAAGCAGAGAACCATATGATTTTACTGATATGTGGTATATAAACCAAAAACAACAAAAGAACAAGACAAACAAATGAGAAACAAAAACTCATAGACACAGACAATAGTTTAGTGGTTACCAGAGGGTAAGGGGGTGGGGTGGGAGATGAGGGTAAGGGGGATCAAATATATGGTGATGGAAGAACTGACTCTGGGTGGTGAACACACAATGGTATTTATAGATGATGTAACACAGAATTGTACACCTGAAATCTATGTAGTTTCACTAACAATTTTCACACCAATAATTTGAAAAAAAAGATACAATGGTAGGAAATACTCATACATCAATAATCACTCTAAATGTAAATGGACTGAACTCACCAATGAAAAGTCAAAGAGTAGCACATTGTATTAAAACACTAAAGCCTAACCATATGCTGCCTCCAAGAGACACATCTCAGCTACAAGGACAAGCATAGATTCAAAGTGAAAGGGTGGCAATTGACACTCCACACAAATAGTATTCAGAGTAAAGCAGGTGTGGCTATATGGATATCAGATGAAAGAGGCTTCAAGATAAAAGAGGTAAAAAGAGACCAAGATGGACATTTCATAATGATAAAGGGGATTATACAACAAAAAGACATAACAGTCCTCAATATTTATGCCCCCAATCATGGAGTACCAAATACACAAAGCAATTACTAACAGAACTAAGGGAGAAATTGAACAAAGCACAATATTAGGAGACCTAAAAACATCATTGACAGATATGGATAGATCATCCAAACAGAAAATAAAGAAAGAAATAGGAGCCTTAAATGACACATTAGATGAAATGGACTCAGTTGATATTTATAGAGCACTTCATCCTAGAACATCAGATTATACATTCTTTTCTAGTGTACATGGAACATTCTTAAGGATAGACCATACATTGGTACATAAAATGAGCCCCAGCAAATTTAAGAAGATTGAAATTATACTAAGTATAATTCTCTGATCACAAGGCTTTGAAATTGTATATCAACTGCAAAAAGAAAGCAGGGAAAACCACAAATACATGGAGTTTAAACAACATACTTTTAAAGAACGACTGGGTCAAAGAAGAAATAAGAGGAGAGATCAAAAGATACATAGAAACAAATAAGAAGAAAAATACATTCTGCCAAAAATTTTGGGATGCAGCGAAAGCAGTTTTAAGAGGAAAATTCATACCATTACAGGACTATCTCAAAGAAGAAGAGAAATCCCAGATAAATAACCTCATGTTACACTTTAAAGAAGTAGAAAAAGAAGAACAAAGGAAACCCAAAATCAGCAGAAGGAAGGAAATAATAAAAATCAGAACACAACTAATTAAAACAGAGAACCAAAAAACAATAGAAAAATTAATGCAACAAAGAGCTGGTTCTTTGAAAAGATTAATAAAATTGACAAACGTTGGCTAGAGTCACTAAGATAAGAAGAAGAGAAAAAACACAAAAAAGCAAAACCAGAAATGAAAAAGAAGTTACCACATATAGGATAGAAATACAAAGGATCATCCAAGAATACTATGAAGGATTATATGCCACAAAAATCAATAACCTAGAAAAAACAGACCTGTGCTTAGAAACATATAGCCTTCCTAGGCTGAATCACGAAGAATTGGAATTTACTGATCAACAGTAAAGAAATTTAATCTGTCATCTGAAACTTCCCCAAAAGCAAAAGTCGGGATGAGACGACTTCACTAATGAATTCTATCAAACATTCAAAAAGATCTAATACCTGTCTTATTCAAAGTCTTGCAAAAAATTGAAGAGACAACTCCCTAACTCATTTTCTGAGGCCAACATTACCCTGATACCAAAACCTGGTAAGGATTACCCTCAAAAAAAAAAAGTACAGACCAAAACTTTGATGAATACAGATGTAAAGGTCCTAAACCAAATTCTAGCAAATCAAATGCAATAAGACATTAAAAAGATTATAAATCACAATCAAGTGATTTCCACTTGATTCATCCCAGGGTTCATCCCAGGTTCATCCCAGGGTCACAAGGATGGTTCAATATACATAAATCAATCAATGTGATACTCCACATAAACAAAATAAAAGACAAAAAATACATGATTTTATTAATAGATGCAGAAAAGGCATTTGACAATATGCTACACACATTCATGGTTAAAACACTTAATAAAATGTGTATAGAAAAAACATTAACATAATGGTCATATATCACAAACCCTCAGAAAATATCATAATTAATGGTGAAAAACTGAAGCACTTCACTCTACATTCAGGAAAAAGACAGGGTTGTGCCCTATAACAACTGCTATTCAACATATACTGGAAGTTCTAGCCAAAGCAATAAGGCAAGAGAAAGAAATAAATGTCACCCGAGTTGGGAATGAAAAAGTTAAATTGTCACCTTTTTCAGGTGGCTAGGAGCTATATATTGAAAACACTAAAGATTCCACCAAAAAGCTATTAGAAACAATGAACAAATACAGTCAAGTCACCGGCTACAAAATCAACGTACAAAAATCCATTGCATTCCTATATACTCACAATAAAATCTCAGAAAAAGAAATAAAAAAAACAATTCCTTTTGCATTTGAACCAAAAAATAAAATACCTAGGAATAAACATAATTAAAGATGTGAATGACCTATACACTGAATACTATAGGACATTTTTAAAAGAAATTAAAGAAGACAAAAAGAAATGGAAAGGTATTCCATGTTCATGGATTGGAAGAATCAACATAGTTAAAATGGCCAAATTATCCAAAGCAATATACAGATTTAACGCAATCCCCATCAAAATTCCAATGGCACTTTTTTTTTTAAAGAAGTAGAACAAAAAAATCATCAGATTGTATGAACTACAAAAGAACCCAAATGGCCAAAGCAATCCTAACAAAAAGAACAATGCTGAAGGTATCACACTCCCTGACTTCCAGCAGTACTGCAGGGCAACAATAATCAAAACAGCAAGGTATTGGCAGAGAAACAGGCACACAGACCAATGAAATAGAACTGAAAACCCAGAAACAAATCTACATAAATACGGACAGATAATTTTCGACAAAGCCAAAAACGCACAAGGAGGAAGAGACAGCCTCTTCATTATATGGTGCTGGGAGATTTGGAAAGCCACATGCAAAAGAATGAAACTAGACTGCCATCTGTCACCATGTACCAAAGTTAATTCAAAATGGATCAAAGACCTAAACATAAAACCTGAAACAATAAACTGCATAGAAGGAAACATAGGTACTAAACTTATGGACCTTGGATTCAAAAAGGATTTTATGAATTTGACCTCAAGGCAAGTAAAAGCTAAAATAAATGAAAGGCACTATATCCACTAAAAAGCATCTGCACAACAAAGGAAACCATCAGCAAAATAAAAAGGCAATCAACCCAATGTGTATCAATATTTGTGAAGCACACCTCTGATAAGGGGCTAATATCCAAACTATATGTGGAACTCATACAGCTCACCAACAACAACAAAAAATCCAATTAGAAAATAGGCAGAGGACCTGAATAGACATTTCTCCAAAGAGGACATTCAGATGGCCAATAGAAACATAAAAAGAGAAATGCAAATAAAACCACAATGAGATATCACCTCACCCCAGTCAGAATGGCTGTCATCAACAAAACAAATAGTAACAAGTGTTGGAGAGGCTGTGGAGAAAAAGGAACCCTCATACACTGTTGGTGGGAATGCAGACTGGTGCAGCCGTTATGGAAGGCAGTATGGAGGTTCCTCAAAAAATTAAGAATAGAATTATCATACTACCCAGCATTCCCTCTCCTGGGTATATACCAAAAATATTTGAAAACACTTATACATAAAGATATACGTGCTCCAATGTTCACTGCAGCTATATTTACAATGGACAAGACATGGTAACAACCAAAGTGTCCTTAGACGCATGATGGGATAAATAAGAGATGGTATGCATACATAATGGAATACCACTCTGCCATAAGAAAAGATGAAATAGTGTCATTTGCAACAACATAGATGGATCTTGAGATTATCATGCTAAGCGAAATAAGTCACACAGAAAAAGCAGAGAACCATATGATTTCACTGATATGTGGTATGTAAACCAAAAACAACAAAAGAAGAAGACTAACAAATGAGAAACAAAACTCACAGGCACAGACAATAGTTTAGTGGTTACCAGAGTGTAAGGGGGTATGACAGGGTGGTAGATGAAGGTAAAAGGGATCCAATATGTGGTGATGGAAGAACTGACTTTGGGTGGTGAATATACAATGTGATATATACATGATGTATTACAGAATTGTACACCTGAAATCTATGTAACTTTGCTAACAATTATCACTCCAATAAACTTAATTAAGAAAAACAACAACAACAACAACAACAAAATCTGGGGTAACAATACTTATACCAGACAAAATAGACTATAAAACACAGGCTATAAGAAGACACAAAGAAGGGCCCAGTATTCCCGCTTTTGAGTATTTATCCAAAGAAATGCAAAACACTACTTCAAAGGGACATGTGCATCTATCTATCTATCTATCTATCTTTTTATCTATCTATCTATCTATCTATCTATCTATCTATCTATCTATCTATCATCTATCTATATATATTTTGCAGCTTTATTTACAATAACTGAGATATTGTGTGCATCAATGGATGAGTGGATAAAGAAGATGTAATACAGGTTCGGAGTCATAGGAATGGCAGCAGCGGGGGGCACTTTCTGAGTTCTCCTCCAGATCTTATTACAAACGGGACCTATAACCCATCAAAGAACTCTTTGCTCATCACACAGAACAGCTAAGAGACTCGTGGAAGGATTACTTGAAGGTGTGCTAATTGGGCGAGCAGGGGAAGGAAGGAAGGGAGTGGAGTGAAAACGCGCAGGCCCACGGCAGAGTCCCGGCTGGTGGCGGCAGCAGTGGCAGCGGCGGAATCCTGGCCAGCGGCGGAGGCGGCAAAAACTGCGGTGGCACCCGCAGTTCCAAACACGCATGGGATCCCAGGGCGGAACACAGAATACAAAAACCAGGAGGTGGGCTCTTCCCCTGCGTCCCACAGCTGATCTCTCCCGCCGGGAGGGCGACTAGTGGGCCCCAGGTTGGACAAAGAACACAAACTCCATACCTGGGCCCCTCTTCCCTCTCTTCCAATCCTACCCCCCACCCCCGCCCTTCCAGAGACTTAAACTGGCCCCTGAACTGAGGAGTAGTGTCAGACTACAGAGGAGCCATAGTAGTGCTCAGGTTCTGGGAACACTGACAGGCAGCTCTGACCCAGGGAAGAGGCTGGGAAGAGTATGATTTTGGCTGGGCTAGGAGAGAAGAGACTCCTCCATCCTTAGCCACCAACTTTTCTGGCATGTGGAAGAGGGTGACGCGGCTGGGCTGGGAGACAGAAGACCCCTCCATCCCCAGCCCCCACCCTTTCTGGCCTGCTTAGGGCGGGGCAAATGCAACTGTGGAGGCACTCCCAGGGATCAGCAGTAAGCGGCAGACGCAGCTCTGGGCTTTCAGCAGCTCAGAAATCTCCCTCCTGCACCCCCCCATACACACACACACTGAAGAAGTGCCCTAAGACTCAGGAGTACTGGATACAAGGCTGGTGGTGCTACTCTCAGTGTGCATATGTGCAGGCAAGGGCAGAAACGGCACTGACTTTGTAAAAACTATCATCCAGACCACTCAGGCCCACGCATTCAACTCTACAGTCCCAAAGTCACTCTGGGCACCAGGTGACCGGCTCTGCCTGAGCAATAAACAGGGGGCTCTTTGGTACGGCAGAGGAAAACCTGGACATTAGTTGGTGGGCTTAAGCCAAGATTGGCGCTGCTTTTTGTTTTGTTTTGTTTTGTTGTGTTGTGTTTTGTCTTTATATCTTTGATGTCTTTACCTGTGTCGAGTGGGGGTATCAGGTGTTTTTACATGTGAATGTATTTGATTTTTTTACTTTGTTGTTATTGTTGTTGTTGTGCTTGGTGATTTGCTTTGTTCTGAAATTGCCCTACCAGGGCCCAGCTTAAGAGGCACAAGATTCAACATATCCAGAGGCCAACTCCAGACCAAACCAGAGTACCACCAGGTTTGACCTACAAGTCACACACGCAGAGGGAATTCTCTGCAGGCACAAGAGCCCATAGAGGCCAAACCACATTTAAGTGGTCAACCCTCACGCAGCAGAAAGCCCTGCAGTGGACAGAGCCAAGTCTCACAACGAGTCAGCCTAGGAGTTAACCCCACCGAATCACAAGCAAAACGCAATTAAAGATCTTCTTGAACAGGGCAATATACAAAACACAAGAGTCACCTTTGGGGCACACGCAGAGGAGAAGAACGAAGTAGTGCAAGTCAAATATAAAGGACACATACTACATAAGATAACCTAGCAAGAACTAAGAACTTTAGGGGATCTACCTAACACATCAAAGCAAACACAGAAAGTCAGCCAGAATGGGGAAACAAGGATACACGTCCCAAATAAAAGAACAGAAGAAACCTTCACAACTGGAACCAAATGAAGCAGAGGTAACCAACCTTTCAGAGACAGAGTTCAGAACATTGGTGAAAAGAATGTTTAAGGAGCTTAGAGAAGACATAAAGAAGGATGTAGAAATCATAACGAACAACCAGTTAGAACTAA
Source organism: Rhinolophus ferrumequinum (assembly GCF_004115265.2). Lineage (NCBI taxonomy): Eukaryota > Metazoa > Chordata > Mammalia > Chiroptera > Rhinolophidae > Rhinolophus > Rhinolophus ferrumequinum. The sequence continues at coordinate 100,215,136 of NC_046290.1, read as the reverse complement.
AGAACACAATTACCGAAATTAAGAACTCACTTGAAGGAATTACCAGCACGTTAGATGAAGCAGAGGATCGAATCAGCGACTTAGAAGACAAGGTAGCAGAGATCACTCAAACGGAACAACAGAAAGAAAAAAGAATAAGAAACAATGAGGATGGCTTAAGAGACCTCTGGGATAACATCAAGCGCAACAACATGCGCATCATAGGAATACCAGAAGGTGAAGAGAGTAAGCAAGGGATTGAGAACATATTTGAAGTAATAATGTCCGAAAACTTCCCCAACCTGATGAAGGAAACCAACATACAAGCCCAGGAAGTGCAGAGAGTTCCAACCAGGATAAACCCAAACAAGTCCACACCAAGACACATTATAGTTAAAATGGCAAAGCTTAAAGACAAAGAGAGAATCCTAAAAGCAGCAAGAGAAAGACAGAGGGTTACATACAAGGGAACTCCCATAAGACTATCAAATGATTTTTCTACAGAAACATTGAAGGCCAGGAGGGAGTGGCAGGAGATACTCAAAGTGATGGAAAACAAAGACCTACAACCTAGATTGCTTTATCCAGCAAGGCTATCATTTAAAGTTGATGGAGAGATAAAGAGCTTTCCAGAAAAAAATAAGCTACAGGAATTTATTACCACCAAGCCAGCATTGCAAGAAATACTAAAAGGACTTCTGTAAATAGAAGAAAGATCAAAACAACCTAACTACAAATTTAAAAATGGCAATAACTATGTACCTGTCAATAATCACTTAAAATGTAAATGGATTAGATGCTCCAATCAAGAGACATAGGGTGGCTGACTGGATAAGACAGCAAGACCCTTGTATATGCTGTATACAAGAGACTCACCTCAGAACAAAAGATGCACACAGGCTGAAAGTGAAGGGTTGGAGTAAGATATTTCATGCAAATGGAAATGAGAAAAAAGCTGGAGTTGCAATACTTATATCTGACAAAATAGACTTTAAAATGAAGAACATACTAAAAGATAAAGATGGGCACTATATAATAATAAAGGGATCGATCCGACAAGAGGACATAACCCTAGTAAACATCTATGCACCCAACATAGGAGCACCTAAATATATAAAACAGGTACTGACTGACATTAACACAGAGATCAACAGTAACACTATTATTTTAGGGGACTTCAACACACCTCTGACAATAAGGGACAGGTCTTCCAGACAGAAAATCAATATGGAAACAACAGCCTTAAATGATACATTGGACCACTTGGATTTAATCGATATTTTCTGAACATTTCACCCCAATGCTGCAAAATACACGTTTTTCTCAAGCGCACATGGAACATTTTCCAAGATAGATCATATGTTAGGCCACAAAACAAGTCTTGATAAATTTAAGAAAATTGAAATCATACCAATTGTCTTCTCTGATCACAATGCTATGAAATTAGAAATGAACTACAGGAAAAAAACTGGAAGACACACCAATTCATGGACGCTGAATAACTTATTACTAAATAATGAATGGATCAAGCAGGAGATCAAGGAAGAAATCAAAAGATATCTCGAAACAAACGAAAATGAAAACACGACGACCCAAAATCTATGGGATGCCGCGAAAGCAGTTCTAAAAGGGAAATTCATAGCTTTGCAGGCCTACCTAAAGAAACAAGAAACATCACTAATCAACAGTTTTTCTTCACACTTAAGGGATTTGGAAAAAGAACAGCAAAATAAGCCCAAAGGGAGCACAAGGAAGGAGATAATAAAGATCAGAGCAGAAATAAATGAAATAGAAACCAGAAAAACAATACAAAAGATCAATGAATCCAAGAGTTGGTTGTTAGAGAAGATAAACAAAATCGACAAACCTTTAGCTAGACTCATTAAAAAAAGAGAGAGGACCCAAATTAATAAAATCAGAAACGAAAGAGGAGAAGTGACAACGGACACTGCAGAAATACAAAAAGTTTTAAGAAGTTACTATGAGCAACTATATGCCAACAAATTTGACAATTTGGAAGAAATGGACAATTTTCTAGAGGCGTACAACCTTCCAAGGCTAACTCAAGAAGAAACAGAAAACCTGAATAGACTGATTACTACCACGGAAATTGAATCAGTAATCAACAGTCTCCCAGCAAACAAAAACCCTGGACCAGATAGCTTTACAGGTGAATTTTACAAAACGTTCAAAAAAGAATTATCACCTATTCTCCTCAAGCTCTTCCAAAAAATCCAGAAGGAAGGAAGACTCCCAAACACTTTTTACGAAGCCACTATCACCCTGATCCGAAAATCAGACAAAGACACCACAAAAAAAGAAAACTACAGGCCGATATCTCTAATGAACATAGATGCAAAAATCCTCAACAAAATATTAGCGAACAGAATTCAGCAATACATTAAAAAGATCATTCACCATGATCAAGTGGGATTCATCCCTGGTATGCAAGGGTGGTTCAACATTGGCAAATCAATTAATGTGATACACCACATTAACAAAATGAAAAATAAAAATCACATGATCATATCAATAGATGCAGAAAAAGCATTTGATAAAATCCAACAGCCACTTATGATAAAAACCCTTAAGAAAGTGGGAATAGAGGAATCATATCTCAACATAATAAAGGCCATATATGACAAACCCACAGCTAACATCATACTCAATGGGGAAAAGCTAAAACCATTCCCCCTAAGATCAGGAACAAGGCAAGGTTGCCCACTATCTCCGCTTCTATTCAACATTGTGCTGGAAGTTCTAGCCACAGCAATCAGACAAGAAAAAGAAATAAAAGGCATCCAAATTGGTAAGGAGGAAGTAAAGTTATCATTGTATGCAGATGATATGATACTATATATAGAGAACCCTAAAGACTCCACCAAGAAGCAATTAGAGCTGATAGATGAATTTAGTAAAGTAGCAGGATACAAAATTAATATTCAGAAATCAGTTGCATTTGTATATACCAATAATAGAACATCAGAAGGAGAAATTTAAAAAACAATCCCATTTACAATCGCTCCAAAGACTATAAAATACCTGGGAATAAATTTAACCAAAGAAGTAAAAGATCTGTACTCAGAAAATTATAAGACACTGAAGAAAGGAATGAAGGAAGATATAAATAGATGGAAACACATATCATGTTCATGGATAGGAAGAATTAATATAGTTAAAATGTCCATACTGCCTAAGGCAATATACATATTCAATGCAATTCCTATCAAACTGCCAACGTCGTTTTTCACAGAAATAGAACATATAATCCTAAAATTTGTATGGGACCATAAAAGACCCCGTATAGCCTCAGCAATCTTGAGAAATAAAAACAAAGTGGGAGGTATAATAATACCTGACTTCAAATTATACTACAAGGCTACAGTAATCAAAACAGCATGGTACTGGCATAAAAACAGACACATAGATCAATGGAACAGAATAGAGAGTCCAGAAATAAATCCACGCCTATATGGCCAATTAATCTACGACATTGGAAGCAAGAATGTACGATGGGGTAAAGACAGTCTATTCAATAAATGGTGCTGGGAAACATGGACAGACATATGCAAAAAAATGAAGCTGGACCACCTCCTTACACCATATACAAAAATAAATTCAAAATGGCTTAAACTCTTAAATGTAAGATCTGAAACCATAAAATACCTAGAAGAAAATATAGGAAGAAACTTCACAGACATTACCCGGAGTAAGATTTTTACTGATATATCCCCTTGCGCGAGGGAAGTAAGAGAAAAAATAAACATGTGGGATTATATCAAACTAAAAAGTTTTTTCACAGCAAAGGAAACCATCAATAAAACAAAAAGAGATCCTACTGAATGGGAAAAGATATTTGCCAATGATATATCTGATAAGGGATTAATATCACAAACCTATGAAAAACTCACTCAACTCAACTCCACAAAAACAAACGCCCCAATTAAAAAATGGGCAGAGGACTTGAAGAGACATTTTTCTAAAAAGGACATACAGATGGCAAACAGACATATGAAGAAATGCTCAACCTCACTAACCATCAGAGAAATGCAAATAAAAACCACAATGAGATACCACCTCACCCCAGTCAAAATGGCTATCATCAATAAATCAACAAACAACAAGAGCTGGTGCGGATGTGGAGAAAAGGGAACGCTTGTGCACTGTTGGTGAGATTGCAGATTGGTGCAGCCACTATGGAAAACAGTATGGAGGTATCTCAAAAATCTGAAAATGGAACTACCCTATGATCCAGTAATTCCACTCCTAGGTATCTGTCCAGAGAAATCCAAAACTCCAATTCAAAAATCTTTATGCAGTCCTATGTTTATTGCAGCACTATACACAATAGCTAAGACATGGAAACAACCGAAATGCCCATCGGTAGATGACTGGATTAAGAAAATGTGGTACATTTATACAATGGAGTATTACGCAGCCATAAAGAAGAAAGAAATCTTACCATTTGCAACAACATGGATGGACCTAGAGAACATTATGTTAAGTGAAATAAGTCAGACAGAGAAAGATAAGTACCATATGATCTCACTTATATGCGGAATCTAAAGAAAAGAATAAGTGAATGAACTAATCAGAAACAGTTTTGGAGACAAAGAGGAGAAACTGAGGGTTGCTAGATGGGCGGGGGGGTGGGGGTAAGGGGGAAGGTGAGGGGATTAGAAAACAATCAGTAACCACAAGATGGCCACGGATTGAAAATTAATCTGGAGAACATAATCAATAATGTTGTAAAGATTTTGTAGGGTATCCGATAGACACATGTCCCATTTGGGAGACCATCTCAGGGAAGATGTAGATGCCTGATCACTGCACTGTACACCTGAAGCTGAACAATAATGGATGCCAATTATAATATTTTATATATATATATATGTATATATAGGTATGTATACATTTACAAGTGGCAGAGTACAGCATTGGGAGTGGAGACAGTGGAAATGGGATGGCTCGGTGCGATGTCAGAGAGATAGTGAATGGAGGGAGGGGGGTCCACAGTGTGAGGGATATAAATGAAACGTCTAAGTAAAAAACAAAACAAACAGACAAACAAACAAACAAACAAAAAATCTCATAGACACAGACAATAGTTTAGTGGTTACCAGAAGGTAAGGAGGGTGGGGGGTGGGAGATGAGGGTAAGGGGGATCAAATATATGGTGATGGAAGGAGAACTGACTCTGGGTGGTGAACACACAATGTAATTTATAGATGATGTGATACAGAATTGTACACCTGAAATCTATGTAATTTTACTAACAATTGTCACCCCAATAAATTAAAAAAAAAAGATGATGTAATACACACACACACACACACACACACACACACAATGGAATATTACTCAGCCATAAAAAATGAAATCTTGCCATCTGCAACAACGTGGATGAACTTTGTGGGCATTGTGCTGAGTAAGTCAAACAGAGAAAGACAAACGCCATATAATTTCATTTATATGTGGGGTATAAAGAACAAAATAAATAAACAAACAAAACTGTCACAAATTCATAGATACAGAGAACATTTTGATGGTTGCCAGCTGGGAGGAAGTTTGGGGGGATGGTCGAAAAAGGGAAAGGAGACACAGACAATAGTTTAATGGTTACCAGAGGGTAAGGGGGGTGGGAGGTGGGAGATGAGGGTAAGGGGGATCAAATATATGGTGATGGAAGGAGAACTGACTCTGGGTAGTGAACACACAATGGGATTTATAGATGATGTAATACAGAATTGTACACCTGAAATCTATAATTTTACTGTAATTTTACCTGTAATTTTACTAACAATTGTCACCCCAATAAATTTTAAAAAAAATTTTCCTCAAAAAAAAAAAAGGAGAAGAAAAAGTTAAAGGGATTAAGACGTACATATTGGTAGTTATAAAATAGTCATGAGGATGTAAAATATAGCATAAGGAATATTTTAAGTCAATATTTTAATAACTATGTATGGTATGAGATAGGTACTAGATTTATTGGGATAATCACTTCATAAGTTATATAAATGTCTAATCACTATGTTGTACACCTGAAACTAATATAATATTGTATGTATACGATAATTAAATTTTTTAAATTATTAAAATAAACAAACTACTAAAAAAGTTAAAAAAAAGCAATTTTTCCAAATCCTCTAGATAAAAATTACAGACTATAATTTTTTAAAGTCTGTGTTCAAAACCTACATGGTAAATAGCTAATTTTGAAAAATAGCAATGAGTCTCCCAAAACATCAACTAAATTATTGAGATTAAATACCCTAAATTAATAGGACACCTACAAATGAATACCAATTATATTAAACTGGAAATACTTGCCTCTTTTTCAGTTTCTTTAAATGTTATTTCTTTCTCCTTTACTCGCTGCATAAACTTTTGTTTCAACACTTCTTCTTCCCTCTGGCATTGATCATAGAACTCCTGTCTTTTGACTTCATAGATCTCTTGAAAACTACAAAGGAATTTTATTACTATTTTATTAAAATGCTAATATAAATAAAAGTATAATGTAAAAGTATATATTATATATTAAGTCTCATGTAAAGATATTTACCAATATTCTTCCATGTATAGAAATGGAAATTTCTATATCATGAAATATTAAAAAATGACGTAGGTGCAGTATTGAATATGACAATATACTAGAAATTTGAAAATAGTTACATCAGTGATTTCTAGTTCCCACAACTTTTTATTATATCATATTTCTTCACATCTTTTCACAATAAAATTTGGGAAAACCTCTCATTCTCAAAATAAATAAAATTTAAAAAGTCAGGTATCTTTCAAAGTATGATTTATTTAAGGTAGCTAATTCAATTTTGGTTGTCTTCAATGTGCCATAACTAATATAACTAGATTATATGACTATATGTTTTTGCAGCACAAATCCTATTCATCTTCAAAATAGCTGAGTACACCTACTTTCCAACTATTTTCATTTGATTTCCATAATATTATACTGTTGTTTTTCCTCTTTCCTCCATCCAACTCTCAATATTTATTGCATTCTTCTCAATATCCTTTGCCAGCCTTTGCCAATCTTTGCTACTATTTGTCAATTTTCTTCCTAAACTTCTCTTTTGGATACACACATTATTATATACATATACTGGATACACATATTTCAGAATATAAATGATTCCTTGCATTATGTTGCTCCTAATAATGTTCTCCATCTAACTTTGAAGATGATTGAAAAACATCAAATTCAGGATAACCCAGGATATGAGAAGTACAGTTATTTCACAAATGATTGTATCTCATGAATGTAGGAACTTTGTAAATTATCCATTAGCTTGCTCAAGAAAAATCTCTACTCACCTAACTGGCTGGTTGTCTGGGCCTACATCAGTGAAGCCAATTCTCTGCAGTTTACAGCACCTATAACGTTCATAATGCAGGGTGTGAGTTTGTTCTTTTAGGTCTTCCATATTTGTACAAAGAAGCATGTCCCGGAGCTTAACAAAATCACAGTGATTTTCATTTTCCACTATGTAGGGAAATAATAAAGCCACAACACATCATCAATCCCTAACACTCAAGATGTTTTATTAAATAAATGCATGCATGAAAAACATATTTAAAATAACAACTAAGAGATAATTCTGATTAACAGCTATAATTGCTTTAACCATGTAATTATGAGGTATGACAATTAAGTTTTCTAGAACTCATTCCAGAAAAAGTGCTACATACCTCATTGATAAATATCACTACAGTCACCTTTGAAGTACTCCCTTTGGGAAGCTATGTACTGATGCCAGTGCATAGCTGGCAGTCCACCCTTCAAAGCAATTTTGGAACTCTTTTTCTGGAATGGCCATCAGAGCTGTTGTCGTATTACCCTTGATATCCTGAATGTCATCAAAATGTCTTCCTTTCAATATTACCTTTATCTTCAGGTAAAGAAAGAAGTCATTTGGGGCCAGATCAGGTGAGTAGGGAGGGTGTTCCAATATTGTTATTTGTTTACTGGCTAAAAACTCCCTCACAGACAGTGCCATGTGAGCTGGTGCATTGTCATGATGCAAGAGCCATGAATTGTTGGTGAAATGTTCAGGTCATCCAATTTTTTCATGCAGCCTTTTCAGCACACCAAAATTGATTAACTGTTTGTCCAGTTGGTACAAGTTCATAATGAATAATCCCTCTGAGATCAAAAAAGTTAGCAACATCATGGCAACAAGTTCGCGAACTTAATTGTCAGTCTTTGTATGGTTATATGGTACGCCAATTATAGACAGTTTATTTATAGACCAGAAATTTTGCTTTAAATTTATTAGCCAAAGAACAAATATGAAACAGTGAAATAACATGTTATATTGTTATATGGTATATGTTTTCATTAATAATTATATTTGCATTTTACAATCTACCCTCAAGGTATTTTACAGAGCACTAACAAAAAATATAATATACTTTCACCAAAGTAAATAATTTCATTAAATTAAATCTGCTAACACAAAATCTTAATAATTGTACATGCTTAAGTTATCAAATTCTGTTTATACAAAATATTTATGAGACTGAGTTAGTCAATCTTCAGAATAAATCAATAAATTGACATGGCTAACTCCTGTGTTTCTCATATCCAGGAGACTGAGCATAATATATTCTGTATTGTGCATATTATAAACAAATTTAATATGAATTAAAATGTTTTAAAGTATGTTTCATAAATTTGAAATTTCTAATATGTCAATTGAAAACAACATTTGGAAATTAGACCATGTAGAGATAATCCTATCCCAAATAATTAGCATCATAAGCATATGAACTAGACAATAAATGACTACCTATTATAATAGTCTAACTCATCATGATGCTAAACAACTAATATAAAAGTGTAGGTATAATTTACCCAAAGGTAAATTATATTTCTTTATTTTAAAAATAGTTTACCATCTTTTTTCTAGTGACCATTTTAAATGTTTTATAAATAAGGTAGTAACTAATTCATGTAATGTGTTTATTTTTTAATTAAATTAATTAGGGTGACATTAATTAATAAAATTATGTAGGCTTTAAATGTACAAGTCTATAATATGTGATCTGTATTGTGTGTTCACCACCCAAAGTCAAATCTCCTTTCATCACCATATATTTAACCCCCTTTACCCTTTTTACCTCCCACTCCCATTCCTTCTGGTAACCACTAAACTATTGCCTGTGTCTATGAGTTTTTGTTTCTGTATTTGTTTGTCTTGTTCCTTTGTTGCTTTCAGTTTTATCTCTCTTACTAGTGAAATCATATGGTTCTTGACTTTTTCTGTCTGACTTATTTCATTCAGCATAATAATCTCAAGATCCATCCACATTGTCACAAATGGCACAATAGTATTCTTTTCTTATGGCAGAATAGTATTCCACTTTGTATCTATACCACATCTTTATCCAATCATCTATTGAAGGACACTTTGGTTGTTTTGATGTCTTGTTCACCATAAATAAAGCTGCAATGAACATTGGAGCACATGTCTTTATGGATAAATGTTTTCAGATTTTGGGGGTATATAACCACGAGAGGGAGTGCCGAGTCATATGGTAATTCTATTCTTAATTTTTTGAGGAACCTCCACACTGCCTTCCATAACGGCTGCACCAATCTGCATTCCCACCAACAGTGTATGAGGGTTCCTTTTTCTCCACAGCCTCTCCAACACTTGTTATTATTTGTCTTGTTGATGATAGCCATTCATTTAAACTCTAGTATTCAGGTTTCAATTTTGTTCAAAGTACTTTTGTTCAAAGGACTTTCCAACATCTTGAATGTGATGGCTCATGTATAGAGAAGTAATATGCATATGGAAGATTGGGGCAAATGAGGAGGTTCTGTCCAGCCTCTGTGGGTTGTTTCCTAAAACTCTATCCAGCAAAGTGATATGAGAATAAAACATAATCAAAGTAAGCATTAGCTTAAATGAAACAGAATCTGTGCTTCTTATTAGCAACTGTTATTTTACTATTTAGCAACAGTTACCAATATTGGCTCAAGTTAAACTGATATTTTGAGACTTTGATAATATGCATATTATTAACATAATCAGTCCAGAGCAAGCCTGCTCACTATCATAATATTTACCTTGTATAACTCCCCAAGGGTACTGACGGCCTCTGACCATCCTTTTTCCAACTTTGACCTCATCCGTACTCCCTGCTACAGCAAAAGGTAAGTGTCCCTAGAGATAAAAAGAAATTTTAATTATGTTTCCTTATATCAACATAACATACTCTGTTACTCTTATTTCTGTTATGGAAATAACAGAGACAAGAATAACATAATAAGTTTATTCAAACAAGGGATCTACCCTGCCTCAGATTTTATGACTTGGCAGTAAATATAAGTAAATCGATTTCTGCAAGCATTAGTGTTAGGTCGCGCACACAATTGAAAACTGTCTACTGAGTAGAGCCTAAAGCAAGACATTATGCTTATGCTGTGGGACAAAGAGAAAAGATTTTTAGTAGATATATCATTTTTCTCACATTATCTTTACCCTGAAACACAAAGATAAGGTCAGGGAAATAATATACAAATCACTTTTAAATCCAGTATTAAGTTAAAAAACAAAGTATAAGAATAACTATAATTAGTTAATGTATACACAATATAAAGTATATTAATAAATAGTGCTATATAAATTCTAAATACATTGATGGAAGGGTCATTTTGGATAGTGAGTGTCAGGGGAAGTCTAAAAAATGAGGTCAACTAAGGGAGATTTGGGAAAAAGATAAGCAAAGTAGGAAGGGTAATCATAGGTTAAGGATAAGGTTTTGAACAGGATGCAGAAGGAGAATACATAGGATATTAAAGATCTGTCAGAAGTTATATAGATTGTCTTAATAGAAGAGTTGATTATACAGATGATGTTTAAAGTAAAAATTATTCAACATCATGTTATATATTTAACAATTAACAGTAGTATATTAATTACTTTTGGTGAAAAACTATTCTCTATGAGTTTCTCAGGGTATAAGTAGATAAGAGAGATCAAAATACTTAAGACAAGATCTAAATAAAATACAGTATAGAAAGACAATTAAAATCTTTACATTACTCAGCTTTTTGATTCAAAAATCTTAGTTTTTGATATCTTAAAATAAATAGAGTATGAAAACCAAGAAAAAATAAATAAAAGACATGGAATTAACATTTACTTGTTATTTTCTAGACCCTGTGTTTCAGGCACTTCACAAAGAATACCCACTCTCATATTTCCTATTCAACATTCAACTTAGTACTAGAAGTCTTAGACAGAGTAATTAAGAAAAAAATAATAAAAAGAGAAATAAAAGGCATTCAAATCAGAATGGAATTAGTAAACTGGGTATTCTTGCTTTATTCTTTATATTAGATGAAAGCTTACAGCTTTTCACTGTTGTGTATGATGTTAGTTGTAGAGTTTTCATGAGTGACTTTTGTTACGTTGAAGTATCAAGTGTGATCTGACAATATGGTGAATGTTTAAATAGAAAATTTTATTACAGTAAAAGACACATTGCCATTAATCCCCCTCAAAATACTCCTCCTTGGTGCAAGGACACTTATCCCATCATTCTTGCCACTTTCTGAAGCAGTTCAGGAAGTCTTCTTTCATGAATGTGTATTTGAAAGCTACCCTCAAAAAATGATTTACAGGAGAATTAAAACCAATGTCTGTAATCCTCCTGAAACTCTTAAAAGATATTAAAAAAGAAGAAACACTCTCAAACTGATTCTATGAATCATCAATGCCAAAGCCAAACAAAGTCACAAAGAAAGGAATGCTATAGACCAAAATCCCTCATAAATATTGATGCAAAAAAATATAAATAAAATGCAAGGAAATCAAACTCAAGAGCCTATTAAAAGATTATACACAATGACCAAGAAGGTTTATTTCTGAAATGCAAAAATAATTCGTTGTATGAAAATCAATTAATGTAATCTGCCTCATGATAAATCTCACTTAATGCATAAAGCATTTGCCAAAATTCAACACATTTATATTAAAAAGACTCAACAAACTAGGAATAGAAGGAAACTATGAGGTCTGATTTAAAAAAAAATAAGGTGAACGTGGGTGGCCAGATGGCTCAGTAGGTTAGAGCGCGAGCTCTGAACAACAGAGTCGCCAGTTCGATTCCCACAAGGGCCAGTGAGCTGTGCCCTCCCCAACTAGATTGAAGACAATAAGTTGCCGCTGAGTTGCCAGAGGGACCGCCAGATGTCTCAGTTGGTTAGAGCAGCAGCTCTTAACAACAAGGTTGTTGGTTGGTTGTTGGTTCACCACATGGGACGGTGCCCCCTGCAACTAAGATGAAAATGGCGACTGGACTTGGAGCTGAGCTGCGCCCTCCACAACTAGACTGAAGGACAATGACTTGGAGCTGATGGGCCCTGGAGAAACACACTGTTCCCCAATATTCCCCAATAAAAAATAAATAAGGTGAATGCTTAAATTTTAAAAATATGTTAAAAAATATTACAATAAGACACATTGCCATTAATCTCCCTCAAAATACCTCCCCTCGCATCGAACACACTTATCCCATCCTTCTTGCCACTTTCTGAAGCAGTTCTGGAAGTCTCTTTCATGAATGTCTTTAGTTGTGCTGTTATGGCTGCCTTCATGTCTTGAATTGATTCAAAACGTTTACTTTTCATGGTCGTTTTGAATTTGGGGAAGAGCCAGAAGTCACACAGTGCCAGATCTGGTGAATGAGGTGGATGAGGACACAGTGTAATGTTTTTATTTGACAGAAATTGCCGTACCAGAAGCGATGTATGACACGGAGCCTTTTGATCACGTTGTGATCACAAAATACGGTAAATGCTGCTTGAAAGCCATGTGCTGCCATGGTAAATCCAATTGAAAGGCAGGGATCTTCAATACGGGAAGTGATGTGTCAAACCTAAGTAACAGTGTGTGACAAGTATCAACTTGTTCATTGCAGTCAGTCTGGTGTGAGCTATGGGTGAGAGAAGGTGTGTTTTAAAGTGTGCCATAAATCATCTTACATCATGAAAACGCTCCACGTCACACATTGCTTCTGGTATATGGCAATTTCTGTCAAATAAAAACATTACAATGTGTCTTCATCCAACTTATTCACTGGATCTATCACCATGGGACCTCTGGCTCTTCCCCAAAGTCAAAATGATTTTCGAGGCAGCCATGGCAGCACAACGAAACACACTCATGGTAGAAGACTTCCAGAACTGCTTCAGAAAGTGGCAAGAATGATGGGGTAAGTGTGCTTGCACCATGGAGGAGTATTTTGAGGGGGATTAATGGCAGTGTGTCTTTTCCTGTATTAAAATTTTCTATTTAAACATTCACCATATTGTTTGATCACACTTCATACTTCAATATAACAAAGGTCACTCATGAAAACTCTACAACTAACATCATACACAACAGTGAAAAGCTGTAAGCTTTCACCTAATATAAAAAATAAAGCAATACCCACTCTCGAAATAGGTAGGGGACGTCATAGGAATGGCGGCAGCAGGCGCACTTTCTGAGTTCTCCTCCGGATCTTGTTGCAAACAAGACCTATAACCCATCAAAGAACTCTTTGCTCATCACACAGAACAGCTAAGAGACTCGTGGATTACTTGAAGCTAAGGATTACTTGAAGGTACGCTAATTGGGCGAGCAGGGGAAGGAAGGAGGGGAGCGGAGTGAAAACGCCCAGCCCGCAGCGGAGTCTAAGCCAGCGGCAGCGAAAACCGAAAACCGCGGTGGCACCCGCAGTTCCGGGCACGCACGGGATCTCAGGGCGGAGCAGAGAGCACAGAGACCAGGAGGTGGGCTCTTTCCCTGCGTCCCACGGCTGATTTCTCCCGCCGGGAGGGCAGCCGGTGGGCCCTGGGGCGGAAAAAGAACAAAGACTCCATACCTGGGCCCCTCCCCCGCTCCTCTCTTCCAATCCTACCCCGCCCTTCCAGAGACTTGAACTGTCCCCTGAACTGAGGAGTAGTGTCAGATTGCAGAGAAGCCGTGGTAGTGCTCAGGCTCTGGGAAGCCTGACGGGCGGCCCTGACCCAGGGAGACTGGGAAGTGTGTGATTTTGGCTGGGCTAGGAGACAAGAGACTCCTCTACCCCAGCCACCACCTTTTCTGCCCTGCAGGAAGAGGGTGACGCGCGGCTGGGCTGGGAGAGAGAAGACCCCTCCATCCCTAGCCCCCATCCTTTCTGGCCTGCCTAGGGTGGGGCGGGTGCAGCTGCAGAGACACACCCGGAGAACAGCAGTGAGGCAGGCCCAGCTCTGGGCTTTCAGCAGACCAGAAGGCTCCCGCCCGCACCCCCCCATACACACACACACTGAAGAAGTGCCATAAGACTCAGGAGTACTGGACACGGGGCTGGTGTTGCTACTCTCAGTGTGCATATGTGCAGACAAGGGCAGAAACTGAACTGACTTTGTAAAAACTATCATCCAGACCCCTCAGGCCCACGCATTTAAATCTGCAGTTCCAAAGTCACTCTGGGCACCAGGTGACCGGCTCTGCCTGCGCAATAAGCAGGGAGCTCTTCGGTACAGCAGAGAACAACCTGGACATTGCTTGGTGGGCTTAGGCCGAGACTGTCGCTGCTTTTTGTTTTGCTTTGTTTTGTTTTGTTTTGCTTTGTCTTTATATCTTTGATATCTTTGCCATTGTCGAGTGTGGGTTATCGGGTGTTTTTGCATGTGAATGTATTTGATTTTTTTCTTCGCTGTTGTTGTTGCTGTTGTGCTTGGTGATTTGCTTTGTTCTGAAACTGCCCTGCAGGGGCCCAGCTTGAGAGGCACGAGATTCAGCATATCCAGGGGCCAAATCCAGACCAAACCGGAGTGCTGCCGTGTTTGACCTGCAGGTCACACACCCAGAGGGGGTTCTCTGCAGGCACTGGAGCCCATAGAGGCCAAAACACATTTGGGTGGTCAACCCTCACGCAGCAGAGCGCCCTGCAAGGGGCAGAGACAAGTCTCACAACAGCTCAGCCCAGGAGTTAACGCCACCTACTCACAAGCAAAAAGCAATTAAAGATCTTCTTGAACGGGACAGTGTGCAAAACAAAAGAGTCACCTTTGGAGCACACGCAGAGGAGAAGGTCGACGTGGTGCGAGTCAAATATAAAGGACACATACTACATAAGATAACCTAGCAAGAACTAAGAACTCTAGGGGATCTACCTAACATATCAAAATAAACACAGAGAGTCAGCCAGAATGGGGAAACAAAGATACACGTCCTAAATAAAAGAACAGAAGAAGCCTCCACAACTGGAACCAAATGAAGCAGACGTAACCAACCTCTCAGAGACAGAGTTCAGAACACTGGTGATAAGAATGTTTAAGGAGCTTAGAGAAGACATAAAGAAGGATGTAGAAATCATAACGAACGAGCTTAGAGAAGACATAAAGAAGGACGTAGAAATCATAACGAACAACCAGTTAGACCTAAAGAACACAATTACCGAAATTAAGAACTCACTTGAAGGAATTAACAGCAGGTTAGATGAAGCAGAGGATCGAATCAGAGACTTAGAAGACAAGGTAGCAGAGATCACCCAAACGGAACAACAGAAAGAAAAAAGAATAAAAAACAATGAGGATGGCTTAAGAGACCTCTGGGATAACATCAAGCGCAACAACATGCGCATCATAGGAATACCAGAAGGTGAAGAGAGTAAGCAAGGGATTGAGAACATATTTGAAGTAATAATGTCTGAAAACTTCCCCAACCTGATGAAGGAAACCAACATACAAGCCCAGGAAGTGCAGAGAGTTCCAACCAGGATAAACCCAAACACGTCCACACCAAGACACATTATAGTTAAAATGGCAAAGCTTAAACACAAAGAATCCCAAAAGCAGCAAGCGAAAGACAAAGGGTTACATACAAGGGAACTCCCATAAGACTATCAAATGATTTTTCTACAGAAACATTGAAGGCCACGAGGGAGTGGCAGGAGATACTCAAAGTGATGGAAAACAAAGGCCTACAACCTAGATTGCTTTATCCAGCAAGGCTATCATTTAAAGTTGATGGAGAGATAAAGAGCTTTCCAGAAAAAAATAAGCTAACGGAATCTATTACCACCAAGCCAGCATTGCAAGAAATACTAAAAGGACTTCTGTAAATAGAAGAAAGACCAAAACAACCTAACTACAAATTTAAAAATGGCAATAACTATGTACCTATCAATAATCACTTTAAATGTAAATGGATTAAATGCTCCAATCAAGAGACATAGGGTGGCTGACTGGATAAGAAAGCAAGACCCTTGTATATGCTGTATACAAGAGACTCACCTCAGAACAAAAGACACACACAGGCTGAAAGTGAAGGATTAGAGTAAGATATTTCATGCAAATGGAAATGAGAAAAAAGCTGGAGTTGCAATACTTATATCTGACAAAATAGACTTTAAAATGAAGAACATACTAAAAGATAAAGATGGGCACTATATAATAATAAAGGGATCGATCCGACAAGAGGACATAACCCTAGTAAACATCTCTGCACCCAACATAAGAGAACCTAAATATATAAAACAGGTACTGACTGACATAAAGTCAGAGATCAACAGTAACACTATTATAGTAGGGGAATTCAACACACCTCTGACAACAAGGGACAGGTCTTCCAGACAGAAAATCAATATGGAAACAACAGCCTTAAATGATACATTGGACCACTTAGATTTAATCGATATTTTCTGAACATTTCACCCCAATGCTGCAAAATACACGTTTTTCTCAAGCGCACATGGAACATTTTCCAAGATAGACCATATGTTAGGCCACAAAACAAGTCTTGATAAATTTAAGAAAATTGAAATCATACCAATTGTCTTCTCTGATCACAATGCTATGAAATTAGAAATGAACTACAGGAAAAAAACTGGAAGACACACCAATTCATGGAGGCTGAATAACTTATTACTAAATAATGAATGGGTCAAGCAGGAGATCAAGGAAGAAATCAAAAGATAACTCGAGACAAACGAAAATGAAAACACGACGACCCAAAATCTATGGGATGCCGCGAAAGCAGTTCTAAGAGGAAAATTCATAGCTTTGCAGGCCTACCTAAAGAAACAAGAAACATCACTAATCAACAGTTTATCTTCACACTTAAGGGATTTGGAAAAAGAACAGCAAAATAATCCCAAAGGGAGCACAAGGAAGGAGATAATAAAGATCAGAGCAGAAATAAATGAAATAGAAACCAGAAAAACAATACAAAAGATCAATGAATCCAAGAGTTGGTTCTTAGAGAAGATAAACAAAATCGACAAACCTTTAGACAGACTCATTAAAAAAAAGAGAGAGAGGACCCAAATTAATAAATTCAGAAATGAAAGAGGAGAAGTGACAACGGACACTGCAGAAATACAAAGAGTTTTAAGAAGTTACTATGAGCAACTATATGCCAACAAATTTGACAATTTGGAAGAAATGGACAATTTTCTAGAGGCGTACAACCTTCCAAGGCTAACTCAAGAAGAAACAGAAAACCTGAATAGACTGATTACCACCATGGAAACTGAATCAGTAATCAACAATCTCCCAACAAACAAAAGCCCTGGACCAGATAGCTTTACAGGTGAATTTTACAAAACGTTCAAAAAAGAATTATCACCTATTCTCCTCAAGCTCTTCCAAAAAATCCAGAAGGAAGGAAGACCCCCAAACACTTTTTACGAAGCCACTATCACCCTGATCCCAAAATCAGACAAAGACACCACAAAAAAAGAAAACTACAGGCCGATATCTCTAATGAACATAGATGCAAAAATCCTCAACCAAATATTAGTAAACAGAATTCAGCAATACATTAAAAAGATCATACACCATGATCAAGTGGGATTCATCCCTGGTATGCAAGGGTGGTTCAACATTGGCAAATCAATTAATGTGATACACCACATTAACAAAATGAAAAATAAAAATCACATGATCATATCAATAGATGCAGAAAAAGCATTTGATAAAATCCAACAGCCACTTATGATAAAAACCCTTAAGAAAGTGGGAATAGAGGAATCATATCTCAACATAATAAAGGCCATATATGACAAACCCACAGCTAACATTATACTCAATGGGGAAAAGCTAAAACCATTCCCCCTAAGATCAGGAACAAGGCAAGGTTTTCCCCTATCTTCCCTAATATTCAACATAGTGCTGGAAGTCCTAGCCACAGCAATCAGACAAGAAAAAGAAATAAAAGGCATCCAAATTGGTAAGGAGGAACTAAAATTATCATTGTATGCAGATGATATGATACTATATATAGAGAACCGTAAAAACTCCACCAAGAAGGTATTGGAGCTGATAGATGAATTTAGTAAAGTAGCAGGATACAAAATTAATATTCAGAAATCAGTTGCATTTGTATATACCAATAATAAAACATCAGAAGGAGAAATTAAAAAAACAATCCCATTTACAATCGCTCCAAAGACTATAAAATACCTGGGAATAAATTTAACCAAAGAAGTAAAAGATCTGTACTCAGAAAATTATAAGACATTGAAGAAAGGAATGAAGGAAGATATAAATAGATGGAAACACATATCATGTTCATGGATAGGAAGAATTAATATAGTTAAAATGTCCATACTGCCTAAGGCAATATACATATTCAATGCAATTGCTATCAAACTACCAACGTCATTTTTCAGAGAAATAGAACATATAATCCTAAAATTTATATGGGACCATAAAAGACCCTGAATAGCAAAGGCAATCTTGAGAAATAAGAACAAAGTGGGAGGTATAACAATACCTGACTTCAAATTATACTACAAGGCTACAGTAATCAAAACAGCATGGTACTGGCATAAAAACAGACACATAGATCAATGGAACAGAATAGAGAGTCCAGAAATAAATCCACGCCTATATGACCAATTAATCTATGACAATGGAAGCAAGAATGTACGATGGAGTAAAGACAGTCTATTCAATAAATGGTGCTGGGAAACCTGGACAGACACATGCAAAAAAGTGAAGCTGGACCACCTCCTTACACCATATACAAAAATAAATTCAAAATGGCTTAAACTCTTAAACGTAAGATCTGAAACCATAAAATACCTAGAAGAAAATATAGGAAGAAACTTCACAGACATTACCCGGAGTAAGATTTTTACTGATATATACCCTCGTGCGAGGGAAGTAAGAGAAAAAATAAACATGTGGGATTATATCAAACTAAAAAGTTTTTTCACAGCAAAGGAAACCATCAATAAAACAAAAAGAGATCCTACTGAATGGGAAAAGATATTTGCCAATGATATATCTAATAAGGGATTAATATCACAAATCTATGAAAAACTCACTCAACTCAACTCCACAAAAACAAACGACCCAATTAAAAAATGGGCAGAGGACTTGAAGAGACATTTTTCTAAAAAGGACATACAGATGGCAAACAGACATATGAAGAAATGCTCAACCTCACTAACCATCAGACAAATGCAAATAAAAACCACAATGAGATACCACCTCACCCCAGTCAAAATGGCTATCATCAATAAATCAACAAACAAGAGCTGGTGCGGATGTGGAGAAAAGAGAACGCTTGTGCACTGTTGGTGGGATTGCAGATTGGTGCAGCCACTATGGAAAACAGTATGGAGGTATCTCAAAAATCTGAAAATGGAACTACCCTATGATCCAGTAATTCCACTCCGAGGTATCTATCCGGAGAAATCCAAAACTCCAATTCAAAAATCTTTATGCACTCCTATGTTTATTGCAGCACTATACACAATAGCCAAGACATGGAAACAACCAAAATGCCCATGGGTAGATGACTGGATTAAGAAACTGTGGTACATTTACACAATGGAGTATTACGCAGCCATAAAGAAGAAAGAAATCTTACCATTTGCAACAAGATGGATGGACCTAGAGAACATTATGTTAAGTGAAATAAGTCAGACAGAGAAAGATAAGTACCATATGATCTCACTTATATGTGGAATCTAAAGAAAAGAATAAGTGAATGAACTAATCAGAAACAGTTTTGGAGACAAAGAGATAAAACTGAGGGTTGCTAGGTGGGCGGGGGGGTGGGGGTGGGGTGGAGGGTGAGGGGATTGGAGGGCAGTCGGTGACCACAGGATGGCCACGGGGTTTGAAAATTAATCTGGGGAACGTAATTTAGTGGTTACCAGAGGGTAAGGGGGTTGGGGGGTGGGAGATGAGGGTAAGAGGGATCAAATATATGGTGATGGAAGGAGAACTGACTCTGGGTGGTGAACACACAATGTAATTTATAGATGATGTGATACAGAATTGCACACCTGAAATCTATGTAATTTTACTAACAATTGTCACCCCAATAAATTTAAAAAATAATAAAAATAAATAAATATATAAATAAATAAATAGGTAAAGTACAAAAAAAAAAAAAAGAATACCCACTCTCAAATTTCCTATTAAACATTCAACTTAGTACCAGAAGTCTTATCAAGAGCAATAAGAAAAAAATAATAAAAAGAGAAATAAAAGGCATTCAAATCAGAATGGAATTAGTAAAACTTTCTGTATTCACAGATAACATAATCTTTTTTCATATATATTTAAATTAAAGTTTTTTGGGGTGACAATTGTTACTAAAGATATATAGATAATGTATTACACAATTGTACATCTGAAATCAAAATAGCTTCACTAACAATTGTAATATATATTTTCAATTGAGATATAACTGACATAAAACATTAGTTTCAGGTGTACAACATAATGATTTGACATTTGTTTATATTGTAAAATGATCACTACAATAAATTTACTGTGGTGATATCCATCACCACAGTTACAATGTTTTTCTTGTGAAGACATCACTAAGATCTACTCTTTTGGCAACATTTCAACACATAATACAAAATTATTAACTATAATCACCTTGCTGTACATTGCATTTCCAGTCTTATTTATTTTACAACTGAAAGTTTGTACCTTTTGACCACCTTCACACATTTTTGTCCAGCCACAACCCTTCACATATGGGATTTTTTTTTCCAGCTATAGCATAGTTATTTTTTTAATTTTTTTTTAATTTATTGGGGTGACAATTGTTAGTAAAATTACATAGATTTCAGGTGTACAATTCTGTATTACATCATCTATAAATCCCATTGTGTGTTCACCACCGGGAGTCAGTTCTCCTTCCATCACCATATATTTGATCCCCTTAACCCTCATCTGCCACCCCCTACCCCCCCCCCTTACCCTCTGGTAACCACTAAACTATTGTCTGTGTCTATGAGTTCTTGTTTCTCATTTGTTTGTCTTGTTCTTTTATTGGTTTTGGTTTATATACCACATATCAGTGAAATCATACGGTTCTCTGCTTTTTCTGGTCTAACTTATTTCGCTTAGCATTATACTCTCAAGATCCATCCATGTTGTCACAAATGTTCCTATATCATCTTTTCTTACAACCGAATAGTATTCCATTGTGTATATATACCACAACTTCTTTATGCATTCATCTATCGAAGGACATTTTGGTTGATTCCATGTCTTGGCCACCATAAACAAAGCTATAATGAACACTGGAGCACATGTGTCTTTATGTATAAATGTTTTCAGATTTCTTTGGTAGATACCCAGGAGAGGGATTGCTGGGTCATATGGTAATTCTATTTGTAATTCTTTGAGGAACATCCACACTGCCTTCCATAGCGGCTGCACCAGTCTGCATTCCCACCAACAGTGTATGAGGGTTCCTTTTTCTCCACAGCCTCTCCAACACATACTATTTCTCTTGTTGATGAAAGCCATTCTGACTGGGTTGAGGTGATATCTCACCATGGTTTTATTTGCATTTCTCTGATGATTAGTGATGTTGAGCATTTTTTCATATGTCTATTTGACATTTGTTTGTCCTCTTTGGAGAAATGGCTCTTTAGGTCCTCTGCCCATTTTTCAATTGGGTTGTTTGTCTTTTTGTTGTTGAGTTGCATGAGTTCCTTGTATATTTTGGGTATCAGCCCCTTATCGGAGGCACTGTTTGCAAAAATCTTCTCCCATTCAGTTGGTTGCCTCTTTATTTTGTCGATGGTTTCTTTTGCTGTGCAGAAGCTTTTAAGGTTCATATAGTCCCATTCGTTTATTTTAGGTTTTATTTCCCTTGCCTTTGGAGTCAAATTCATAAAATGCTCTTTGAACCCAAGGTCCATAAGTTTAGTACCTATGTTTTCTTCCATGCAGTTTATTGTGTCAGGTCTTATGCTTAAGTCTTTGATCCGTTTTGAATTAATTTTGGTGACATTAATTAAAAGGTGACAGATAGCAGTCCAGTTTCATTCTGTTGCACGTGGCTATCCAATTCTGCCAGTATCATTTATTGAAGAGGCTGTCTTTTCTCCATTGTACTTTTTTTGCTTCTTTGTCAAAAATTATCTGTCCATATTTACGTGGTTTTCTTTCTGGGTTCTCAATTCTATTCCATTGGACTGTGTTTCTGTGTTTCTGCCAATACCATGCTGTTTTGATTATTGTTGCCCTGTAGTACAAGCCAAAATCAGGGAGTGTGATACCTCCAGCATTGTTCTTTTTTCTTAAGATTGCTTTGGGTGTTCGGGGTCTTTTATGGTTTCAAAGAAATCTGATAATTTTTTGTTCCATTTCTTTAAAAAATGCCATTGGGATTTTGATAGGGATTGCATTAAATCTGTACATTGCTTTGGGTAATATGGCCATTTTAACTATGTTGATTCTTCCAATCCATGAGCACGGAATGTCTTTCCATTTCTTTGTGTCTTCTTCAATCTTTTTTAAAAATGTCTTATAGTTTTCAGCATATAGGTTACTTTCACATCCTTGGTTCAGTTTATTCCTAGGTATTTTATTCTTTTTGCTGCAATTGCAAAAGGAATTGTTTTTTGTATTTCTTTTTCCGAGATTTCATTGTTAGTATATAGGAATACAATGGACTTTTGTACGTTGATTTTGGAGCCAGCAACTTTACTGTATTCGTTGATTGTTTCTATAGATTTTTGGTGGAGTTTTTAGGGTTTTCTAAATATAGCATCATGTCATCTGCAAACAGTGATAATTTAATTTCTTCATTCCCAATGTGGATGCCTTTTATTTCTTTCTCTTGCCTGATTGCTCTGGAAAGGACTTCCAACACTATGTTAAAAAGCAGAGGTGATAGGGGACAGCCCTGTCGTGTTCCTGAACGTAGAGCAAAGGGCATCAGTTCTTCACCATTAATTATGAGATTAGCTTAGGGGTTGTCATATATGGCCTTTATTATATTAAGGTATTTTCCTTCTGTACCTAGTTTATTAAGTGTTTTAATCATAAATGGATGTTGTATCTTGTCAAATGCTTTTTCTGCATCAATTGATATAATCATATGATTTTTGTCCTTTATTTTGTTTATGTCATGTATCACATTGATGGATGTGCAGATGTTGAGCCATCCTTGTGCCCCCGGGATGAACCCCACTTGGTCGTGATGAATACTCTTTTTAATGCATTGTTGTATTCAATTTGCTACAATTTTGTTTAGCATTTTTGCATCTGTATTCATCAGAGATATTAGTCTGTAGTTTTCTCTTTTAGTGTTGTCCTTACCAGGTTTTCGTATCCGGGTAATGTTGGCCTCATAAAATGAGTTAGGGAGTACTGTCGCTTCTTTAATTTTTTAGAAGCGTTTGAGCAGGATTGGCATTAGATCCTCTTTGAAGGTTTGGTAGAAATCACTAGTGAAGCCATCTGGTCCCGGACTTTTGCTTTTGAGAAAGTTTTGGATGAATGATTGAATTTCGTTACTGGTGATTGGTCTGTTTAGATTCTCCAGTTCTTCATGGTTCAGTCTAGGAGGGCTCTGTGTTTCTAAAAACCTGTCCATTTCTTCTAGGTTGTTGAATTTGGTGGCATATATTCCTTCATAGTATTCTTGGATCACCCTTTGTATTTCTGTGGCATCCGTGATAATTTCCCCTTTTTCATATCTGATTTTGTTAATTAGTGTTTTCTCTGTTTGTATCTTAGTGAGTCTACCCAAGGGTTTATCAATTTTGTTAATCTTTTCAAAGAACTAGCTCTTTGTCACATTAATTTTTTCTATTGTCTTTTTGTTCTCTATTTCATTTAGGTCTGCTCTCATTTTTGTTATTTCCTTTCTTCTGCTGACCTTGGGTTTCATTTGTTCTTCTTTTTCTAGTTCTTTAAGGTGTAACGTGAGGTTATTTATTTGGGATTTTTTTTGTTGTTTCTTGAGATAGGCCTGTAATGATATAAATTTCCCTCTTAAGGCTGCTTTTGCTGCATCCCAAAAATTTTGGTAGGAGGTATTTTCATTGTCATTTGTTTCTATGTAGCTTTTGATCTCTCCTCTAATTTCTTCCTTGACACAGTCGTTCTTTAAAAGTATGTTGTTTAATCTCCATGTATTTGTGTTTTTTCCTGCTTTCTTTTTGCAGCTGATATCCAATTTCAAAGCCTTCTGATCAGAGATTTTGCTTGGTATGATTTCAATCTTCTTAAATTTGCTGAGGCTGATTTTATTCCTAATATATGGTCTACCCTTGAGAATGTTCCATGTACACTGGAAAAAAATGTATAGTCTTATGTTTTAGGATGAAATGCTCTATAAATCTCAATTATGTCCATTTCATCTAATGTGTCATTTAGGGCTGCTGTTTCGTTATTTATTTTCTGTTTGGATGATCTATCCATATCTGTCAATGATGTATTTAAGTCCCCTAGTGTTTTGGTCAATTTCTCCCTTTAGTTCTGTTAGTAGTTGCTTTGTACATTTCAGTGCTCCCTGATTGGGGCATAAATATTGATGACTGTTATGTCTTCTTGTTGTATAGTCCCCTTTACCATTATTAAATGTCCATCTTTGTCTCTTCTTACCTTTTTCACACTGCAATCTGTTTCATCTAATATCAGTATGACTACACCTGATTTTCTGTGGATACCATTTGCTTAGAGTGTCAATTTCTACCCTTTCACTTTGAGTCTATGCTTGTCTTTGTAGCTGAGATGTGTCTCTTGGAGACAGCATATGGTTGGGTTTAGTTTTTCGATTCAATCTGCTACTCTGTGCTTTTTTATTGGTGAATTCAGTCCATTTACATTTAGGGTAATTATTGATATGTGAGGATTTCCTGTCATTCTATCTTTAGTTTTCTGGTAAGGCTATGTCTCCATGGTTTCTTTACCTTTTTGTTGTTGTGTATTATTTCTGTGTGGTATTCTATGATATTTCCCTCTGTTTCTTCTTTTGTTAAAGTATATATTTCAGTTCTGGATTTTTTTTTGAGTGGTTACACTTAAGTTTATGTAAAAGAAAGTTTGATATTTAGAGTATTCCATTTTCTTCAGCATGCTTACTTTCTCCATTCCCATATTCCGGTTCAGGCCTTTACTCTCCCCCTTTTTATGTTTTGGTTGCCACAAATTGTCCCTGTTGATGGTGGTTGAATAGCCTCCTTTAGTATTTCTTGTAGTGCAGGTCGTGTATTGAAAACTTCCCTCAGAATCTGTATGTCTGGAAAGGTCTTTATTCCTCCTTCATATCTAAAGGATATCTTTGCTGGATATATTATTCTTGGCTCATAATTTCTCTCTTTCAATAGTTTGAATATTTGGTTCCACTTCCTCCTGGCTTGTAGAGTTTCTGCTGAAAAATCTGATGATAATCTAATGGACTTTCCTTTGTAGGTTACCGTTTTCTTTCCCCTGGCTGCCTTGAGGATTTTTTCTTTGTGGTTGATTTTAGACAGCTTCAATACAATGTGCCTTGGAGAAGGCCTGTTGGGATTGAGGTAATTAAGTGTTCTATTTGCTTCTTGGATTCCAGGATCCAGTTCTGTCCACAAGTTTGGGAAGTTCTCATCGACAATTTGTTTGAATATATTCTCTGTTCTCTTCTCTCTTCCTTCTCCTTCTGTTATGCCCATTATTCTTTATTGCTCTTTCTGATGGATTCAGAAAGTTCCTGTAGAGTTCTTTCATTTCTTTTAAGTCTGAAGTCTCTTTCTTCTTCCATCTGTGTCATTTCTAGGTTTCTATCTTCAATGTCACTGATTCTTTCCTCCATCTGGTGAACTCTACTACCTAAGCTGGCTATTTCATTCTTCATTTCTTCTATTGAGTTCTTAATCTCCAGAAATTCTATTTGGTTCTTTTTTAAAGTTTCAATCTGTTCGGTAAAATGTTCATGTTGTTCTTTAGTTGTTTTTCTGAGTTCATGAAACTGCCTTTCTTTGTTTTCTTGTATCTTGTTGAGTTTTTTCAGAACTGCAATCTTGAAATCTCTGTCATTTAATTCACGTATTTCCACATCTTTAAGTTCCTTTCTGGAGACTTTTCACTTTCTTTCTGAACTGTCTTGTTTCCTTGGTTATTCATGGCAATTACTGATTTATTGTTTCTCTTCCTAGACATCTGCAGGAGTAGCTTCTGCAACAGGTTGATAGGAAGAGGTCTTTCTTTTGTTTTCCAGCAGTTGTTGGAAGAATGTTTTATTTTTTCTCCGACTGCAGCCTTTTTTTTTCTCTCACACTAGTGCTGTGTTTTCTCTGCACTGTTCCAGCTTCTCACACAATGGGGTGATTCCCTGGGTGATGGGCTTCTCCTCTGTTAACAGTTCGCCTGGGTCACAGGGCGCAGTGTCCGTGTGGGTATGCGGAGAGCTTTTGAAGTTCCAAAGCTCTTCCTGCACCAGATTCAGAGCCCGTGTGTTTCAGCAGTTCTGTTTACTCCTGCAGGGATCCGCCCAGATAGGCAGAGACAGGAACAGGTTTAGTTGTGAGAGGTGGCCCAGAGCAATTGCTGCACCCACCCACCACAGCCAGTCCTGCTTCCATTGCTCCCTCCCCTTTGCTGGAACTAGTTGGGCTTCGAATCTGTGTCTGACAACCACAGTTCTCAGAACAGCAAATATTCTGTTCTTTTGATGTGAAACCGCTACTGTTCTGCTTCTAGCACTGGACAGGTGGGGGCGGGGAAAGCTCTGGGAGGGTAAGGAGGGGGTGGGTAGTCTCAGTGCCTAAAGCTTCCATTCGCTGCTCAGCAGTGAGGGCTTAAACCACCATTTTCAGCCTTCTTCCCTCAGTCTTTTCTCAGAGATCTCTGCCACGAGTGTTGGGTTCAGCCATGTTATATGCTGTCCCCTCAGCCCTGTGTGCCATAAGCAGAGTCCTAGCAGTCTAAGTTCTCCCCTCTCCCACAGCTGCGGTAGTTCCAGGATGCAGCGAGCTCGGAGCACTGAGCTAGGTCTGCGTCCTGCGCCCGCGTGGCTCTGTCTCCGCACTTCTCCCTTCCCTCCTCCCCTGCTTGTGTGATTCACCCACCTTTAGGTGAATTCAGTAGTGGGTCTCTTTATCTTGCCTGTCTGCTGTGCCGGGAGTCCTTTGTGGATTTATAGTTGTTTGATTTGTTGTAAATTCCAGTGGAGATTTACAGTGGCTCACCTCTTGCCACCATTTTGATGAAGTCAGCATCTGGGTTTTGATTTTGTTTTTTAGAATCCACTTTTAAGTTTGAGCATACATTATTTCTTCCTCTAGTCTTGCTTATTTCCCTAAGTATAATGGCCTCAAGGTCCATCTTTGTTGTCACAAATATCAATATTTCATTTTTTTATAGCTGAATATTATTCAATTGTGTATATATACCACTCTTTCTTGATCAACAGACACTTAGGTTGCTTCCATGTTATGGCTATTGTAAGTAATGTTTAAATAAATTTGCAGATATCTTTTCAAATTAGTGTTTTTATTTTCTTTGAATAAATACCCACCCAGAGGTAGAATTGATGGATGACATTGTAGTTCTATTTTTAATTTTTGAGGAACATCCATACTGTTTTCCAAAGTGACTACACCAATTTCCATTCCCACCAACAGTGCACAAGCATTCCCTCTTCTTCACATCCTCCCCAACACGTGTTATTGCTTCACTTTTTATAACAGCCATTCTAATAGATGTTGGGTGATATCTCATTGTGGCATTTCCCTTATGACTGGTAATGTTAAGCACCTTTTTATGTATCTGTTGGCCATCTGTATTTTTCATTTGAAAATAAATTTTATTCAGCTGATTTTTTTATTATTTAATTGAATTTTTGGTAGGTTTAGGTTTGGGCTTATGTTTTTGTTTATTTTCTTGCTACTGAATTTTATGAGTTCCTTATATATTTTGGATATTAACTCCCTTTAACAGCTATGTAACTTGAAATCTTTTCTTCCATTCCAGAGGTTGCTTTTTCATTTTATTGATTTTTTTTTTCTGCTGTGCAGAAGCTTTTTAGTTAGATCTAGTCCCAATCATTTATTTGTGCTTTTGGTGACAGATCCAACAATTATCACTAATACCAATGTCAAGGAAATTACTGCCTACATTTCTTTATAAGAGTTTTATGGTTTCAGGTCTTACATTCAAATTTTTAATCCATTCTGAGTTAATTTTTCTGTATTGTGTAAGATAATGATCTAGTTTCATTATTTTGTATGTGACTGTCCAATTGTCCTAACATTATATTATTAAAAAGACTATCTTTTTCCTGTTGTATAGTCTTAGCTTTTTTGTGTTAAATTAATTAGGTATATATGCATGAGTATATTTCCAAGCTCTCTGTTTGGTTCCATCAATCTCTGTGTCTGCTTTTAATGCCAAAACCTACATTTTGATTACTATAACTTTGTTATGTAGTTTGGAATCAGAAAACATAATATGTCCAGCTTTGTTTTTCTTTTCCAAGGTTGCTTTGGCTAGTCAAGATCTTTGTGGTTCCATGTGAATTTTAGGATTGTTCTATTTCTGTGAAAACTGCCATTAAATTTTTGAAAGGGATTGCACTGAGTCTGTGGATTGCTTAGGGTAGTGTGAACATTTTAACAATATTGTTATTTTTGTCAATCCACGAGCACAGAACATCTTTTCATTCATTTGAGACTTATTAAATTTGTTTTATCAATGTCTTATAGTTTTGGGTGTATGCGTCTTTTACTCCCTTGGTTAAATTTATTCCTAGGTATTTTATTCTTTTTGATGCAATTGTAAGTAGGATTGTTTTGTTAATTTCTCTTTCTGGTAGTTCATTATTAGTATAGAGAAACACAACTGACATTTTTATATTAATTTTTTTGTCTTGACACCGAACTGAATTTGTTTATTAATTCTAACAGCATTTTGGTAGAGTCTTTAGGATTTTCTATACATAATATCATGTCATTTGCAAATAGTGAGAGTTTTACTTCAACGTTTCCAATTTGGATGCCTTTTATTTTTTTACTTGCCTAATTACACATTCTAGGATTCCCTATACTATTTTGTACAGCAAGTCTGAATACAACAAATTGTTGCGGAAATAAATTAAAAGATAGATAAACAGAAAGACTCCCGTGTTCATGGATTGGAACAGTTAATATTGTCCATACTAATCAAAGCAATCTGCAGCTTCATCACAATCCCTATTTAAGCCCTAATGTCAAAATTTGCAGGAATATAAAAATTCATCTAAAACTTCATACGAAAATCAAAGGACCTGAATACCTCAAAAAATCTTGAAAAATGAGAGAAAAGTTGGAGGTTTTATGCTTCCTGAATCTAAAAACTTATTACAAAGCTACCATAATCAAAACAGATTGGTATTGGCATAAAAAAAGATATAAGACCAATGAAATCAAATATAGAACCCAGAAATAATCCTTATGTATTTCATCAAATGATCTTTGACAAAAGTGCCAAGATAACTAAATTGGAAAAAGACAATTTCTTCAATATATGGTGTCGGGAAACCTAATTATCAATAGGCAGTAGAATAAAGTAGGTCCCTTACCTTACAAAATATAAAAATTAACTCAAACTCAATTAAAGACCTAAATATAAAATGTAAAACTATAAAACTACTAGAAAAAACATAACAGATAGGTTTGACAAGGATTTCATGGATAAGATACCAAAAACACAAGCAAAAAAAGCAAAATAGACCAATGGAACTACATCAAAATTAAAAATTTCTGTTCAGCAAAGTACATGATCAACAGAGTAAAATGGCAAGTTATGTAATGGGAGGTAGTATTTTCAAACCAAATCAGATAAGGGGTTAATATCCAGAATATATAAGTAACTCTTGCAACTCAGTAAACATTAATAAACAAATTTAAGACTGGGCAAAAATCTTGAATAAACATTTCTCCAAAGATGAATAACCATGGCCAACAAGCATATAAAAATAAGTTCAACATCACAAACCATTGGAGAAATACAAATCAAGCCCAAAATGATATATTACCTCACACTTATTAGGATGGTTATTATTTTTTTAAAAAGACTATAACAAGCTTTGATTAGAATCAAAAAAATTAAAAACTTTCTGCACTATTGGTGGGACTATAAAATAATAGAAACATTATAGAAAATAGTATAGTTGTCTCTCAAAATTAAATATGGAATTATCATATGACTCAACAATCCTCCTTCAGGGAATCTAACTTAAAGTATTGAAATCAGGGTGTCAGAGAGATATTTGGACACTTATGCTAATTATTGTGGCACTATTTACAATAGCCAAGAGGTGGAAGCAAGCCAAATGTCTATCAATAACATATATATACACACATATATATCAGAGGTGCCAAAAAATGTATACACATTTTAAGAGACGTTATCTAAGCTCAAGCAGTAGTTCACCATAATCAGAAGTGTTTGGACACTGATGGGAACCACTTCGAACACCTCTTGTAATTGCAGAAGTCAAATGTGACTGGTATTCATTTCTGTATATATTGAGTATTACAGTTAATACTGTTATTTCCTTTCTTAAAAATGTGTACACATTTTTGGCACCATATATATATATATATATAACAAAGACAATTAAGATTGCAAGCTCATCCTAGAAAAAGTGTTCCATACCTCATTGCTGAATATCACTACAGTCGCCTTCAAAGTACTCCCCTTGGGAAGCTATGCACCAACACCAGTGCCTAGTCCACCCTTCAAAGCAATTTTGGAACTCTTTTTCTGGAATGGCCATCAGAGCTGTCATCATATTACCCTTGATGTCCTGAATGTCATCAAAATGTCTTCCTTTCAATATTTCCTTTATCTTTGGGTAAAGAAAGAAGTCATTGGGGGCCAGATCAGTTGAGTAGGGAGGGTGTTCCAATGCAGTTTTTTGTTTACTGGCTAAAAACTTCCTCACAGACACTGCTGTGTGAGTTGGTGCATTGTCATGATGAAAGAGCCATGAATTGTTGGTGAAAAGTTCAGGTTGTTTTTGTCTAACTACTTCATGCAGCCTTTTCAGCACTTCCAAATAGCAAACTTGGTTAACAGTTGGTACAAATTCATAATGAATAATCCCTCTTATATCACAAAAGGTTAGCAACATTGTTGCAAACAAGTTTTCGAAATTAATGTCAGACCTCATATTTGAGTCTCCATCAACCTGGCTAACACATTTCATTTGCCCCACCCTGATGATTCGCTGAGACCCTGAGCCACCCAACTTTCAGGTACACCTAAGCCACTTTCAGTGTCATTTCCATACAAATGGCCAGTCTGGGCTCATCTGCAGACTTTTCTAAAATCTCTCAAAGGCTCATAAAACTCAAATATGTAACATCTGGCTTTGGCAGATCCTGTACCTCTGGCTGAAGCAGCCCTAAGCCCAGCACTAGTGACAGCCTGACCTGGTTTGCAGCTTGGCCTCATGAGGCAACCCCAAGCACAGTGTGGGTGGCAGCTATTTGCACATTGCTTTGTAGCTCATGACAGGTAGCCACAGAAAGAGCACAGGCTTCAGCTTAACATGGCTGGCAGTGGGTATCTCTCAGATAGATAGATATAGATTATAGATATAGATATACATATAGACATATATATAGATATAGATATGAAGGAAAGTAATCCTGTCAAGCTCTGAAACATGGAAGAACCTTGAGAACATTATGCCAAGTGAAACAAGCCTATCACAAAAAGACAAATAATGTACAATTCCACTTACATAAGCTATCTAAGATAGTCAAATTAAAAAAACAGAAAGTAGAATGGTGTTTGCCAGGATGTGAGGCAAGTTATTGGTAAAAGGCATGAAAGATTATTTTTCTGGAGATCTGTTGAACAAAAGTGAGAATGTGAGATTACGTCATAGAAATGGCAGTGTGAGGTGAGACTCTTGAAATCTTCCCTGAAATTTACAACAAATTGAATAGCTACAATTCCACAAAGGACTCCCTGCATGGCACACAGGCAACTCAGAAATGTGCAATTGAAATTATCTAAAGATGGGCAAATTGGGTGAGCCGGGGTAGGAGGGAGGGGAAAGTGCTGAGATGTCAGGCCGCGCACAGGCTGGACACTTGAGCTGGAAGCTCCCTGCATTCCAGAGCTACTGCAATCTTGGGAGAGAGAAGAATTCAGACTGCTAACACTCTCCTTATGGCCCACAGTCCCCCCTGAGTGATCAGCATAGTATAACACAGTTGAACCCAACACTCATGGCAGAGACCTTGGAGCAAAGACTGAGGGAAGAAGGGTAAAAACAGTGATTTAAGCTCTCACTGCTGAGCAGAGGATGGAATGGATGGGAACAGAGCCTGGCTGACCCCTCCCTACTCTCGCAGAGCTCGCCCCACCCCCACCTACCCAGTGCTAGAAGCAGAAGAGCAGCAGTGTCAGATCAAATGAACAGAATATTTGCAGTCCTGAGAACTGCAGCCATCAGCCATGGAGTGATGGTCTAACTAGTTTTGGTGAAAGGAAGAGAGCCTTGGGTGGAGGATTGGCTGGTGGTCGCCACCATTGCTCTGAGCCACCTCTTACAACCCACCCCACCCCTGTCCCCACCTATGTGGGTGGATCCCAGCAGGGGTAAACAGAGCCACTGAAACACACAGGCACTGAAACTGGTACAGGAAGAGCTTTGGAATTTCAGAATCTCTCCACATCCCCCCACAGAGGCAGTGCCTTGAGAGCCAGGTGACCTACTCACAGAGGAGAAGCCCACTTTCCAGGGAACACCCCATCATATTGGAAGCTGGAACAGGACAAAAGAAAATATAATACTACAGCATGAAAGAGAACAAAAGGCTGCAGCAGGAGAGAAAATAAACCATTCCACCAACACCTACTGGAAAGCAAAAGAAAGACTCCTTCTTATCAACCTGCTGCAGAACCCACTCCTGTAAGTGCCCAGGAAGAGAAACAGTAATACATCAATTGCCATGAATAACCAAGGTAACAAGGCAGCTCAGAAAGAAAATGAAAAGTCTCCAGAAAATGAACTTAAAGACATGGAAATATATGACTTAAATGACAAAGAATTCAAGATTACAGTTCTGAGAAAACTCAACGAGATTCAATAAAACACAAACAGGCAGCTGAAAGAACTCAGAAACACAATCAAAGAACAAAATGAGCATTTTACTAAAGAGATTGACATTTTTAAAAATAACCAAATAGAGTTTCTGGAGATTAAGAACTCAATAAAAGAAATGAAGAATTAAATATCCACCTTAGGTAATAGAGCTGACCAGATGGAGGAAAGAATTAGTGGCAAAAAAAAAAAAGAAAGAACTGGTGACATTGAAGATAGAAATCTAGAAATTACACAGATGGAAGAGGAGAAAGACTTCAGAGTTAAAATGAAAGAACTCTATAAGAAATTTCTGACTCCATCAGAATGAGCAATAGAATAATGGTTGTACCAGAAAGAGAAGAAAGGGAGGAGAGAACAGAGAGCATATTCAAAGAAATAGTCAAAAAGAACTTCCCAAGCTTGTGGAAAGAACTGGATCCTAGAATTCAAGAAGCAAACAGAACACTTAATTACCTCAATCCCAGCAGACCATCTCCAAAGCACATTATTTTGAAGCTGTCAAAAATTAATGACAAAGAAGGAATCTCAAAGCAACCAAGGAAAAGCACACAGTAACCTAAAAAGAAAAGCCCATTAGATTATCATCACATTTTTTTCAGCAGAAATTCTAAAGCAAAGAGGGAGTGGAATCAAATTTTCAAATGATTGAAAAAGAGAAAATATGAGCCAATAACAATATATTCAACAAAGATAGACTTTAGATATGAAAAAACAAAAAACCTTTCCAGACATTCAGAAGCTGGGGGAATTTTCTAACACACAACCTGCATTACAAGAAACACTGAAACAAGCTATTGGATATTAAACAAAAAAATCAAAAGAATATAATACCATGAATAGTGTTCTGAATAGATGGACAGAAGCAGGAAAAAGCAACCCCTCCACAAAATATGGCACTATACACCAAAACGTAACATACAGGGTAAAGAAGAAAAAAACTTGAAAAAAAAAAAGGAAAAAGAAGAAAAGAACAACTTACTGCTACAACTCAGAAATCAATTCACATCATAAGTAAGAAAAGCATGTGACAACAAAAACATAAAAGGGGAGAGAGTAAAGCTCTTAACCTGCAAAGGGGAATAGAGAGGAGAAGCATGCTGAACAAAAAGGACTACTGTAAATATGAAACTTTCTTTTTATAAATTTAATGTAAAACACTCAAAAATTGAGAACTGAAATATATAACATAAAAATAAAGAAACAGAGGGGAAAATCACAGAATACCACCACATTGAAATAATGGACAGAAACAAAAAGGCAAAGAAACAACGAGGACACCATCCTACCAGAAAACCAGAGATAGAAAGATAAGAAACTCTCATATATCAATAATCATCCTAAATGTAAATGGACTCAACTCACTAATAAAAAGGCACAGAATAGCACACTGATTCACAAAAGATATCCAACCATATACTGCCTCCAAGATACACATTTCAGCTTCAAAGACAAATATAGCTCAAAGTGAAAGAGTGAAAATTGATACTCCAAGCAAATGGTATTCAGAGGAAAGCAGGTGTATTCATATTTATACCAAATGAAACAGACTTCAGAATAAAAAAAAGGTAACAAGATAGAAATGGACATTTCATAATGATAAAGGGGACAATGCAACAACATAACAGTCATCAATATTTATGCCCCCAATTCAGAGAGCACTGAAATATACAAAAGAACTACTAACAGAAATAAAGGAAGAAATTGACCAAAACACAATTATAGTAGGAAACCGAAATATGTCATTGACAGCTATGGATAGATTATCCAAACAGAAAATAAATAATGAAATAGCAGCCCTAAATGACACATTAGATGAAATGGAAATAATTGACAGTTACAGAGCACTTCGTCTTAGAACATCAGACTATACATTCTTTTCTAGTGTACATGGAACATTCTCAAGGATAAACCATATATTGGACATGAAACTAGCCTCAGCAAATTTAATATTATTAAAATCATTCCAAGCACATTCTCTGATCACAAGACTTTGAAATTGGATATCAACTGCAAAAAGAAAGCAGACAAAACAACAAATATGTGGAGATTAAACAACATACTTTTAAATACCGACCGGGTCAAAGAAGAAATAAGAGGAGAGATCAAAAGATCCATAGAAAGAAATGAGAATGAAAATACATCCTATCAAAATTATTGGGATGCAGCAAAAGCAGTTTTAAGAGGGAAATTTATATCATTACAGGCCTATCTCAAGAAAGAAGAAAAGCTCCAGATAAACAACCTCACGTTACACATTAAAGAACTAGAAAAAGAATAACAAATGAAACCCAAGGTCAGCAGATGAAAGAAATAATTAAAATCAGAGCAGAACTAAGTGAAATAGAGAACAAAAAGACAATAGAAAAAAATAATGCAACAAAGAGCTGGTTCTTTGAAAGATTAATAAAATTGACAAACCCTTGACTACACTCACTAAGATATAAAGAGAAAAATCACAAATATGCAAAATCAGAAATGAAAAGGGAGAAGTTACCACGAATGCCCCAGAAATACAAAGAATTATCCAAGAATACTATGAACTATATGCCACCAAATTCAATAACCTAGAAAAAGTAGACAAGTTCTTAGAAACACATAGCCTTCCTAGACTGAATCACAAAAAAACTGGAAAATCTAAATATTTCTATCAACAGAAGGAAATTGAATCAATCATCCAAAACATTCCCCAAAGCAAAAGTCTGGACCAGATGGCTTCACTAGTGAATTCTACCAAACACTTAAAGAGGATCTAATACCTGTGCTCCTCAAACTCTTCCAAAAATTTGAAGAAGAGACAATACCCCTTAACTTATTTTATGAGGCCAACATTACCCTGATCCCAAAACCTAGTAAGGATAACGCAAAAACAGAAAATTACAGATCAATATCTCTGATGAATACAGATGCAAAAATCCTAAATGAAATACTAGCAAATCAAATACTACTATGCATTAAAAAGATTATACAGCATGACCAATTGGGGTTAATCCCAGGAACACAAAGATGGTTCAGCATATGTAAATTGATCTATGTGATACACCATATAAACAAAATGTGTAGAGTCCTTGGAAGCTGTTAGAATGAGTTTTGTGTGAGCAAGAGTGACTCCCTGAATGAGCAAGAGTAACTCTATTTTGGACATGGCACAGAGAACTTAGCAGGCAACATCCAGAGAGCTACCCAGTTGCCCTGGTAATTGGGTATAACCAACTACACTCCAAAGATTTGCTACTAAAGATATGAGGACATCAGGGTCGCTGGCTGGCTGCCCTGGTAAGGTGACATCAGGAAGGCCTAGAACTGCATAAGAATTGAGGACTTTTACAGCTCTGAGAGCCATCTAGACTGAGAGGTGACCATGTTACCACTCTGCTCCGAGAACCCTACATTCTTCTCTGTTCTTCTCTGACTAAACCTCTGCTGGACTGACCTCCCAGGCCAGCCATCCTTCCTTGCTCCACCAGGACTCTGATTGACTTTGGGACTTGCTCGTTACTCTATTGTATTACTCTGTGTGCTTTACTTTTTGGTGTATTGATGATTGATGCTTTACTGTTTGATGTGTTGACGATTGATATTTGAGTAAAGAACATACTGAAAGGCATTTAAGATCTTGCATGCTCTGTTCTTCAACTATGCCATGGCTACCACAGATGCCTCAGTAAGTGGCAGGTAGATCCTGGGGTTCTGAGAGTCTCTCTTTAAGTCCCTTTAAATTGCAGGAAGACACTACAGCATAGACTGTGAGCCTAGCAGTCATTCTTGACGCAAAATAAAAGACAAGAATCATATGATTACATCAATAGATGCAGAAAAAGCATTTGACAAGCTACAACATCCATTTATAATTAAAACACCTAATAAAATGGGTGTAGAAGAAAATACCTTAACATAACAAAGGCTATAAATGACAAATCAGCTAATATCATAATTAATGGTGAAAAACTGAAGCCCTTCACTCTATGTTTGGGAACAAGAGAGGGCTGTCCCCTATCACCGCTGCTTTTCAACACAGTAATGGAATTCCTAGCTAGAGCAATTAGGCAAGAGAAAGAAATAAAAGGCATCCAAATTGGGAATTAAGAAGTTAAATTGTCACTTTTTGCAGATGATATGATGCTATATAGAGAAAACCTTACAGACTCACCAAAAAGCTATTAGAAACCATAAATGAATACAGTAAAGTTGCCGGCTACAAAATCAATGTACAAAAACCTGTTGCATTCCTATATGCTAACAATGAAATATCAAAAAAAAAATTTTTTTTAAATCCTAATGCAATTGCAACAGAAAGAATAAAATACTTAGGAATAAACTTATGTGAAAAACCTATACACTGAAAACTATAAGACATTTTTAAAAGAAATTGAATTAGACACAAAGAAATGGAAAGACATTCTGTGTTCATGGATTGAAAAAACAAACACAGTTAAAATGACCGTATTATCCAAAGCAATATACAGATTTAATGCAATCTCAAACAAAATCCCAACGGCAGTTTTAAAGAAATAGAACAAGAAAACATCAGATTTGTTTGGAACCACAAAAGACCCAATCTTAAGATAAAAGAACAATGCTGGAGGTATCACACTCCCTGACTTTAGCTTGTACTACAGGGCAATAATCAAAACAGCATGGTATTGGCAGAAAAACAGACACACGATCTAATGGGATAGAATTGAAAACCCAGAAATAAACCCATATAAATATGGACAGATAATTTTCAAAAAGAAGCCAAAAACATACAATGGAGAAAAAAAAAGCCTCTTCAATAAATGGTGCTGGGCCTCATGAAAAAGAATGAAATTAGACTGCTATCTGTCACCATGTGCCAAAATTAACTCAAAATGGATTAAAAAAAAAAAAACCCTGAACAGAAGATCTGAAACAATAAACTGCGTAAAACAAAACATAGGTACTAAACTTCTGGACCTTGGGTTCAAAGAGGATTTTATGAATTTGACCTCAAAGGCAAGGGAAGTAAAAGCTAAAATAAACGAATGGGACTATATCAAACTAAAAAGCTTCTGCACAGCAAAAGAAACCATTGATAAAATAGAGGCAGCCAACCGAATGGGAGAAGATTTTTACAAACATTTTTTGTAAAAATCGAATAAGAGGCTAATACCCAAAATATATAAGGAACTCATACAATCCAACAACAACAACAAAATACAATTAAAAATTTGGCAGAGGACCTGAATAGACATTTTTACAAAGAGGACATACAAATGACCAATGGACATGTGAAAAAATGCTCAACATCCCTAATCATCAGAGAAATGCAAATAAAAACCACAGTGAGATACCTCACACCAGTTAGAATGGCTGTCATCAACAAGACAAATAGTAACAAGTGTTGGAGAGGCTGTGGAGAAAAAGGAACCCTCATACACTGTGGTGGGAATGCAGACTGGTGCAGCCGCTATGGAAGGCAGTGTGGAGATTTCTAAAAAAATTAAAATTAAAATTATCATATGACCCAGCAATCCTTCTCCTGGGTATCTACCAAAAAAATCTGAAAACATTTATTCATAAAGATATATGTGCTCCAATGTTCATGGCAGCTTTATTTACGGTGGCCAAGACATGGAAACAACAAAAGTGACCTTCAATAAATGATTAGATAAAGAAGTTGTGGTATATATACACAATGGAATATTATTCTGCCATAAGAAAAGATGAAATAGTGCCATTTGTGACAACATAGATGGATCCTGAGATTATAATGTTAAGCTAAATTAAGTCAGACAGAAAAAGTCGAGAACCATATAATTTCACTGATACGCAGTATATAAAACTGAAAACAAAGGAACAAGACAAACAAATGAAGAAAGAAAAACTCATAGACACAGACAATAGTTTAGTGGTTACCAGAGGGTGGGGGATAGGGGAGTGGTAGATGAGGGTAAAGGGGATCAAATATATGGTGATGGAAGGAGAACTGACTCTGGGTGGTGAACACACAATGGGATTTATACATGATGTAATACAGAATTGTACACCTGAAACCAATGTAACTTTGCTAACAATTGTCACCCCAATAAACTTTAATTTAAAAAAATAGAACTGATTTGAGTAAGACTAAAGAAACATGGAACTATCTTTATTTTCTTTTTAACTTTTATTATAAACATATATCATATATAAACATATATAAAATGTATTGTGCTGGTTAAGGAATAATCAAAATAAACACCACGTATCTATCACAAAAAAAAAAAATAGAAGTGATTTTTAGTGAACATTTTTTTAAATCAAGGAAATAAAATTTTTTCCACACTGGATTTAAAAAAAACACACCTATTTATATTCTCTTTATCAGGAAAAGTGATAATACATTACTAATATTGTTACTTACAATTTATATTTTATTCCCACATGTAAAATAGAGTTGATATTAAATAGTTAGAAGCTTACCTTCATTGAGGTGTTCACTTGAGCAGTAGTTTCATCATATGTTGGGAACTGATATATCTGGATGTCATTACTAACCAATTCACTCATTATCTTACACTTAAATTTCTGTAAATCATTTTTAGAAATTGTATCAGCTTTGGCAATCAGTGGTATAATGTTCACCTATGAAGAAGGAAGGAAACAAAATGTCACCACTGAGGATTTGTTGTTAATCCTGGAAGTTTTACAGGTAAAACCTCACAGTCTCTGACAATAAATATTTGTAACTAGATAATCACTGATTATCATGCCTTCCTCACAAAATTTCTTTCCAAAATACTCAGTATTTTGAAGATAATTTTTTTTTTAAGTCAGAGTTCAGATTTAGAAGTCTTAACTTTTGTTCCTTTCTACACTTCTAACACATCAGGAGTTAGTAAAATGTAAGTAGTAAGGTGATGTAATCTATTTAATTCATTATAAATTTGATTTCTTATTTTACTGAGTGCTATAAAGGTAGAAGAGACCTTTCATCAAAATTATAAAATATTGGGGGGTGGGAGATGAGGGTAAGGGGGATCAAATATATGGTGATGGAAGGAGAACTGACTCTGGGTGGTGAACACACAATGTAATTTATAGATGATGTGATACAGAATTGCACACCTGAAATCTATGTAATTTTACTAACAATTGTCACCCCAATAAATTTAAAAAATGAAAAAAAAATTATAAAATAATTTGTCCTCTACCTATCATTCATTTACTTTCCTGTCTTTTGCATTACTTTCTCCATACATCCATCTTAAACTACTTGATTATATATGAGATTAAGCACAAAATTTTTTCTAGTTTGAATAATACATATCAAAAGTCAAGACTTCTTTGACAGAAAAAACAATTTTAGAACTTTTCCTCTCTTCAACTGAATAAAATTGAAAACAGCATGTTTTATAAGGGCTGAGTGTAGAAAAGAATCTCATGACATAAGTTTTTTCATATGTATATATTGACCCTCTGTTGGAAAAATATATATGTTGCATTCTGTATTCTCTCTAATAAGACCAGTAGCCAAGATCATGAAAGCTTCATGTTTCACTAAATCTGTGGCACCAGGTAAATGTTAATGAAATTACTTTATAGTACTATAG
The DNA here is from genome assembly GCF_004115265.2 of Rhinolophus ferrumequinum. NCBI lineage: Eukaryota > Metazoa > Chordata > Mammalia > Chiroptera > Rhinolophidae > Rhinolophus > Rhinolophus ferrumequinum. Next base: position 100,174,236 of record NC_046290.1, on the reverse strand, counting down.
AGTAAATTCTATTTCAAAAATATGGGCAACTGACCATAATCTGAGTTATCATTTAATCACAAAAAAAAACTAAAAATCAGTTAACTGATTTTTTTTACCGGCATCCTATTGTCCTAAATGATGCGTTATTCTAATTAAATTTCTCTAGAAAGCAAGCTAATATTGAAATTTATCAAATGCTGTTATAGGCTGAAAATGTCCCCCCCACACCATGCATATGTTGAAGTCTCAATCCCCAATGTCTCAAAATGTGACTGAATTTGGAAATATAAGGTCATTTAATGAGGTGATTAAGTCAAAATAAGGCCAGTAGGGTGGGCCCTAATTCTATCTGACTGTGTCTTTATAAGAAGGGGAAACTTGGACATACAAAGAAATATCAGATGCGTGCACAAAGGAAAGCTCATGTGAAAACACAGCCATCTGCCACCCAAGTGGAAAGGTTTCAGAAGAAACAAAATTTGCCAATACCTTGATCTTGGACTTCTAGCCTTGAGAACTGTGAGAAAATTGTTGTTTAAACCAGTAAGTCTGTGGTATTTTGTAATGATATTCCTAGGAAACTATTATGAAATCTTTCAAATTTAACAGAAAAATATACACATATTACAAAGTAAGTTATTGTATGCAAATAGCTTCAAGGTATGCATTATCTGAAAATAATCATCAAATCCTGATAGGTTGGTAGATTTACCGAACACACCTTACTACCAATGCTCTTCATTGTTGATAGATCAAGGGACTTCAGAGAATGTCCTGTAGGTGAAATGAAGTAAAGGCACACATGGATACGAGAATCATGGTAGTCAACAAAGGAACGTTTAATTTTCAATTCTTCTTGAAGATAGGCTTCAAATTGAGCATCTATGTAGTCAACTATTGGTTGGTAACTGAAAAACAATTATTTAAACATTTAGCATAACATATTAATAACATCTGAAGTCTGCATTTTTACCATTTAATAAGTAGTTAATATGTATACTCAATAGTTTGTCACAGTAACATAAACTGTGCATTACTGTCCTCACAAAAATAACAATTACAAACCAATAAAAGGACCGTGCTTTACATTGTTCATTGAAATGGCAAAGTGATCTATCAATTCAACATAATGCCAATCAAAAACCAAAATTTTTATATGTCTATAAATATAGAAGTGCAAAGGACTAAGAGTAGTAGTCAGACATACTGAAGAAAACCAAGGAGATATATTCTTCATATATCAGGTCGTATTATGAAGCTTAAATAATACGATGTGGCAACAGCACAAGAACAGATAGGCTAAAGTACAAGAGAATTTTTGAATGTGATAGAACTGTTCTATGTCACAACTCAGAGGGGGGATATACAACTCTGAATTCTTAAAATCCTACAGAAATATACACCATAAGAAGTGAGTCCTGCTGTATTTAAATATGAGAAGAGTGACATAAGCATCCTGGCAATGAATACATTCCTCCTTTAAAAAAAATATTTCTTTTATTAGCATTCATTGTTAAATATTTTTTTCCTTGAATGTTAAGTGTTCCTTGTTTTTTAATTAAAGTTTATTGGGGTGACAATTGTTAGTAAAGTTACATAGGTTTCAGGTGTACAATTCTGTGATGCATCATCTATATATCACATTGTGTTTACCATCTAGAGTCAGATCTCCTTCCATCACCATTTATTTGATCCCATTTACCCTCATCTACCACCACCCCTCCCTTAACTTCTGGTAACCACTAAAATATTGTCTCTTTCTATGAGTTTTTGTTTATTTGTCTGTCTTGTTCCTTTGTTGTTTTCAGGTTTTTTTTAATTTTTTTAAATTTATTGGGGTGACAATTGTTAGTAAAATTACCTAGATTTCAGGTGTACAATTCTGTATTACATCATCTATAAATCCCATTGTGTGCTCACCACCCAGAGTCAGTTCTCCTTCCATCACCATATATTTGATCCCCCTTACCCTCATCTCCCACCCCCCATCCCCCTTACCCTCTGGTAACCACTAAACACTATTGTCTGTGTCTATGAGTTTTTGTTTCTCATTTGTTTGTGTTCTTCTTTTGTTGTTTTCAGTTTCATATCCCACATATCAGTGAAATCATATGGTTCTTGATTTTTCCCGTCTGACTTATTTCACTTGCATTATAATCCTAACATCCATCCATGCTGTCACAAATGGTCTTATTTGATCTTTTCTTATGGCAGAATAGTATTCCATTGCATATACATACCACATAGCCATTATCCAATCATCTATCAAAGGAAACTTTGGTTGTTTCCCTGTCTTGGCCACCATAAATAAAGCTGCAATGAACATCAGAGCACATATATCTTTATGGATAAATGTTTTCAGATTTTTGGGGTAAATATTCAGGATAGGGATTACTGGGTTATATGGTAGTTTTATTATTAATTTTTTGAGGAAACTCCACACTGCCTTCAATAGCATTTCACTGATCTGCATTCCCACCAACAGTATATGAGCCCTGAAAATTAAGATTGCGAACTCATCCTAGAAAAAATGCTATATACCTCATTGCTGAAAATCCCTACAGTCACCTTCTAAGTACTCCCTTTGGGAAGCTATGCACTAATGCCAGCACCTAGTCCACCCTTCAAAGCAATTTTGGAACTCATTTTCTGGAATGGCCATCAGAGCTGTTGTTATATAACACTTGATATCCTGTAGTTATCAAAATGTCTTCCTTTCAATATTTTCTTTATTTTGGGGTAAAGAAAAAAGTCGTTGGGGGCCAGATCAAGTGAGTACAGAGGGTGTTCCAATACCGTTATTTGTTTCCTGGCTAAAAAAATCCCTCACAGTGCCATATAAGCTGGTGCATTGTCGTGATGCAAGAGCCATGAATTGTTGGTAAAAGGTTCAGGTTGTGTAACTTTTTCACACAGCCATTTCAGCACTTCCAAATAGTAAATTTGACAACTGTTTGGTACAGTTGGTACAAATTCATAATGAATAATCCCTCTGATATAAAAAAGGGCTAGCAACATCGTTGCAACAAAAGTGCAAACTTAATTGCCAGACCTCGTATGTTGAAAAGCAGTGGTGATAGGGGACAGCCCTGTCTTGTTCCTAAACATAGAGCGAAGGGCTTAAGTTTTTCACCATTAATATTAGCTAAGGGTTTTTCCTATCTGTCCTTTATTAGGCTAAGACATTTTCCTTCTATACCTGTTTTATAAGTGTTTTCATAATAAATGGATGTATCTTGTCAAATACTTTTTCTTCATCAATTGATATAATCATATTATTTTTGTCCTTTATTTGATTTATGTGGTGTATCATATTGATCAATTTGCATATGTTGAAACATTCTTGTGCCCCAGGGATGAACCACACTTTGTCATGATGTATATTATCTTTTTAATTCATTGTTGCTTTTGATTTGCTAGTATTTGGTTTAGAATTTTTGCATCTGTATTCATCAAAGACATTGGTCTGTAATTTTCTTTTTTTGTGTTATCCTTATCAGGTTTTGGTATCAGGGTAATTTTGACCTCATAAAATGAGTTGAGGAGTATTGTCTCTTCTTCAATATTTTGGAAGAGTTCGAGAAGGACAGGTATTACATTCTCTTTGAATGTCTGATAGAATTCACTTAGTGAAGCCATAGGTCCTCAACTTTTACTTCTGGGAAGATTTTGGACAACTGATTCAATTTCCTTACTGTTGATCAGTCAATTTAGATTTCCCAGTTCTTTGTGATTCAGCCTAAGAAGGTTATATGTTTCTAAGAACAAGTCCATTTCTTCTAAGTTATTGAATTGGGTGGCATATAGTTTTTCATAGTATTCTTGGATGATCCTTTGTATTTCTTTGGCATCTGTGCTAACTTTCCTTCTTTCATTTCTGATTTTGGTTATTTGATATTTCCCTCTATTTAATTTTTTAAATTAAAGTTTATTGTGGTGACAACTGTTGGTAAAGTTACATACATTTCAGGTGTACAATTCTGTATTACATCATCTATAAATCACATTGTGTATTCACCACCCAGAGTCAGTTCTCCTTCCATCACCATATATTTGATCCCCTTTACCCTCTTCTACCACCCCACTCCCCCCTTACCCTCTGGTAACCACTAAACTATTGTCTGTGTCTATGAGTTCTTGTTTCTCATTTGTTTGTCTTGTTCTTTTATTGGTTTTGATTTATATACCACATATCAGTGAAATCATATGGTTCTCTGCTTTTTCTGTCTGACTTATTTCGCTTAGCATTATACTCTCAAGATCCATCCATGTTGTCACAAATGGTCCTATTTCATCTTTTCTTACTGCTGAATAGTGTATATATACCACAGCCAATAGTGTATATATTCCATTGTGTATATATACCACAAATTCTTTATGCATTCATCTATCGAAGGACATTTTGGTTGTTTCCATGTCTTGGCCACCGTAAATAAAGCTGCAATGAACATTGGAGCACACGTGTCTTTATGGATAAATGTTTTCAGATTTTTTGGGTAGATATTCAGGAGAGGGATTGCTGGGTCATACGGTAATTCTATTTGTAATTTTTTGAGGAATCTCCACACTGCCTTCCATAGTGGCTGCACCAGTCTGCATTCCCACCAACAGTGGATGATGGTTCCTTTTTCTCCACAGCCTCTCCAACACTTGTTACTACTTGTCTTGTTGATGATAGCCATTCTGACTGGGGTGAGGTGATATCTCATTGTGCTTTTTATTTGCATTTCTCTGATGATTAGTGATTTGAGCATTTTATCATATGTCTATTTGACATTTGTATGTACTCTTTGGAGAAATGTCTTTTCAGGTCTGCCCATTTTTCAATTGGGTTGTTTGTTTTTTTGTTGAGTTGCATTAGTTCCTTGTATATTTTGGATATCAGCCCCTTATCGGAGGCACTGTTTGCAAAAATCTTCTCCCATTCAGTTGTTTGCCTCTTTATTTTGTCGATGGTTTCTTTTGCTGTGCAGAGGCTTTTAGGGTTCATATAGTCCCATTAATTTATTTTAGCTCTTACTTCCCTTGCCTTTGGAGTCAAATTCGTAAAATGCTCTTTGAAACCAAGGTCCATAAGTTTGGTACGTATTTTTTCTTCTATGCAGTTTATTGCTTCAGGTCTTATGCTTAAGTCTTTGATCCATTTTGAATTAATTTTGGTACATGGTGACAGATAGCAGTCCAGTTTCATTCTTTTTCACGTGGCTTTCCAATTCTGACAGCACCATTTATTGAAGAGGTTATCTTTTCTCCATTGTATGTTTTTTGCTTCTTTTTCAAAAATTATCTGTCCATATTTATGTGGTTTTATTTCTGAGTTCTCAATTCTATTCCATTCGTCTACGTGTCCGTTTTTCTGCAAGTACCATGCTATTTTGATTATTGCTGCCCTGTAGTACAAGGTAAAGTCAGGGAGTGTGATACCTCCAGCATTGTTCTTTTCTCTTAAAATTGCTTTGGCTATTTGGGGTCTTTTTTGGTTCCAAACAAATCTGATGATTTTTTGTCCTATTTCTTTAAAAATGCCATTGGGATTTTGATGGGGATTGCATTAAATCTGCATATTGCTTTGGGTAATATGGCCATTTTAACTATGTTGATTCTTCCAATCCATGAGCACGGAATGTCTTTCCATTTATTTGTGTCTTCTTCAATTCCTTTTAAAAATGTCTTATAGTTTTCAGCATATAGGTCTTTCACATCCTTGGTTAAGTTTATTACTAGGTATTTTATTCTTTCTGCTGCAATTGGAAAAGGAATTGGTTTGTTTTTATATCGTTCTCTGAGATTTCATTGTTAGTATATAGGAATGCAATGGACTTTCGTACGTTGATTTTGTAGCCGGCAACTTTACTGTATTTTTTTATTGTTTCTAATAACTTTTTGGTGGAGTCTTTAGGTATTTTCTATATATAGCATCATGTCGTCTGCAAACACTGACAATGTAACTTCTTCATTCCCAATTTGGATGCCTTTTATTTAATTCTCTTGCCTGATTGTTCTGGGGAGGATTTCCAACACTATGTTCACAAGCAGAGGTGATAGGGGACAGCCCTGTCATGTACCTGAATGTAGAGCAAACGCCTTCAGTTTTTCACCGTTAATTATGAAATTAGCTGAGGGTTTGTCATGTATGGCCTTTATTATATTATATACCTATATTATTTTTATTAAGTGTTTTAATCATAAATTGATGTTGTATCTTGTCAAATGCTTTTTCTGCATCAATTGATATAATCATATGATTTTTGTCCTTTATTTTGTTTATGAGATGTATTACATTGATGGATTTGCATATATTGAACCATCCTTGTGCCCCTGGGATGAACCCCACTTGGTCGTAATGAATAATCTTTTTAATGCATTGTTGTATTCGATTTGCTAGAATTTTGTTTAGGATTTTTGCACTTGTATTCATCAGAGATATTGGTCTATAGTTCTCTTTTTTTGTGTTGTCTTTACCAGGTTTTGGTATCAGGCTAATGTTGGCCTCATACAATGAGTTACGGAGAACTGTCTCTTCTTCAATTTTTTGGAAGAGTTTGAGCAGGATTCATATTAGATCCTCTTTGAAGGTTTTGTAGAACTCACTAGTGAAGCCATCTGGTCACAGCCTTTTGCTTCTGGCAAGGTTTCGGATGACTGATTCAATTTCGTTACTGGTGATCGGTCTGTTTAGACTTTCCAGTTCTTCATGGTTCAGCCTAGGGAGGCTATATGTTTCTAAGAACTTGTCCATTTCTTCTAGGTTATTGAATTTGGTGGCATATAGTCCTTCATAGTATTCTTGGATGATCCTTTGTATTTCTGTGGCATCCATGCTAACTTCCCCTTTTTCATTACTGATTTTGTTCATTAGTGTCTTCTCTCTTTTTGTCTTAATGAGTTTAGCCAAAGGTTTGTCAATTTTGTTAATCTTTTCAAAGAACCAGCTCTTTGTCATGTTAATTTCTTCTGTTGTCTTTTTGTTCTCTATTTCATTTAGTTCTGCTCTGATTTTTATTATTTCCTTTCTTCTGCTGACCTTCGGTTTCATTTCTTCTTTTTCTAGTTCTTCAAGGTATAACACGATGTTATTTATTTGGGATTTTTCTTGTTTCTTGAGGTAGGCCTGTAATGATATAAATCTGCCTCTTAAAACTGCTTTCGCTGCATCCCAAAAATTTTGGTAGGATGTATTTTCATTCTCATTTGTTTCTATGTATCTTTTGATCTCTCCTCTAATTTCGTCTCTGACCGGGTCATTCTTTAAAATTATATTGGTTAATCTCCATGTATTTGTGGTTTCTCGTGCTTTCTTTTTGCAGTTGATATCCAATTTCAAAACCAGCATATGCTTGGTATGATTTCCATCTTCTTAAATTTGCTGAGGTTAGTTTTATGTCCCAATATATGGTCTATCCTTGAGAATTTTCTATGTGCACTAGAAAAAAATGTATAGTCTGATGTTTTAGGATGAAGTTCTCTATAAATGTCAATTATGTCCATTTCATATAATGTGTCATTTAAGGCTGCTATTTCGTTATTTATTTTCTGTTTGGATGATCTATCCATAGCTGTCAATGATGTATTTAAGTTCTCTAGTATAATTGTGTTTTGGTCTATTTCTCCCTTTAGTTCTGTTAGTAGTTGCTTGGTATATTTCAGTGCTCCCTGCTTGGAGGCATAAATATTAATGACTGTTATGTCTTCTTGTTGTATAGTCCCCTTTACCATTATGAAATGTTACCTTTCTCACCCTGAAGTCTGTTTCATCGGATATCATTATGGCTACACCTGATTTTCTCTGGATTCCATGGCTTGGAGTGTCAATTTCCACCCTTTCACTTTGAATCTATGCTTGTCCTTGTAGCTGACATGTGTCTCTTGGAGACAGCATATGGTTGGGTTTAGTTTTTTAATCCAATCTGCTACTCTCTGCTTTTTTTATTGGTGAGTTCAGTCCATTTACATTTAGGGTGATTATTGATATGTGAGGATTTCCTGTCATTCTATCTTTAGTTTTCTGGTAAGGCTTCTCCATGGTTTCTTTGCCTTTTTGTTGTTGTCTATTATTTCTGTGTGCTGGTATTCTATGATGTGTCCCTCTGTTTCTTCTTTTATTACAATATATATTTCAGTTCTGGATTTTTTTTTTTGAGTGGTTACCCATAAGTTTATGTAAAAGAAATTTTGATATTTGGAGGATTCCATTTTCTTCAGCACGCTTACTTTCTCCATTCCTATATTCCGGTTCAGGCCTTTACTCTCCCTCTTTTTATGTTTTGATTGCCACAAATTGTCCCTGTTGATGGTGGTCGAATAGCATCCTTTAGTATTTCTTGTAGTGCAAGTCGTATATTAGAAAATTCGCTCAGCTTCTGTATGTCTGGAAAGGTCTTTATTCCTCCTTCATATCTAATGGATATCTTTGCTGGATATATTATTCTTGGCTCATAATTTCTCTCTTTCAATAGATTGACTATTTGGTTCCACTCCCTCCTGCTTGTAGAGTTTCTGCTGAGAAATCTGACGATAATCTAATGGTCTTTCCTTTGTAGGCTACTATCTTCTTTTTCCTGGCTGCCTTGAAGATTCTTTCTTTGTTGTTAATTTTTGACAGCTTCAATACAATGTGCTTTGGAGATGGCCTGTTGGGGTTGAGGTAATTAGGGGTTTTATTTGCTTCTTGGATTCGAGGATCCAGTTCTTTCCACTGGTTTGGAAAGTTCTCATCAACGATTTGTTTGAATATACTCTTTTCCCCTCTTTCTTTCTTCTCCTTCTGGTGTATGCATTATTCTTATATTGCTCTTTCTGATGGAGTCAGAAAGTTCTTGTAGAGTTCTTTCATTTCTTTTAAGTCTCAAGTCTCTTTCTTCTTCCATCCATGTCGTTTCCTAGTTTCTATCTTCAATGTCACTAATCCTTTCCTCCATCTGGTTAACTCTACTACCTAAGCTGGTAATTTCATTCTTAATTTCTTCTATTGAGTTCTTAATCTCCAGAAATTCTATTTGGTTCTTTTTTAAAATTTCAATCTCTTTCGTAAAATGCTCATGTTGTTCTTTGATTGTGTTTCTGAGTTTATTAAACTGCCTTTCTGTACTTTCTTGCATCTCGTTGAGTTTTTTCAGAACTGCAATCTTGAATTCTCTGTCATTTAAGTCACATATTTCCATATCATACCTTCATTTTATGGAGACTTTTCACTTTCTTTCTGAGCTGTCTTGTTGCCTTGGTTATTCATGGCAATTAATGATTAATTAATCTCTTCTTAGACATCTACAGGAGTGGATTCTGCAACAGGTTGATAGGAAGAGGTCTCTCTTTTGTTTTCCAGTACGTGTTTGTAGATTGTTTTATCTTCTCTACGAATGTAGCCTTTGTTTTCTCTCTCACACTGTAGTGTTATATTTTCTCTACACTATTCCAGCTTCTCACACAATGGGAGGATTCCCGGGAGTCGGGCTTCTCCTCTGTTAACAGTTTGCCTGGGTCATAGGGCATTGCGTTCCTGTGGGGATGAGGAGAGCTTTTGAAGTTCCAGAGCTCTTCCTGCACCAGATTCAGAGCCCGTGTGTTTCAGCAGTTCTGTTTACTCCTGCAGGGTTCTGCCCAGATAGGTGGGGACAGGGGCGGACTGAGTTATGAGAATTGGCCCAGAGCAATGGCGGCAACCACCACCATTGCCAATCCTGCTTCCACAGCTCTCTCCCCTTTGCCGGAACTAGTTGGGCTGCAAATCTATGTTCTCTGCAGCAGTGAGGGCTTAAACCACTGTTTTCAGCCTTCTTCCCTCAGTCTTTGCTCCGAGGTCTCTGCCGTGAAAGTTGGGTTCAGCTGTGTTATGTGCTGTCCCCTCAGCCCTGTGGGCCATAAATGGAGCCGTAGCAGTCCAAGTTCTTCCCTCTCCTGCAGCTGCTGTAGTTCCGGGATGCAGTGAGCTCGGAGCACTGAGCTAGGTGTGCGTCCAGTGCCCGTGAGGCTCCATCTCCGCACTTCTCCCTTCTCTCCTCCCCTGCTCGCACAATTTGCCCACCTTTAGGTGAATTCAGCAGAGACTCTTTGTCTTGCTTGTCTGATGTGCAGGTAGTCCTTTTTGGAGTTATAATTTTCAATGTGTTGTAAATTCTAGGGGAGATTTCCATAGGCTCACCTCACGCCGCCATTTTGATCACAAAAAAAGAAAATTCCTCTTTTTTTAATGTTTTTTTTTTCTTTTTTACTCTGTATGTTATGTTTAAGTGTGTAGTGTCCTATTTGGTGTAGGGGTTGCCATTTCCTGCTTCTGTCTGCCTGTTCATAAACTACTCATGGTTTGTATTCTTTTGCTTTTTTGTTTCAGATTGAGTAGCCACTTTCAGTATTTCTTGTTGTATAGGTCATGTGTTAGAAAATTCCCTCAGCTTCTCTATGTCTGTAAAGGTCTTTATTTCTCCTTCACATCTAAAGGGTATCTTCGCTGGATATATTAGTCTTTGCTCATAGTTTCTGTCTTTCAATAGTTTGAATATTTGATTCCACTGCTTCCTGACTTGTAGAATTTCTGCTGAAAAATATGATAATCTAGTGGGCTTTCCCTTGTAGGTTACCGTTCTTTTCCCTGCCTGCCTTGATGATTCTCTCTTAGTTGTTAATTTTTGACAGCTTCAATACAATGTTCCTTGGAGAAGGCCTGTTGGGATTGAGGTAATTAGGTGTTCTATTAGCTTCTTGGATTTGAGGATCCACTTTCTTCCAGAAGTACGGGAACTTCTCGTTGACTATTTGTGTGAATATACTCTCTGTGCCCTTCTCACTTTGTTCTCCTTTTGATATGCCTATTACTTGTATGCTGGTTTTTCTGATGAAGTCAAAAAGTTCTTGTAGAGTTATTTCATTGCTTTTAACTCTCAAGTCTCTCTCTTATGCCATCTGTGTAACTTCAAAATTTCTTTTGTTTTCAAAGTAGAGGTGATTAACTATATTTACATTCCTTAACGTTCTTATACGATCTTTTCAATTTTTTACATGAAAATAGCTATTTTTTAAATTATTTTCTTAAAGTTTATTGGGGTGACAATTGTTAATAAAGTTACATAGTTTTCAGGTATACAATTCTGTAACACATCATAGATAGATAGATAGATAGATAGATAGATAGATAGATAGATAGATAGATAGAGATCACATTGTATGTTCACCACCCAGAGTCAGGTCTCCTTCCATCACCATATATTTGATCTTTTTTACCCTCATCTACCACCCCTCTACCTTCTTACCCTCTGGTAACCACTAAACTATTGTCTGTATCTATATGTTTTTGTTTCTTCATCTGTTTGTCTTGTTTGTTTTTTGTTTTCAGTTTTATATCCCACATATCAGTGAAATCATATTGTTCTCTACTTTTTCTGTCTGACTGTTTTTGTTAGCATAACAATCTCAGGATCCATTCATGTTGCTGCAAATGGATGTTTGCAGCATGTTATTTCATCTTTTCTTATGGCAGAAAAGTATTCCATTGTGCATTTCCAAATTTCTATCTTCAATGTCACTGTCTCTTTCCTCCACCAGCCAGCTCTATTACCTAAGCTGGCTATTTCATTCGTCATTTTTTTTTTAATTGAGTTCTTAATATCCAGAAACTCTAGTTGGTTCTTTTATAATATTTCAATCTCTTTGGTGAAATGTTCATTTTGTTTTTTATTGTGTTTCTGAGTTCATTGAACTGCCTGTCTGTGCTTTCTTGCATCTTGTTGAGTTTTTTTAGAACTGTAATTTTGAATTATCTGTCATTGAAGTCATATACTTCCATGTCTTTGAGTTCATCTTCTGAAGACTTTTCATTTTGATTCTGAGCTGCCTTGTTACCTTGGCAATTAATTAATTCTTCTTTCTTTTCCTAGGCATCCTACAGGAGTGGGCTCTGAAACAGGTTAATAGGGAGAGGTTTTTCTTTTGCTCTCCCAGTGGTGTAGGTGGAAGGTTTTATTTTCTCTCACTGCAGCCTTTTATTCTCTCTCATGCTGTAGCGTTATGTTTTCTCTTGCACTCTTCCACTACTCACATGCTGTGGTACTTCCCTAGAAGTGATATTCTCCTCTGTGAGCAGGTCACCTGGGTCTCAGGGGACCACCTCCATGGGGGGATGTAGAGAGCTTTAGAAGTCTCAAAGCTCTTCCTGCACTAGGTTCAGAGCTTGTGTGTTTCAGTGGCTCTGTTTACCTCTGCAGGTATCTGCCCAGATAGGTGGGGGCAGGGTCTGGGTGGGTTCTGAGAGGTGACTCTGACCTGCACACAGTTAATTTGCCCCTACAACTCCTTCCCTCTCACTACAATTTGTTGTGCTGTGAGTCCATGGCTGCCAGGATCCTGTTCTCAGAGCTGTAAATGTTCTGTTCTTTTGATCTGACACTGCTAGCGTTTTGCTTCTAGCACTGGGAAGTTGGGGAGAGGTTTGGCCAGGCTCCATGCCTATGTTCTCTGTCCTCTGCATGGCAGTGAGGATTTAAACCATCATTCTCACCCTTCTTCCCTTAGTTGTTTCTCCAAGGTCTCTGCTTTGAGCGTTGGGTTCAACTGTGTGATATGCTGATCCCTTAGTTGGGACTGTGAGCCACAGGGGAACACTTCACTCTCCTGCAACTGGGGTAGCTTCAGACTGCAGGGAGCTCTGAGCTCTGGTCTGAGTCTTGTGGCCTGTGGCCCAAGGCCCGCTTCTCTGCACTTCCCTATTCCCTCCTCCCCCACTCACCCAATTGGCCCACCTTTAGTTGATTCCAATTGCATGTTTCTCAAGCTCAACTGTGTGATGAGCAGGGAGTCCTTGTGGAATTATAGCTGCTATTTGTTGTAAATTCCAGGGGAGATTTCAAGAGGCATGCCTCATACCATCATTCATTGTGATGTAATCGGTTAAATATTTCACACTACTAATTGTTTCATGTAATTTTAGCATATGACTAAAGCAGCCTCCTTTCTTTTTATTAAAGTTTATTGGGGGTGACAATGGTTAGTAAAGTTACATAGGATTCAGGCGCACAATTCTGTAATACATCATCTATATATCACATTGTGTGTTCACTACCTAGAGTCAGTTCTCCTTCTATCACCATATATTTGATCGCTTTTACCCTCGTCTACCAGCCCCTTTCCCCCTTCCCCTCTGGTAACCACTAAACTATTGTCTACATCAGTGAGTTTTTGTTTCATCATTTGTTTGTCTTGTCCTTTTGCTGTGTTCAGTTTTATACACCACATATCAGTGAAATCATATGGTTCCCTATTTTTTCTGTCTGACTTATTTCGCCTAGCACAATAATCTCAAGATCCATCCATGCTGTCACAAATGGCACTATTTCATCTTTTCTTATGGCAGAATAGTATTCCATTGTATATATATACCACATCTTCTTTATCCAATCACCTACTGAAGATGAACACTTTGGTTGTTACAATATATTGGCCACCATAAATAAAGTTGCAATGAACATCAGAGAACATACATCTTTAAGGATGAATGTTTTCAGATTTTTGGGGTAGATACCTAGGGGAGGGATTGCTGGGTGATATGGTAATTCTAGTCTTAATTTTTTGAGGAACCTCCACACTGCCTTCCACAGCAGAGCAGCCTCCTTTTTAACAACTAAAATTTGATCCATCCATGAACATAAGTACCTCTGTGGAAGTTGTGAAACCCAGCACCATATGACAGGGAACCAGGAGGAGTGTTGCCTAACTGCACATCTGGTAATAGGTAGATACACCTCCTGACAGGCAGTGGAACAATCAGAAGCCAGTAAACCTGCCCCAACCCCTTCTTCATGCAGTCAGGGAAAAAGTAGAGAGTGCTGACTTGAGCATAAACCCACAGATGAAAGAGATTTGTAGATGGGAGATTCCATTAAACCATAAAAAAGAAAGAAAAAATTTGCATGTACTAGAGAATGTAAAAGAAATTTTGCCATTGTCAATCTTCCCCCAAGGCAGCACAGCCTGAGGCTGAATTAGCTGTCAGTAACCTCTCCCACAAGGGAAAGGGAGCATGATAAGTAAGTGCTCCGCTACCGTAGACATGCAGGATGCTGATGGAGAAATGTGTTTCTCTCCAACAGCACTCACAGTACTGAGGCAAAAACTCCACAACTGGAGGGAGGGAGAAGATTGAGAAATAGACAAAAATATCAAAGTGCATTCAAGGGTCATTGTCCTTGCTGACTTGGGAGTTTGGTAGGAAGCTTACTTATGGACTTCTGGAGAACTTCCTTCACCTGATGGTCTCCCCATTGGGCAAGTGGGCAATTCCAAAGGCCAAATGCTAAACCCACACATTTCCTTATTCTGCAGCTGGTTCTGTGTGCACAGTGTTGAGTGCAGTTGTGAGAGTGAAATCTGGTAAAAAGAATGAGCTCAAAAAATTTAGAGCAGTGTCTGTGAGTAAGGGAGAAAACTCTTTCTGGAAAATTTGAGCTGTAGCAACACTTTCTGGGGATAAAAACTAGAGGTTCACAGCAGCCAACCATGTGAGCTATAAGAACTGGAGAAAACATAAAATCTTAAGATTTGGGGGAGAAGGTCCAAGGTGATGGATTAGGTAAATGCTAAGCCTACTGCTTCCCAGGATTACACTAAAATTACAAACAAATTATAGAACAATCAACCCGAAGAATCATCTGAAGACTAGCTGAACAGAAACCTTGTAACTATGGAGATAAAGAAGAGGCCACATTGAGAGTGTTAAGAAAGGCGGAGACGTGAAATGGGCTGACCCCAAGTCCACAGATAGTGGTTGAACACTGGGAGGGACACCTCAGTGGTGGGGTTCTCTCCAGAAGAGGGAGGGGTACCAGGCTCATAGTGGGTTATCCAACCCAGGTGTCCTGTGCTAAGAAAAGGAGATCCCACAGCATCTGGTGGTAAAAATCATTGAGGACTCTTTCTGTCCATCCTGGTGAGACAGAGGCACCTGGAAACCCAGTCACCATCTTAGACGGCCTACACACAGACTCACTTGCTTGCAAACACTCATCTGGTCTCCAGTGGAGGGGCAGCAACTCAAGAGGAGCCAGCGAGATACCGGGAGAGACTGAGTTATGTGGTTTTGAGGTGAAGGCTGGAGGGACAGGGACCATTGTTTCTGTGCGGAGCCTACCTCACGTGTACCCTACAAGAGGATGTCAGTTTTTCTATGTTGATCTTTCCCCCAAAAGGCCAAATCTGAGACTGCATTGGTCTGGTAAAATACACATATGCACACCACTTTGGTGACACTCTGGGTACTTGCCTGACACTGACAGTACTACATCACCAAAGGCACTCCCAACTCCTGGGCATAAGCCCTGCCACACAAATTCTGTAAGCCATTTACAGCAGCAAACAGCCTGAAACTGCCTGGGGAAGTTTTGGTGGTGAGACATGACATACAACTTGAGCCACAGACTGTCTTGGGGGGTTCTCAGGTATCTGTGTGCATGAGGTGAGTGATGGCTGGCTGTGGTGTTCTCAGGGTGTTTTGAGAAGTGATCACAGGCCAGGCACTTCCATAAGAGCTAAAAATGCATCAATCTTGTAAAAACCACAGGCCACACCTCCCGAGAACCACACTCCCTGGGAACCTGCCCCACCCAGCTGGTGCTGCGTCACCAGAGGAACTCTCAACACTGGCTGAACAAACTGGGACCATGCACCTAAGGAGGCTCTTTCAAAGGCTGAGACTTATGGGCAGCCAGCAAGTGGCACAAAGCATAGGGGACCCTGGCCCTTTTGCTAAGCTACCCAAGTCCCCATACTGGGGGCAGCTGGACTTGGTTCACAGCAAGGCCACCTGCACATGCTTCCAGGTCCAGCACAGGCAACAAATAACTACATATAGCTTTGTAGCTCCTATTAGGTAGCCCCAGGCTGCTCATAGGCAATGGCTTATATTGCCCTGCACAGGAACCCCTCCCAAGAGACACCAGAAACAATACATGCAGAGGCTGACCTCAAACCACACCAGAGCACTACCTGGTTATCCGCACAAGTGGTACACCCAAAGGCCCAAGAGCTCACTGGGGCAAATCCCCTTCTGAGGGGTTAGCTTATGCATAGCAGCTCATATGCTGTGGACATAGCCAATCCTCACAGCCAGTTAGCCTGAGAGTTAATCCACCCACTGATGCTCCAAAAACAATCAAGGCTGAACTACAACAGAAGAATACACAAAACATACACAAGAAACACTCCTGGAGCACATGCACAGGTGATCACAGAGACTACACCACTGGACCACACAGAACACCTACTACATAAGTCTACTGGCAAAGACTGAGAGACATACAAGATCTACATAATACATAGAAGCAAACACACAGAGGCAGCCAGAATGAGAAAACAAAGAAAACTGTCCCAAATAAAAGAAGAGGAGAAACATCCAAAAATAGAACTAACTCAAATGGAAGCAACAAACATGCCATAGAGAGAGTTTAAAACATGTGTTATAAGAATGCATAAGGAATTTAGAATTTCAACAAAGAGATAGTAAGCATAAAGAAAGCACAGAAACAAACAAATGAACAACAATAAAATGAAACAATCAGAAATAAAGAATATGATAACTAAAATGAAGCATACACTAGAAGGAATCAACGGCAGATTAGATGAGCAGAAGATCAAATCAGTGATTTAGGAGACAAGGTAGCAGAAAACAACCAATCAGAACAATAAAAAGAAAAAAAATTTGTTTTAATGAGGATAAGTTAAGGGACCTCTGGGAAACATCAAGTATAATGATATTCACATGACAGGAGTACCAGAGGAAGAAAAGAGAGAGCAAGGGATTGAGAATTTATGTGAAGAAATAAGGACTGTAAACTTTCTTAATGTGGCCAAGGAAATAGACATAAAAGGCCAAGAAGTATATAGAGTCCCAAAGAAAATGAACTTAAACAGGCCCACACCAAGACACCTTATAATTAGGATGGCAAAAGTTAAAGACAAAGAGACTCCTAAAAGCAGCAAGATAAAGACAACTAGTTACTTAGAAGGAAGCTTCCATAAGACTATCAGCTGATTTCTCAACAGAAACTTTCCAGACCAGAGGGGAGTGGCAGGAAATATTTCAAGTGATGAAAAACAAGAGCCTACAACCAAGATTACTCTACCCAACAAGGCTATCATTTACAATGCAGGAGATAAAGAGTATCCCAGACAAGAAAAAGCTAAAGGAATTCATTACCACCAAGCCAGTATTACAAGACAAAAAAAAAAAAAAAAAAAAAAAAAGTCTACTTTAAGCAGAAGAAAGGAGAAAATAAACAAACAAAGATCAAAAATAGGAATAATAAAATGGCAATAACTATGAATTATCAGCAACCACTTTAAGTGTAAATAGATTAAATGCTCCCAATGCTCCCATCCAAATACATAGGGTAGCTAAGTGGATAAGAAGACACATGTATATACTGTGTACAAGAGACCCACCTCACCTTTCCGTGCTACCCAAAGAGGGACCCATATGGCATTGTTCTTGGTTCCCACATAACTTAAAGGGAATCTTTCACAACATCCAGAGTCCTTGATGAAGGGCAAATGAAAGAGGAAGATGTCCTCAAATTCCTTGCAGCAGGAACCCACTTAAGTGACACCAACTTTGAATTCCAAATGGAACAGTACATCTACAAACAGAAAAGTGATGGCAGTCACATCATAAATCTGAAAAGAACCTGGGAGAAGCTTTTGCTAGCAACTCATGCCATTGCTGCCATTGAAAACATAGTTGATGTCATTGTCACATCATCCAAGAACACTGAACAGCAAGCTATGCTGAAGTTTGCTGCTGCCATGGAGCCACTCCTATTGCTGCTTCACTCCTGGGACCATCATTGACAATATCCAGGCAACCTACTGAGAGTGAGAATTCTGGTAGTTACTGACCACCAGCTATTCACAGAGGTGTCCTATGTTAATCTGCCTACCATTGTCATGTGTAACACAGACTCTTTTCTGTGCTAGGTGCATATTGCCATCCCTTGCAACAACAAGGGAGGTCACTCTGAGGGTCTGATATAGTGGGTGTTAGCTTGGGAAGCATGTGTGGCACCATTTCCCGTGAGCACCAGTGGGAGATCATGCCTGACCTCTACTGCTACAGAGGCCCTAAAGATATTAAAAAGAAAGAGCAGGTCTCTCCTTAAAAGGCTTTGACCAAGGACGAATTTCTGGGTGAATGGAATGCTCCACGTAGTGAGTTCACTGCTACTCAATCTGAGGGCACAGACTGGTCCAAAGGCATACAGGTGCCCTCTGTGCCTATTCAGCAGTTTCCTACTGAAGACTGGAGTGCTCAGCGTGTCACTGAAAACTGGTATGCAGCCCCCACTACTCAGGCCAATGAATGGATTGGTATAACCACTGAGTGATTCTAAACTGTTCTTCCACAAACACTTAAGTAAAATGGAAATAAGGTTGATGGAAAATAAAGTTTCTAAAAGTTAAAAAATAAGAGAGACCCATATCAGGTCGAAGACACACACAGACAGAAAGTAAAGGGATGGAAAAATGTATTTCATGCAAATGGAAATGAGAAAAAAGCTGCCATAGCAATACTTATATTGGACAAAATAGATTTTAGAATGAAGACAATAATAACAGACAAAGAGGACATTATATAACAATAAGGTGATCAATCCAAGAGAAGACATAACCCTAGTAAATGTTTACACACCTAACATAGGACCACTTAAATATATAAAACAAATATCGACCAACATAAAGGCAGAGATCAACAATAACACAACCATAGTAGGGGACTTTAACACCCCACTGACACCAATGGATAGATCCTCCAGACAGAAAATCAATACAGAAACAGTGGCCTAGAATTACACACTAGATCAGATGTATTTAATTGATATTTTTAGAGCATTTCACCCCAAAGCAGCAAAATATACATTCTTCCCAAGTGCACATGGAACATTGTCTAGAATAGATCACAAAACAAATCTTAGAAAAGTTTTAGAAATTAAAAGTATACCTAGTATCTTTTCAGACACAAAGGTATGAAACTATAAATCAACAAGAGAAATGCTAGAAAACTAGAAATGTATGCTAAATAACACACTACTTACCACACACCAAAATTAACTCAAAAAAGATCAAAGACCTAAACACAAGACCTGAAACAATAAATTGCATAGAGGAAAACAGGTACTAAACTTACGGACCTCAGGTTTAGAGAAGATTTTATAAATTTGACCTCAAAGGCAAAATGATTAAAAGCAAAAATTATGGGACTATACATGGTATGATCAAATAATACGGTGAATGCTGCTGCTGAGTGCCATCTAACAAAAAGGCAAGAATCTTCAATTCTATCCAACAGCATGTCAAACTTTAGTAACAGTGTGTGACAAGTTTCAACTTGTTCGGTGCAGTCAGTCAAGTGTAAGTTATGGTTGAAAGAAGATGTGTATTTAAGTATGCCATAAATCATCCTCAATCATGACAATGCTCCATGTGACACATCGCTTCTGGTATACGGCAATTTCTGTCAAATAAAAACATTACAGTGTGTCCTCATCAACCGTATTCACCATGCGACTTCTGGCTCTTCCCTAAAGTCAAAATGACCATGAAAGGTAAATGTTTTGAGTCAATTCAGGACATTGGGCAGCCAACACAGCACAACTAAAGATGCTCATGAAAGTGGACTTCCAAAACTGCTTCATAAAGTGGCAAGAATGATGAGATAAGTGTGTTTGAAATGAGGGGACATATTTTGAGGGGGATTAAAGGCAATTGTCTTTCATTGTAATAATTTTTTTAACTAAAGCTTGTTGGGGTTACAATTCTGAGTAAAGTTAAATAGGTTTCAGATGTACAATTGCCTTGCTTTCTTTTTGCTCTGTGAAGTGGGCATGGGCACAGCACTGGTCCAGGAGCTGAGACTACACTAAATTTGTAGAAACTACTGACCACAGACTATAGCCACATGTAACATCACCTCACCCACCTACAGCAGCTTTGTCAGGGGTACTCTGGGTGCCTGGGTGACTTGCCCCACCCCCACAAGCTGTGGTAAAGTTTTCATACAATAGCAGATAATCTGCAGAGCTCTGGGGACAACTTGGTATTGTTCAGTGATCTCCACTTGCACCACAGACACTTGGGAACAGCTCTCTAGAATTCGTGACCTTGAGGTGGAGGATGGCTGCACTACCATTGGAGAGCTGTACAAGGGAAACACAGGCCAGGTATTGTAATATCTGAATCTGCATTAACGTTGTAAAAACCACCAGTCTCATTTTGTGACTCACTTGAACTCCATCCTGCCCAGCTAGTGTGCACTGCCAAGGGCACCCTCAACACCAGGTCAACGAGCCAGACATAAGCTCCTAAGGAGTCTCTTTCAACAGTTGGGCTGTATGGGCAACTAACAGGTGGCAACAGGCATAGGGGGCCCAGGGCCTTTTTGCTAAACTGCCTCAGGACCAATACTGGTGGCAGACAGCCTTAGATCACAGAGAGGCCACCACCACATGTCTCCAGGCTCAGCATGGGCAACAGCCAATTGCATACAGCTTTGAAGCACCTACCAGATAGCCAAGGGCCTGTAACAGACAGGGCTGAAATGACCCTGAGTGGGAGACCTGCCCAAGCAGTATCAGACCAAAATAGAGCACTAGCTGGTTGAACCTACAAGCATCACTCCCAAATGAAATTCTCTACCAACATACTTAAAATGGCCATATTACCCAAAGCAATATACAGATTTAATGCAATCCACATCAAAATCCCAATGGCATTTTTAAAAGAAAAAGAACAAAAAAATCATCAGATTTGTTTGGAACCACAAAAGACCCCGAATAGCCAAAGCAATCTTAAGGAAAAAGAACAATGCTAGAGGTATCACACTCCTTGACTTAAGCTTTTACTACAGGGCAACAATAATCAATAAAGCATGGTATTGGCAGAAAAACAGACACATAGACCAATTAAATAGAATTGAGAACACTCAAATAAAACCACATAAATATGGACAGATAATTTTTGACAAAGAAGCAAAAAACATACAATGGAGGAAAGACAGCCTCTTCAATAAATGGTGCTCGGTAGCATTGGAAAGCCACGTGCAAATGAATGAAACTGGACTGCTATCTGTCACCATGTACCAAAATTAATTCAAAATGGATCAAAGACTTAAGCATAATACCTGAAGCAATAAACTGCATAGAAGAAAATATAGGTACTAAACTTATGGACCTTGGGTTCAAAGAACATTTTATGAATTTGACTCCAAAGGCAAAAAGGAAGTAAAAGCTAAAATACATGAATGAGACTATATCAATCTTAAAGCTTCTGCACAGCAAAGATACCATGGACAAAATAAAGAGGCAACCAACTGAATGGGAGAAGATTTTTGCAAACAGTGCCTCCGATAAGGGGCTAATATCCAAAATATACAAGGAACACAAGCAACTCAACAACAAAAAAACAAACCCAACTGAAAAATGGGCAGAGGACATGAAGAGACATTTTTCTAAATAGGACATACAGATGGCAAACAGACATATGAAAAAATGCTCAACCTCACTAATCATTAGAGAAATGCAAATAAAAACCACAATGAGATACCACCTCACCCCAGTCAAAATGGCTATCATCAATAAATCAACAAACAACAAGTGCTGGTGAGGATGTGGGGAAAAAGGAACGCTTGTGCACTGTTGGTGGGATTGCAGATTGGTGCAGCCACTATGGAAAACAGTATGGAGGTATCTCAAAAGTCTGAAAATGGAACTACCTTATAAACCAGCAATTCCACTCTTAGCTATCTATCCGGAGAAATCCAAAACTTTAATTCAAAAAAATTTATGCATCCCTGTTTATTGCAGCACTATACACAAGAGCCAAAACATGGAAACAACTGAAATGCCCATTGGTAGACGACTGGATTAAGAAACTGTGGCACGTTTATACAACAAAGTATTGCGCAGCCATAAAGAAGAATGAACTCTTACCATTTGCAACAATATGGATGGACCTAGAGAACATTATGTTAAGTGAAATAAGCCACACAGAGAAAGACAAATACCATACAATCTCACTTATACGTGGAATTTAAAGGAAAGAATAAATGAATGAACTAATCAGAAACATTCTCAGAGACATACAGGAAAAACTGAGGGTTGCTAGATGGGAGGAGTGGTAGGGATGAGGGGGAAGGTAAGAGGATTAGAAAGCACAATCTGTAACCACAAGATTGCCACCAGGATACGAAAGTCAATTTGGGGAATGTAATAAATAATATTGTAAAGATTTTGTAGGGTATCCGATGGACACTTGTTTCATTAGGGAGACCACCTCAGGGATGATGTAGATGACTGATCACTGCACTGTACACCTAAAGCTGAAGCTGAACAATAATGAATGTCAACTACAATTTTATACATATATATTTTATATATATATACAACTTAATATATATATATGTACAAGAAGTGGAGTACAGCATTAGGAATAGAGGCAGTGGAAATTTAACGGCTGTATGCGATATCAGAGGGATAGTAGATGGGGGAGGGGATTATTACTGTATGAGGGATATAAATGATAAATGGTTAACTATTACATTGTTTTGTACACCTGAAACTAATTTAAAAAAAAACATATTACACTACAATCAAGTGGGATTCATTTCTGGTATGCAAGGTTGGTTCAATATCCACAAATCAATTAATGTGATACACCATACTAACAAAATGAAAAATAAAAATCATATGGTCATATCAATAAATGCAGAAAAAGCATCTGACAAAATCCAGCAGCCATTAATGATGAAATCTCTGAGCAAAATGGTAATAGAGGGATCATATTTCAACAAAATAAAGGCCATATATGATAAACCCACAGCTAACATCATACTCAACAGGGAAAGGCTAAAACCTTTCCCCTTAAGATCAGGAACAAGACAAGGTTGTCCACTTTCACCATTTTTTTTAACATGGTTCTGAAAGTTCCAGCCACAGCAATCAGACAAAAAATAAATAAATCAACAAAAGGCATCCAAATTGAAAAGGAGGTATTAAAAGTCATTATATGCAGATGAGATGAACTATATACAGAAAACCCCAAAGAATCCACCAAAAAACTATTAGAACTGATAAATGAATTTAGTAAAGTAGCAGGACACAAAATTAATATTCAAAACCAGTTGCATTTGTATACACCAATAAAAAACTATCAGAAGGAGAAGTCAATAAAACAATCCCATATACAAAATTGCTTCAAAAAATACTTAGAAATAAATTTAACAAAATAAGTGAAAGACCTGTACTCAGTCACTGAAGAAGAAATCAAAGAAGACACAAACATATGGAAACATGATCATGGATAGGAAGAATTAATATAGTTAAAATGTCAATACTACCTAAGGCAATGTAAAGATTCAACGCAATTGCTATCAAACTACCAATGATATTTTTCTCAGAAATAGGACATATAATCCTAAAATTTATATGGAACCATGAGGACCCCAAATAGCTATGGCAATCTCAAAAAAAAAAGAACAAAGTGGGAGGTATCATGCTACCTGACATCAAATTATACTACAAGGCTATAGTAATCAAAACAGCATGGTATTGGCATAAAAAGAGACACATAGATCGATGGAACAAAATAGAGAGCCCAAAAATAAATCCTTTCCTGTATGGTCATTTAATCTGTGATAAAGAATGCAAGAATTTACGCTGAGGTAAAGACAGTCTATTTAAGAGATGGTGCTGGGAAAACTGGACTGACACATGCAAAAAAAATGAAACTGAACCATCGCTTCACACGATATATGAGAAATTCCAAATGGATTAAAGACTTAAATGTAAGACCTGAAACACAAAACTCGTAGAAGAAAATATAGGAAGTAAATTTGCAGACATTACCCTGAGTAATATTTTTTTGGATATATCCCCTCAGGCAAGGGATGTAAAAGAGTAAACAAACACATGGGAATTCATCAAACTAAAAAATTTTTTCACAGCAAAGGAAACCATCAATGAAACAAAAAGGGATCCTACTGACTGGGAAAAGATATTTGCCAATGACATCCAATAAGGGGTTAATATCACAAATTTATAAAAAACTCACTCAACTCAACTCCAAAAAAACAAACAACCCAATTAAAAAATGGGCAGAGGACATGAACAGACAGACATGAAAAAATGTTCAACTTCACTAACCCTCAGAGAAATGCAAATAAAAACCACAATGAGATACCACCTCATTGACCCCTGTCAAAATAGCTATCATCAATAAATCAACAAACAACAAGAGCTGGCAAGGACGTGGAGAAAAGAGAACCCTTGTGCACTGTTGGTGGGATTGCAGATTGGTACAGCCACTATGGAGAACAGTATGGAGGTATCTCAAAAATCTGAAAATGGAACTACCTTATGATCCAGCAATTCCACTCCTAGCTATCTATCTGGAAAATTCCAAAACTCTAATTAGAAAAAAATTATGCACTCCTATGTTTATTGCAGCACTATACACAATAGCCAAGACATGCAAACAACCGAAATGCCCGTCGGTAGATGACTGGATTAAGAAACTGTGGTACATTTCTGCAATGGAGTATTATGCAGCCATAAGAACAAAGAAATCTTTGTTCAACATGGATTTTGTTCAATTTGCAACAACATGGATGGACCTAGAGAATATTACGTTAATAAAAATAAGTCAGACAGAGAAAGACAAATACCATATGATCTCACTTATATGTGGAATCTAAAGAAGAGAATAAGTGAATGAACTAATCAGAAACAGTTTCAGAGACATAGAGGAAAAACTGAGGGTTGCAAGATGGGAGGGGCTGGGGATAACGGGGAAGGTGAGGGGATTAGAAAGCACAATCGGTAACCACAAGATTGTCACAGGGTTATGAAAGTTAATTTTGGGAATGTAACAATAATATTGTAAAGATTTTGTAGGGTATCTGATGGACACTTGTCTCATTAGGGAGACAACCTCAGGGAAGATGTAGATGCCTGATCACTGCACTGTACACCTGAAGCTGAAGTTGAAGAATAATGTCAACTACAATTTTATATGTGTGTGTGTGTGTGTGTGTGTGTGTGTGTGTGTGTGTGTATGTATGTATATACTTACAAGAAGTGGAGTACAGCATTAGGAATAGAGACAGTGGAAATGTAATGGCTGTGTGCAATGTCAGAGGGATAGTGGATGGGGGGGGGGGTTAACACAGTGTGAGGGATATAAACGATAAACGTCTAAGTATTACTTTGTTTTGTGCACCTGAAACTAATAAATTAAAATAAAAATTCAAAAACAAAGAGGGACTTTACATAATAATCAAGGGATAAATCCAACAAAAGAACATCACCCTAGTCAACATTTATACACCTAACATAGGAGCACCTAAATATATAAAGGAAATATTGACTGACATAAAAGCAGAGACCAACAGTAACATAATCATATGAAAGAAATGTAACACCCTATAACACCAATGGACATATCTTCCAGAGAGAAAACCAACACAGAAACAGCAGCCTAGAATGACACATTAGTCCAGATGAATTTAATCAAAATTTTTAGAGAATTTCACCCCAAAGCAGAATATACATTCTTTTCAAGTGTACATAGAACATTTTCCAAGATACACCACATGTGTATACACCACAAAACAAGTCTCAAGAAATTTAAGAAGATTGAAATCATATGAAGTTTCTTCTCTGACCACAATAGTATGAAACTGGAAATCAATCACAAGAAAAAAACTGAAAAACACACACAAACACATCGAGGGTAAATAACATGCTACTAAATAATGAATGGGTCAACAATGAGATCAAGGAAGAAATCAAAAGATAACTTGACACAAATGAAAATGAAAACACAATGACCAAAAATCTATGGAACTCAGTAAAAGCAGTCCTAAGAGGGAAATTCACAGCAATGCAGGCCTACCTAAAGAAACAAATAAAAGTTTCAAATCAACAGTCTATCTTTACACCTAAGGGAGTGATTACAAGGAAGGAAATAATAAAGATCAAAGCAGAAATAAACAAAATCGAGACTAAAAGAATATATAAAAGATCAACGAAAGCAAGAGCTGGTTTTTTGAAAAGATCAACAAAATTGACAAAACTTGAACCAGACTCATCAAGAAAAAAGAGAAGGGACATAAATAAATAAAATCAGAAATGAAAGAGGAAATGTGACAACTGACACCACAGGGAGAAAAAAAAATACTACAAGCAACTACACATCAACAAATTGGACAATCTGGAAGAAATGGATTAATTCCTAGAAGCATACAATCTTCCAAGGCTGAATCAAGAAGAAACAGAAAATCTAAACGAACTGATTACTACCAACAAAATTGAATCAGTAATCAACAAGCTCCCAACAAACAAAAGTCCTGGACCAGATGGCTTCAGAGGTGAATTTTACCAAATATTAAAAAAATAATAAAAAATAAATAAAATAAAAAAAATTAGCACCTATTCTCAAAGTATTCTAAAATATCCAAGAGATGGTTCCCAGGCTCATTTTGTTTTGTTTTGTTTTGTTAATTAAACTTTAATGGGTCACCATAGATTTCAAATGGTAGATGAGGGTAAAGGGGATCAAATATATGGTGATGGAAGGAGAACTGACTCTGGGTGGTGAACACATAATGGTATTTATAGATGATGTAATACAGAATTGTACACCCAGGCTCATTTTGAAAGTCCAACATTACCTTGATTCCAAAACTGAACAAGGACATTACAAAAAAGGAAACTATATGTAGATATCTCTAATGAACACAGACGTAAAAATTTTCAACAAAATATTAGCAAACTGATTGTGGGGACAGAGTCCCAGAGAGCAGTTTCCAGGCTCTCAGCCTCACATGAAAGGCGCTGGCTCAAGTAGTAGATAGCCATCAGTTGTGGCTAATTGACCATCAGCTGTAACCAGTTAGCCAATTAGCTCCTGATATAACTGCTGTGGTTGCACTGGTTGGTGAGTCGAGTCAAGTGAGTCGGTTGGTTGGCAGGTAGAGAAGCAGACAGCAGGTTGAAGGTCATATGAATCCAGCCTCCAGTGAGAGTATAGTGCCTTCAGCAAGACTGTAGTGGTATGACTCCCCTACCTATGGCTCTGTGGATGTTCCTTTTTGGCCTAGCCACATCCTGCATTCTTATGTGGGGAGAGGGACCAGAGACCCCGCAGGCCACCTCGCACGACAAGTGGCGCAGTGAGCAGGGTCCCCCGCATAACAAATGGCGCAGCGAGCAGGGTCTCCCGTGTGACACCGATTTGCAATATATTTTTTTAGAAAAAGGTCATACACCACGATCAAATAAAATCCATTCCTGGTATGCAAGTTTGGTTCAATAGCCACATATCAATTAACATGGTACACCACACAAACAAAATGAAAAACAAAAATTATGTGGTCATATTAACAGATCCAAAAAAAGCATTTGTCAAAATCCAGCATCCATTTGTGATCAAACCTGTCCACAAAGTATGAATAGAAGGAACATATCTCAACATAATGAAGGCCATATAAGACACAAACTCACATCTAATATTATACTCAATAGGGAAGAGCCAAAAACATTCCCCTTAAGACCAGGAATAAGACAATGATGCTCACTTTTACTACTTTATTCAACATAGTACTGGAAGTTCTAGCCGCAGCAATAACACAAGAAAAAGAAATAAAAGGCATCCAAATATGAAAGGATGAAGTAAAACTGTCATTATTTGCAGATGATATGATATTATATAGAGAGAATCACAAAGATTCAACCAAAAAACTATTGGAACTGATAAATGAATTTAGTAAAGTAGCAGGATACAAAATTAATGTTCAGAAATCAGTTGCATTTTTATACACCAATAACAATTTATCAGAAAGAGAAATTAAGACATTCCATTTACTATTGCATCAAAAAAATAAAATACATAGGAATAAATTTAATCATGGAAGTAAAAGATCTGTACTCAGAAATTTATAATACATTGAAGAGTGAAATTATGCTCACTTTTACTACTTTATTCAACATAGTACTGGAAGTTCTAGCCTATAGTAATCAAAACACCATGGTATTGGCATAATGAGAGACATATAGATAAATGCAACAGAATAAAGATCCATGAAATAAATCCATGTCTACAGGGTCTTAATCTATGACAAAGGAGGCAAGAATTTACTTTGGGGTAAACACAGTCTATTTAATAAACAGACTGTGAAAACTGAGCTCATACATGCTAAACTGTACAGATATATGCAAAACAATGAAACCAAACCACCTTCTTATGACATATACAAGAATAAACTCAAAATGGATTAAAGATTGAAAATTGAGATACGAAACTGTAAAACTCCCACAAGGAAATATAAGAAGTAAACTCTCAGACATTACCCTTACGTGTATGTGTGTGTGTGTGTGTGTGTATATATATATATATATATATATATATATACACACACACACATATATGGCAGCTTTTCTTTTTTTATTAAAGTTTATTGGGGTGACAATTGTTAGTAAAGTTACATAGGTTTCGAGTGTACAATTCTATAATACATCATCTCTATCACATTGTGTGCTCACCACAAGAGTCAGTTCTTCCATCACCATATATTTGAGCCTGAATACCCTCTTCTACCATCCCCCATCCCCGCTTAGCCTCTGGTAACAACTAAACTATTGTCTGTGTCTATGAGTTTTTGTTTCTTTGTTTGTTTCCCTTGTTCCTTTGTTGCTTTCAGTTTTATATCTCACATATCAGTGAAGTCATATGGTTCTCGACATTTTCTACCTACTTATTTCACTTAGCATAATAACCTCAAGATCAATTCACATTGTTCCAAATGGCACTATTTCATCTTTTCTTATGGCAGAATAGTATCCCATTGCGTGTGTGTATATATATATATATATATATATATATATATATATATATATATATATATATATATATATATTACATGTTCTTTATCCAATCATCTATAGAAGGACACTTTGGTTGTCTCCATGTCTTGGCCACCATAAATAAATCTACAATGAGCATCAGAGTACATATACCTTTATAGATAAATGAGTTTAGATTTTTTGAGTAGATACCCAGGAGAGGGATTTCTGGGTCATGTTGTTAATTCTATTCTTAATGTTTTGAAAAACCTCCACACTGCCTTCCATAGTGGCTGCATCAATCTGCTTTCCCACCAATAATGCACGAGGGTTCCTTTTTTCCCCACAACCTCTCCAACACCTGTTATTATTTGTCTTACTGATGATAGCCATTTTCACAGGTGTGAGGTGATGTCTCATAGTGGTTTTGATTTGTATTTTCCTAATAGCTAGTGAATTTGAACATTTTTTCATATATCTTGTCATTTGTATGTCTTCTTAGAAAAAGTTTCTGTTCGGGTCCCCTGCCCATTGTTTATTTGGACTGTTTGTCTTTTTGTTGTTGAGTTCTGTGAGTTCCTTATATATTTTGGATATTAGCCTCTTATCTGAGTTGTTGTTTGCAAGTATTTTCTCCCATTCAGTTGGTTGTCTCTTTTTCACTGATATATCTCATCAGGTAAGGGAAACAAAAGAAAAAATAAACAAATGGAACTACATCAGACTAAGAAGATTTTTCAAGTAAAGGAAACCATCAACAAAGCAAAAAGATATCTTACTGAATGGGAGAAGATATTTGTCAATGACATATCTGATAAGGGGTTAATGTCAGAAAATTATTTTTTAAAAAACTCATACAAGTCAACACCTAAAAGAAAAAATAAAATTTAAAAATGGGTGGAGGACCTAACTAGACATTTTTTCATAGAGGACAAACAGATGGCCAACAGACAGATAAAAAGATGCTCAGTCTTCTTTATCCAATCATCTATTGAAGGACACTGGTGGTTTCCATGTCTTGCCCACAGCAAATAAAGCTGCAATGAATATCAGAGCACATATATCTTTAGGGATAAATGTTTACAAATTTGGGGGTAAATACTAGGAGAGGTACTGCTGGGTCATATGGTAATTCTATTCTTAATTTTTTTTGAGGAACCTCCACACTGCCTTCCATACCAGCTGCATTAATCTGCATTCCCAGCTACAGTGTATGAGGGTTCCATTTTCTCTATAGCCTCTCCAACACTTGTTACTCTTTGTCTTGCTGATGATAGCCATTCTAACTTGTAGATATATACAATGCCATAAGAAAAGATGAAATAGTGCCATTTGTTACAATATGGATGGATCTTGATATTACTATGCTAAGCAAAATAAGTCACACAGAAAAAGTCAAGAACCATATGATTTCATTGATATGTGGGATATAAAACTGAAAGCAAAAAAGAAACAAGACAAACAAATAAAGAAACAAAAACTCAGACACAGACAATAGTTTAGTGGTCACCAGAGGGTAAAGGAGGAGGAGGTGGTAGATGAGGGTAAATGGGGTCAAATATATGGTGATGGAAGGAGAAATGACTCTGAGCGGTGAACACACAGTGTAATATATAGAAGATGTATTACAGAATTGTACACTTCAAATTTGTGTAATTTTACTAACCATTGTCTCCCGCAATAGTTTTAAATTTAAAAAGTAGACATATGAAAAAATGCTCAACATCACTAATCATAAGAGAAATGCAAATAAAAACCACAATGAGATATCACCTCACCTGGTTAGAATGGCTGTCATCAACAAGACAAATAGTAACAAGTGTTGGAGAGGCTGTGGAGAAAAAGGAACCCTCATACACTGTTGGTGGGAATGCAGATTGGTGCAGCCATTATGGAAGGCAGTGTGGAGGTTCCCAAAAAAATTACAAATATTATTACCATATAACCCAGCAATCCCTCTCCTGGGTATCTAGCTAAAAAATCTGAAAACATTTATACAAAAATATCAATTTTATCACAAGATAAAATATTACTTAATTAGGCAGAATTAAAATATGGAATGAAAATTTTCAATTGCCTTAGAAAAATATTACAATTTAGTCCATAGAGAAAGAAGGCATATTCCTTGAAATAAGAAAACCTTTTAATTAAAATAAGAAAACACTAACCTTGCTTCTTTGTTTATTTGATCACCATATCCCACTGTTTTCACAACAGTTAATTTCAACTGAACATTGCTTTCCTGAAGGTCATATGTCTGAATTTTAAGTTCAACATTTGGATAAAAATGCGAGGATTTTTTGTCTTTCAAATTAGTGTTAAACAATGTGTTGATCAGTGTTGACTTTCCAATTCCAGTTTCCCCTGTAATAAACATATATATCATATAGGGGCATAAGATGGCTAAGAAGTAACACTCTGAATCCCTAGAGTGGTTTAAAAGGTCCCAAATTCTTCAAACACAAAGATGTCCTTGATAATATACATGCTAGTCCTGACACTCTCAATCATTAACATAATATAGATAGAAAATATACATAGAAATGCATCAGATTTTGGAGAGCACTGAAACATTTAAAGAAAAAAAAGTGTTTAAGTAATATGGCTAAGAAGATGTAAACCAATACAAGCAGGAAGATATATTCTTGAATTACCATTGCCAGTGTTACACTGCTGAAGACGAGTTAAAGTGAACTTTTGGGAAAATTAAGTAATAATTCAGATGAAAACTCTGGCACTTACCCACACAGAGAAGATTAAAAGAGAATCCTTGTTGAATAGATCTGTTCACTAACTGATGAGGCAAACATTCAAAACCAAAATGACCAAACATAGTTAAGCAACGGATGTTATCTTCTTTTTGCTTAAAGAAAAAATAAGTAAAAATATTTTGATTAGAATAGGAAATATCATTTGAAAACATAATTATAATATTTCAAATAAATTAGAATTGATTACTGTTTGATTATCATACTTTAGGCAAGAGCAAATTAAGTAAATTTATTTTTTAAAAAAGAAGTCTTTGTCCAGACACATAGATTTTGCTATCATTTTTATAACTAGTGAATCTATCTGTGACTACATTCAGAGAGACAGTGTTCCTAAACTTAAAAGTAGGAAATTAAAGAAATACCTCAAGGAATTTCAGTGTATTACTCTAAAATAAGAAATTATATTTTTCATTAACAAATGAAAAAATTAGTATACTTTCATTCTGATTCAGTGTGTTAATATATCTAGGAAACTCAATGTATGTTAATATATGCAAGAAAAATTAGTGACCCCAAAAGGCAAAGGAAATAAAAGCAAAAATAAGTGAATGGGACTATATCAAACTAAAAAGCTCCTGCACAGCAAAAGAAACCATCAACAAAACAAAGAGGCAACAAACCGAATGGGAGAAGATATTTGCAAACAACATCACTAATAAAGGGCTAATATCCAAAATATATAAAGAACTTGTACAACTCAGCAACAAAAACAGACAATCCAAATAAAAAATGAGGAAAGCAGAGTGATGTCACAGAAATGGCAGCATGAGGAGTGCTTCTTGAAATATCCCATGGAAGTTACAATAAATTGAACAGCTATAATTCAACAAAGGAATCCCTGCACATCACACAGGAACACCTGATATATCAGCACATTGAATCACCTGAAGGTGGGCAAACCTGGTGAGTGAAAGAGGAGGAAGGAGAAAGTGCAGAGACTTGGGCCAAGGGGCCATAGGACACAGTCTGGAGCTCACTTTGGTTTGAGGAGAGGGAAGAATTCAGGCTGCAGGCACACCTGCTGCGGCCCACAGACCTGCCTGAGGGATCAGCATATAATAGAACTGAACCCAGTGCTCATGGCAGAGACCTCGGAGCAAAGGCCAATGTGGGGAGCCATGATTTCCTTGCAGACTGGCTCAGTTTTAGTTCCTGAGGCATTGTCTCTGCCTGCAATTGGAGGGTGCTTGCAAGCTGCTAAGGAATGAGGTGGGAACGGCCAGTTCCCAGACACAGATCACTGATGATTATCAGGGTAATTGGTGGGCTTTGTCATTGAGATAATGACTTTGGGAAAGTTTCAGTGAGTCTGTAGTTCATATGTAAAAGTTGAAAATTTTACTTTCAATGAGGTAATGCACACTCGTGATTGTTAAGCTGCACGTACACAGGTGGTTTAAATTGGTAAAGGAAAGTAAACTCCGCGCTTCAGGATCACTGAAGACCGGCCGCATCATCATTTTGTGTGAGTGTCTTTTTTCATTCCCACTCCCCCATTCAGGTACTGTTTGATTTGTGGCGGCTGGCACGCCACAGGCCAAATACAGAAGGGTGAGTACAGTGGTTTAAGCCCTCACTGCCAGGCAGTAAACAGAAAACAAAAACATGAAGCCTGACTGCCTCCCCCCTCCTTCCCAGAGCTCGTCCACCCTCACAATCCCAGTGTTAGAAGCAGCCTCCAGAAGAAACAGTAACAGTGTCAGCTTAAAGAGCAGAATATCTACAGCCCTGAAAACTGGAGCGAAGGTCCCATAGACACAGACTCATAGCACAACTAATTGTGGTGAAAGGAAAGGAACTGTAGGGGCAAGACAACTATGGTGTTGGTAGTCACCATTGCTTAGAATCACAAAAGCACCAACCACCTCTCACAGCCCACCCTGCCCCCACCTTTCTGGGCACATATCTGCAGGGGAAACCAAAGCCACTGAGACACACATGGTCTGCATCAGGCTGCAGGGGAAAAATTGGTATTTCAGAAGCTCAGAACTCTATTACATCCTCCCACACAGTCAGTGTCCTGAGACCTGGGTGACTTACCACAAATGCACAAGCAGCCTTTCACAACCCAAGCTGCATCCAACCTTCTGGATGGATCCCTGTGGGGGCAATCAGAGCCCCTAAGACACAAAAGCTCTACATCAGACTGCAGAGGCAGCATTTGGATCTCAAAAGATTAGAACTCTATGGACTTCCATACCCTCCCGTGGAGGAAGTATCCTGGGTGACCTGGGTACTTCCTCCATGGGAGGGTATGGAAGAAACCCACATTCCAGGGCAAACCCCCACCCTTGTGTGAGAAGCCAGAACAATGCAGGAGCAAACATAAGACTACAGTGTAAGACAGAATAAAAAAGTGGGAGAGAAAATAATACATTCCAGCAAACATCTACTTGAAAGCAAAAGAAAGACCTCTTCATATCAACCTGCTGCAGAACCTACTGTAGAAACCCAGGAAGAGAAATAATAATTCATTAATTGCCAAGAATAACCCAGGTAACAAGGTAGCTCAGAAATAAAATGAAAAGTCTCCAGAAAATGAACTTAAAGACATGAAAATATGTGACTTAAATGACAGAGAATTCAAGATTGCAGTTCTGAAAAAACTCAACGAGATGCAAGAAAGCACAAATAGGCAGTTTAATGAACTCAGAAACACAATCAAAGAAAAAAAATGAACAATTTTGTCAAAGATTGACATTTTTAAAAAGAACCAAATAGAAATATTGGAAATGAAGAATTCAACAGGAGAAATAAAGAATGAAATAGGTAGTAAAGCTCACCAAAAAAAAGAAAGAATTAGTAATATCGAAGATTATCTGACATAAAGGCAGAGACCAACAGTAATATAATCATAGTACGGGACTTTAACACTCCATTAACATCAATGGACAGATCTTCCAGACAAATAATCAAAAAGGAAAGAGCAACCTTAAATGGTACATTAGTGCAGACGGATTCAATTGATATTTTCCGAACATTTCACCCCAAAGTAGCAGCATATACATTCTTTTCAAGTGCATATGGAACATTTTGCAAGATAGACCACATTAGCCCACAAAACAAGTCTTGATAAATTCAAGATTGAAATCCTATCAAGTGTCTTCTCTGACCACATGGGTATGAAACTAGAAATCCATTACAAGAAAAACACTGAAAAATCAATAAACACATGGAGGCTAAATAACATACTGCTAAATAATGAATAGGACAGGAACAAGATCAAGGAAGAAATCAAACGTTTCCTTGAGACAAATGAAAATGAAAACACACTGACCCAAAATCTGTTGGACACAATGAAAGTAGCCCTAAAAGGAAAATTCAGAACAAGACAGGCCTATTTCAAGAAATGAGAAAAATCTCAAATAAACAGTCTAACTTTACACTTAAAGGAACTAGAAAAAGAAGAGCAAAAAAGGGAATAGTAAGTAGAAGCAAAGAAATAATAAAGATCAGAATGGAAATAAATGAAACTGAGTCTAAAAAACAATACAAAATATCAATGAAAACAAGAGCTGGTTGTTTGAAAAGATAAAATTGATAA
The DNA here is from genome assembly GCF_004115265.2 of Rhinolophus ferrumequinum. Lineage (NCBI taxonomy): Eukaryota > Metazoa > Chordata > Mammalia > Chiroptera > Rhinolophidae > Rhinolophus > Rhinolophus ferrumequinum. The sequence goes on along the minus strand of NC_046290.1, from coordinate 100,139,071 downwards.
ACCTTTAACCAGACTCATCAAGGAAAAAAGGTGATTTCCAGTCAAGATGGTGGAGTAGGTACACTGTGCTTACCTCCTCTCACAACAACATTAAAATTAAAAGTAAACTACAGAACAACCATCATTGAGAATCACCTGAAGTCTAGCTGAACAAAAGGCCTACGACGAAAGACATACAGAAAAAGCCACCTTGAGACTGGTGGGAAGGGCAGAGACACACAACAGGCTGATCCCACACCAGCATGTAACCATTAAAAATTGGGAGGGATATCTCAACTGTGGAGGTACCCCCAGTGGAGTGAGCAGTCCCAACCCCACACCCAGGTTTCCAAGCCCAGGGTTCCAGTACTGGGGAGAGAAGTCCCCATAACTTCCGGCAGTGGAAACGAGCAGAGATTGTGGCTGAGTGAGACAAGGGCAGCTGTAGTCCCAGGTGCTCTTCTTAAAGGGCCTGCATACAGACGTACTCACTGATAGACTAACTCGTTCTGAGCTCCAGCCCTGGGGAAGCAGCTAGAAAGGCTTCAGAGACATACGGGGAGGACCTGAATTGTCTGGCTCAGGGCGAGGGCCAGAGGGGCAGCTTTCTTCCAGATGGAAGAGTTGGCAGAGCCATTGTTTCTTTGTCTCCCTCCCCACGCCTGGCATGCAGACAAAGGTGGCCACCATACAAGGTCTGACCATTCAGTTTGCGAACTCATCCTAGAAAAAGTGCTATATACCTCATTGCTAATCACCATGGTCACCTTTGAAGTACTCCCCTTGGGAAGCTATGCACTGACACCAGCACCTAGTCCACCCTTCAAAGCAATTATGGAACTCTTTTACTGGAATGGCCATGAGACCTGATGTCGTATTACCCCTGATGTCCTGAATGTCATCAAAATGTCTTAATATTTCCTTTAACTTTGGGTAAAGAAAGAAGTCATCAGGGGCCAGGTCAGGTGAGTAGGGAGGGTGTCCCAATACAGTTATTTCTTTACTGGCTAAAAACTTCCACACAGTGCCATGTGAGCTGGTAAATTGTTATGATGCAAGAGCCATGAATTGTTAGCAAAAAGTTCAGGTCGTCTAACTTTTTCATCCGGACTTTTCAATACTTCCAAATAGTAAACTTGGTTAACTGTGTGTCCAGTTGATACAAATTCATAATGAATAGTCCCTCTGATATCAAAAAAGGTCAACAATATCATTGCAAACAAGTTCACAAACATAATTGTCAGACCTTGTATCTGAGTCTCCATCAACGTGGCTAACACATTTCATTTGCCCCACCTTGGTGATTCCCTGAGACCCTGAGCCACCCAACTTTCAGGCACATCTAAGCCACTTTCTGTGTCATTTCCAGGCAAATGGCCAGTCTTGGCTCACCTGCAGATGTTCCTAAAATCTCTCAAAGTTTCACAAAACTCAAACATTTAACATGTGATTTCAGCACATCCTGTAACTCTGGCTGAAGTAGCCCTAAGCCCAGCACTAGTGACAGCCTGACTTGATCTGCAATTTGGCCTCATGGGGTACCTCCAAGACCAGTGTGGGTGGCAGCTATTTGCGCATTGCTCTGTGGCCCATGAAGGGTGGTCCTGGGAAGAGCACAGTCTTCAGCTTAACTTGGCTAGCAGTGGGTCTCCTCCAATGAGGCCCTGGGACTGGCACGCCCAGTGGCCAGCACTGACTGAGCTGGAGCATCAGTCAACCACCTCCAAGGATGACACAACCAAACGGCACACTGGACCAGCACCAGAGCCAGCTAAAGTAAACCCTGCTCCCTAGGGTCAGCTATGCACATCAGCTTTTCCACTATAGTCACAACCAGTTCTGTCAACCAATCAGCCCAAGGTCAATCCCTCCTATTGATGTGCAAACAGCAACCAAGGCTCAACTCCAGCAGGTGGGTAAACACAATCCACACAAGGGACACATCAGAAGTACCCAACTCAGGTGACAAGGAAGATTGTGCCACTGGGCTCCACAACACACCTACTACATAAGGCCACTCTACTGAAAACAGGAAACATAGCAGCCCAAAATAATACACAAAAACAAAGACAGGGAGACAACAAAAATGGGGAGACAAAGAAACATGTTCTCCAAAAAAGAAAGAACAAAGCTCCACAAAAAAATAACAAAATGGAGACAAGCAATCTACTAGATACAGAGTTCCAAACATTGGTTGTTAAGATACTCAATGATTTCAATGTGAGCTTCAACAAAGAGACAGGAAACATAAAAATGGAGATAGAAAACATTTAAAAAAAAAACCAGTCAGAAATGAAGAATATAAATGAATTGAGAAATACACTAGAGGGAATCAACAGTAGGTTAGATGAAGCAGATGATTGAATCAGCAATTTGGAAGATAAGGTAGCAAAAAACACCCAATCAGAACAACAAAAAGACAGTTTAAGGGGCCTCTGGGACAACATCAAACATACCAACATTCACATCATACAAGTACCAGACGGAGAAGAGAGAGAGCAAGGAATTAAAAACTTATTTGAAGAAATAATGACTGAAAACTTTCCTAACCTGAGGAAGGAAATGGATAGTCAAGCCCAGGAAGTGCAGAGAGTTCTGAACAAAATGAACCCAAAGAGGCCAACACCAAGACACATCATAATTAAAAGGCCAAAGTTTAAAGACAAAAAAAGACTCTTAAAAGCAACAAGAGAAAAGCAGTTAGTTACCTACAATGGAGCTCCATAAGGCTTTCAGCTACTTCTCAACAGAAACTTTGCAGGCCAGAAAGGATTCGCAGCTAATATTTAAAGTAATGAAAAGCAAGGACCTACAACCAAGATTACTCTACCCAGGAAATATATCATTTAGAACTGAAGATACAGATAAAAAGCTCGCCAAACAAAGAAAAAAAACTAAGGGAGTTCATCACCATAAACAGTATTACAAGGAATCATACAGAGACTTTTTAAAATAAAAAAGATAAAAAATGTGAATAACAAAATGCCAATTACTACATATCTATCAACATATTAAATGTAAATAGATTAAATACTTCAATAACAGGGAAGGTGGCTGAATGTATAAGAAAACAAGACGCATACATAGCTGCCTACAAGAGACTCACTTCACATTAAAAGGCACACACAGACTGAAAGTAAAAAGATGGAAAAGGAGATTTCATCAAAATGGAAAAAGAAACAAAAAAAGAGAGGGTAGCTATACTTATACCAGACAAAATAGTCTTTAAAACAAAGAGACAAAGACTTCATAACAAGAGATAAGAAAGTGCCCAGTAATCCCACTTCTGGGTATTTATTCAAAGAACCCCAAAGTACTATTTTGAAGGGATGTGTGCATCCATATGTTCATTGCAGCAATATTTCCAATGGCCAAGATGTAGAGGCAGCCTGGGTGTCTGTCAATGGATGAATGGATAAAGAGTAGGGGATACATATATACAGTGGATTATTGCTCTACCACAGAAGAGAATGGGTTCTTGCTATCTGCAGCACCACGGATGGACCTGGAGAGTATCATGCTAAATGGAGTATGTCAGACAGAGAAAGACAGATACAATGTGATTTCACTAATATATGGAATCTAAAGAACAAAATAAACAAACAAACTATAGATACAGAAAACATTTGGATGGTTGCCAGGTGGAAGGGGAGTTGGGGATGGGTGAAAACGGTGAAGGGATTAAGAAGAGCAAATTGGTTGTAGTCATGGGGATGTAGTCATGGGGATGTAGAGTATAGCATAAGGAATATAGTCAATAATATAGTCACTAACTATGTATGGATACTTACTGATGTCAGACGTATACTTAATTTATTGGGGTGATAGGCAAGGGTTTGGGGACAGGGTGAAATAGGTGAATGGATTAAGAAGTACAAATTCATAGTTACAGAATAGTCATGGGGATGTAAAGTAAAGCATGCGGAATATAGTCAATAATATGGTAATAACTATGTATAGTGCCAAGTGAGTATTAGACCACTCAGGGGGAATCACTTCTTACATTATATAATGTCTAACCACTATGCTGTACCCTTGAAATTAATATAAAATAATATTGAATATCAACTGTAATTGTAAATTTTAAAAAGGGGAGAGAAATGAAGGGGAATAAAAGGTTCCAATTTCCAGGTATAAAACAAATAAGTCATGGGGACATAATGTACAGCATAAGGAATATAGTCAATAATATTGTGATAGCATGGTACAGTGTCAGATATTTGCTGAACTTAGCATGGTGATCACTTCTTTAGATATATAAGTGTTGAATAACTATCGTGAACACCTGAAACTAATATAATATTGCATGTTAGTTATATTTTAATAAAAACCCGTGAAAAAGAAGAAAAAGATGGAAAACTCAAATAAAATCATATATGAAAAAGAAATGACACTGATACCACAAATACAAAGGATTATGAGAAAATATTACAAAAATTATATGCTAGCAAATTGGACAATCTGGAAGAAAAGGATAAATTCTTGGAAGCATACACTATTCAAAGATTGTATCAATAAGAAACCCTATAAATTTAATAAAAAAGAAAGAAAATACTACAAATTTTTTAAAAAAAAGAAACAGAAAGTCTGAAAAGATCAATTACAACTAATAAAATCAAATCAAAAATTTTAAAAACTCCCAACAAATAAAAATCCTGGACCAGATGGCATCAGAGATGAATTTTACAGTACATTCAAAGAAGAAATAACAGCTATCTTTCTCAAACTGTTCCAAAAGTTCAGGAGAAGGGAAACCCCCCAGGCTCATTTTATGAGTCCACCAATACCCTGATTTCAAAACCAAAGACATTGAAAAAAAAAAAAAAAGAGGAGACATCATTAAAATGGTGGCGTGAGGTGAGCCTCTGGAAATCTCCCCTGGAATTTACAACAAATCAAACAACTATAACTCTACAAAGGACTCCCTGCATAGCAGACTGGCAAGACGAAGAGGCCCACTACTGAATTCACCCAAAGGTAGGCAAATTGTGTGAGCAAGGGAGGAGGGAATGGAGAAGTGCAGAGACAAAGACTCGCGGGCGCAGGACGCAGACTTAGCTCAGTGCTCTGAGCTAGCTGCATCCCGGAACTACCGCACCTGCGGAAGAGGTAAGAACTCAGACTGCTAGGGCTCCGTTTATGGCCCACAGGGCTGAGGGGAAACCATATAACACGGCTGAGCCCAACGCTCACGGCAGAGACCTCGGAGAAAAGACTGAAGGAAGAAGGCTGAAAACGGTGGTTTAAGCCCTCACTACCGAGCAGAGAACGGAAGCCTTAAGCACTGGGACTAGCCGCCCCCTCCCTACCCACCAAAGTTCACCCTGCCCCCACCTACCTTGTGCTAGAAGCAGAACAGTAGCAGTGTCAGATCAAAAGAGAATATTTGCTGTTCTGAGAACTGTGGACCGCAGACACACACTCGCAGCCCAACTAGTTCTGGCAAACAGGAAGGAGCTGTGGAAGCAGGACTGGCTATAGTGGTGGTCTCCACCATTGCTCTCAACCACCTCTCACAACTCACCGCACCCCTGTCCCCACCTATCTGGGCGGATCCCTGCAGGAGTAAACAGAACTGCTGAAACACACAGGCTCTGAATCTGGTGCAGGAAGAGCTTTGGAACTTCAAAAGCTCTCCGCATACCCAGGCGGACACTGCGCCCTGTGAACCAGGTGAACTGCTATCAGAGGAAAAGCCCATCTCCCAGGGAACCCCCCCTTGTGTGAGAACCTGGAATAGTGCAGAGAAAACATAGCACTACAGTGTGAGAGAGAAAAAAAGGCTGCAATCAGAGAGAAAAAAAAAACATTCTACCAGCAAGTACTGGAAAACAAAAGAAAGACCTCTTCCTAACAACCTGCTGCAGAAGCCACTCCTGTAGATGTCTAGGAGGAGAAACAATAAATCAGTAATTGTCATGAATAACCAAGGCAACATGACAGCTCAGAAAGAAAGTGAAAAGTCTCCAGAAAAGAAACTTAAACATATGGAAATACGTGAATTAAATGACAGAGAATTCAAGATTGGCGTTCTTAAAAAGCTCAACGAGATGCAAGAAAACACAGAAAGGTACTTTATTGAACTCAGAAACACAATCAAAGAACAACATGAATATTTTACCAAAGAGAATGAAATTTTTAAAAAGAACCAAATAGAATTTCTGGAGATTCAGAACTTAATAGAAGAAATTAAGAATGAAATAGCCAGCTTAGGTAGTAGAGTTCACCAGATGGAGGAAAGAATGAGTGACAACGAAGATAGAAACCTGGAAATGACACGGATGGAAGAAGAAAGAGACTTCAGACTTAAATGAAAGAACCCTACAAGAACTTTCTGACTCCATCAGAAAGAGCAATATAAGAATAATGGGCATAGCAGAAGGAAAAGAAAGAGAGAAGGGAACAGAGAATATATTCAAACAAATTGTTGATGAGAACTTCCCAAACTTGTGGACAGAACTGGATCCTCGAATCCAAGAAGGAAATAGAACACCTAATTACCTCAATCCCAACAGGCCTTCTCCAAGGCACATTGTATTCAAGCTGTCTAAAATGAACGACAGAGAAAGAATCCTCAAGGCAGCCAGGGAAAAGAAGACGGTAACCTACAAAGGAAAGCCCATTAGATTATGATCAGATATTTCAGCAGAAACTCTACAAGCCAGGAAGGAGTGGAACCAAATATTCAAACTATTGAAAGAAAGAAATTATGAGCCAAGAATAATATATGCAGCAAAGATATCCATTAGATATAAAGGAGGAATAAAGACCTTTCCAGACATACAGAAGCTGAGGGAATTTTCTAATACACGACCTGCACTACAAGAAATACTAAAGGAGGTTATTTGACCACCATCAACAGGGACAATTTGTGGAAACCAAAACATAAAAAGAGGAGAGTAAAGGCCTGAACCAGAATATGGGAATGGAGAAAGTAAGCGTGCTGAAGAAAATAGAATACTCTAAATATCAAACTTTCTTTTACATAAACTTAAGGGTAACCACTCAAAAAAAATACAAAACTGAAATATATACTGTAATAAAAGAAAACACAGAGGGAAACATCATAGAATACCACCACACACAAATAATAGACAACAGCAAAAAGGCAAAGAAACAATGGAGACAGAACCTTACCAGAAAACTAAAGATAGAATGACAGGAAATCCTCACATATCAATAATCACCCTAAATGTAAATGGACTGAACTCACCAATAAAAAGGCAGAGACTAGCAGATTGGATCAAAAAGCTAAACCCAACCATACGCTGTCTCCAAGAGACACATCTCAGCTACAAGGACAAGCATAGACTTAAAGTGAAAGGGTGGAAATTGACAGTCCAAGAAATGGTATCCACAGAATATCAGGTGTAGCCATTCTGATATCAGATGAAACAGACTTCAGGGTGAAAAAGATAACAAGAGACAAAGATGGACATTTCATAATGGTAACATACAACAAGAAGACATAACAGTCATCAATATTTATGCCCCCAATCAGGGAGTACCGAAATACACCAAGCAACTACTAACAGACTAAAGGGAGAAATTGACCAAAACACAATTATACTAGGGGACTTAAACACATCATTGACAGCTATGGATAGATCATCCAAACAGAAAATAAATGAGGAAATAGCAGCCCTAAATGACACATTAGATGAAATGGATATAATTGACATATATAGAACACTTCATCATAAAACATTTTTTTTCTAGTGTACATGGAACATTCTCAAGATAGACCATATATTGGGACATAAAATCAGCCTCAGCAAATTTAAGAAGTTTGAAATCATACCAAGCATATTCTCTGATCACAAGGCTTTGAAATTGGATATGAACTGCAAAAAGAAAGCACAAAAAACCACAAATACATGGAGATTAAACATCATACTTTTAAAGAATGACCGGGTCAAAGAAGGAATTAGAGGAGAGATCAAAAGATACATAGAAACAAATGAGAATTAAAATACATCCTACCAAAATTTTTGGGATGCAGCGAAAGTAGTTTTAAGAGGGAAATTTATATCATTACAGGCCTATCTCAAGAAACAAGAAAAATTCCAAATAAATAACCTCACCTTATACCTTAAAGAACTAGAAAAGGAAGATCAAATGAAACCCAAGGTCAGCAGACGAAAGGAAATAACAAAAATCAGAGCAGAACTAAATGAAATAGAGAATAAAAAGACAATAGAAAAAATTAATGTGACAAAGAGCTGGTTCTTTGAAAAGATTAATAAAATTGTCAAACCCTTGGCTAGACTCACTAAGATAAAAAGAGAGAAGACACTAATTAACAAAATCAGAAATGAAAAAGAGGAAGTTATCATGGATGCCACAGAAATACAAAGGATCATCCAAGAAGACTATGAAGGACTATATGTCACCAAATTCAATAACCTAGAAGGAATGGACAAGTTCTTAGAAACATATAGCCTTCCAAGGCTGAACCATGAAGAACTGGAAAATCTAAACAGACCTATCACCAGTAATGAAATTGAAACAGTCATCCAAAACCTTCCCAAAACCAAAAGTCTGGGACCAGATGGCTTTACTAGTGAATTCTACCAAACCTTCAAAGAGGATCTAATACCAATCCTGCTCAAACTCTTCCAAAAAATTGAAGAAGAGAGAGTACTCCCCAACTCATTTTATGAGGCCATTACCCTGATACCAAAACCAGGTAAGGACAACACACAAAAAAAAGAACTACAAACCAATATCTCCAATGAATACAGATGCAAAAATCCTGAACAAAATTCTAGCAAATCGAATACAACAATGCGTTAAAAAGATTATTCATCACGACCAAGTGGTGTTCATCCCAGGGTCACAAAGATGGTTCAACATATGCAAATCCATCAATGTGATACATCCCATAAACAAAATAAAGGACAAAAATCATATGATGCAAAAAAGCATTTGACAAGATACAACATCCATTTATGATTAAAACACTTATAAAATAGGTATAGAAGGAAAATACCTTAATATAATAAAGGCCATATATGACAAACCCTCAGCTAATCTCATAATTAATGGTGAAAAACTGAAGCCCTTTGTTCTACGTTCAGGAACACGACAGAGCTGTCTCCTATCACCTCTGCTTTTCAACATAGTGTTGGAAGTCCTTGCCAGATAAATCAGGAAAGAGAAAGAAATAAAAGGCATCCAAACTGGGAATGAAGAAGTTAAATTGTCACTCTTTGCAGATGATGTGATGCTCTATATAGAAAACCCTAAAGACTCCACCAAAAAGCTATTAGAAACAATCAACAAATACAGTAAAGTTGCCGGTTACAACATCAATGTACAAAAGTCCATTACATTCCTATATAATAACAATGAAATCTCAGAAAAAGAAATACAAAAAACAATTTCTTTTGCAATTGCAGCAAAAAGAATAAAATACCTAGGAATAAACTGAACCAAAGATGTGAAAGACCTGTATGCTGAAAACTATAAGACATTTTTAAAAGAAACTGAAAAAGACACAAAGAAATGGACAGACATTCCATGCTCATGTGTTGGAAGACTCAACATAGTTAAAATGGCCATATTACCCAAAGCAATATACAAATTTAATGCAATCGCCATCAAAATCCCAATGGCATTTTTTAAAGAAATAGAACAAAAAATCATCAGATTTGTTTGGAAACACAGAAGACCCTGAATAGCCAAAGCAATCTTAAGAAAAAAGAACAATACTGGAGGTATCACACTCCCTGACTGTAGCTTGTACTACAGGGCTACAATAATCAAAACAACATGGTATTGGCAGAAAAACAGACACATACACCAATGAAATAGAACTGAGAACCCAGAAATAAAACAACATAAATATGGACAGATAATTTTTGACAAAGAAGCAAAAAACTTACAATGGAGAAAAGACAGCCTCTTCAATAAATGGTGCTGGCAGAATTGGATAGCCACGTGCAAAAGAATGAAACTGGACTGCTATCTGTCACCATGTACCAAAATTAATTCAAAATGGATCAAAGACTTAAGCATAAGACCTGACACAATAAACTGCATGGAAGAAAACATAGGTACTAAACTTACGGACCTTGGGTTCAAAGAGCATTTTATGAATTTGACACCAAAGGCAATGGAAGTAAAAGCTAAAATAAATGAATGGGACTATATGAAACTTAAAAGCTTCTGCACAGCAAAAGTAACTGTAGTCACACAGCAGCCTAGCCAACTGTCCCCTCGTGTCTTTCCTTAAGGAAAGAAGAGTCTATAAGACTGTGCCTTTCTGGGATTCTGTTCCATCCTTGTGTTTACACCTTATGTCTCTCTTTTGGTCCCCAAAAGATGGTTTGCAGCCAAAGACGGGTAAGATATCTCACGGGAGATACAACCTAAGCCAGGCGGAACCGAGTGGGGACCCCTAATGAGCTGCGTTAGAGAAATATGGAAAGGGGCCTTGCCTCCCCTTCCCCCTGCCTGGGAAAGTCTGTTGCCAGCTCTGGCTTTTCCCTTGCACCTGTTTGTGAGAGAAATCATGAAGACAATAAAGATCAGTTCTCTCCACTTATCTCAACGGAGCTGTTACAATATGAGAGACTTGACCCTGAAAAGGTACATACCTTAGGTAAGACATCATGGGACCTTGTGCTTCGGCTGTTTATAGACAAACGGTGATTGGAATAAACATTTTTCTGCTATGATGTATGAGTCTCACAGACCGTGTAAGAAACAATGTTACTTTCTTGTATTTGTATACCTATCAATAAAAATCTTCAGTCGGCCTTATTCTGGGCTCCAGTCCTCTGAGACTGAGAGACCCCTGGCCTTCTGAGAGATTTAACTGCATTAAGTCTCTGTTTGTTTCTTTCTTAAAAACTTAACCCAAACCGCCCCTTCTCGCACCTTCACTGCCCTTGTTGCGCTGGAAGCGACAAGTAACCATCGACAAAATAAAGAGGCAACCAACTGAATGGGAGAAGATTTTTGCAAACAGTGCCTCCGATAAAGGGCTAATATCCAAAATGTACAAGGAACTCATGCAACTCAACAACAACAACAAAAAAAACCCAATTTAAAAATGGGCAGACAACATGAAGAGACATTTCTCCAAAGAGGACATACGAATGGCAAATAGACATGAAAAAATGCTCAACATCACTAATCATCAGAGAAATGCAAATAAAAACCAAAATGAGATATCACCTCACCCCAGTCAGAATGGCTATCATCAACAAGACAAATAGTAACAAGTGTTGGAGTGGCTGTGGAGAAAAAGGAACCCTCATACACTGTTGGTGGGAATGCAGACTGGTGCAGCTGTTATGGAAGGCAGTGTGGAGGTTCCTCAAAAAATTACGAATAGAATTACCATATGACCCAGCAATCCCTCTCCTGGGTATCTACCCAAAAATCTGAAAACGTTTATACATAAAGACACATGTGCTCCAATGTCATTGCAGCTTTATTTACGGTGGCCAAGACACGGAAACAACCAAAATGTCCTTTGATAGAAGAATGGATATAGAAGTTGTGGTATATATACAGAATGGAATACTATTCGGTGGTAAGAAAAGATGAAATAGGACCATTTGTGACAACATGGATGGATCTTGAGAGTATAATGCTAAGCGAAATAAGTCTGACAGAAAAAGCAGAGAACCATATGATTTCACTGATATGTGGTATATAAACTAAAAACAACAAAAGAAGAAGACAAACAAATGAGAAACAAATACTCATAGACACAGACAATAGTTTAGTGGTTACCAGAGGGTAAGGGGGGAGGGGGTGGAAGATGAGGGTAAGGAGGATCAAATATATGGTGATCAAAGGAGAACTGACTCTGGGTGGTGAACACACAATGGGATTTACAGATGATGTAATACAGAATTGTACACCTGAAATCTATGTAACTTTACTAACAATTGTCACCCCAATAAACTTTTTTTCTTTAAAAAAAGAAACTTACAGGTCAATATCCCTGATGAATGTACATGCAAAAATTCTCAACAAAATAATTAGAAGATCAAATCCAGCAATACATTCAAAAGGTCAATGGTCTTGTTCCTTTGTTATTTTCAGTTTTATATACCACATATCAGTGAAATCATATGGTTTTCTATTTTTTCTGTCTGACTTATTTCACTTAGCATAATAATCTCAAGATACATCCATGTTGTTGCAAATAGCACTATTTCATCTTTTCTTATGGCAGAATAGTATTCCATTGTGTATATATACCACATCTTCTATATATAAAACTGAAAACAACAAAGGAACAAGACAATTGAAGAGACAAAAACTCATATAAAATAATATTGAATAATATTGAATATGCTTTACTTTCTCATGACTATTCTGTAACTATGAATTTGTATTTCTTAATCCATTCATAAATACAGGAAATAGTTTAGTGGTTATCGAGGGTAAAAGGGGAGGTGGTAGATGAGGGTAGAAGGTATCAAATATATGGTGATGGAAGGAAAATTGACTCTGGGCGGTGAATACTCGATGTGATATATAGATGAGGTATTACAGAATTGTACAACTGAAATCTATTTAACTTTATGAACAATTATCATCCCAATAAACTTTAATTTTTTAAAAAAAGAAACTTTTGCCCACTTTAATCAGATCATGCATATCTGGAAGCACAATGAAAAAAATTGTATAGCTGATTTCTTTTTCTGAAAATTTACAGTCAAGCTACTAAGTGTTTTCCTAGAAATTCTAATATAATCAAGCAGAATTGGGATTTCACTTGTGTAAAAACTATCAAATTGTTCTCTTTATTGAAGAAAGCTCAATTGTATTGTACACTCTATCATCAAACAACTGGGAAAAAGTTCATTAAAATAACAACAAATTAAAAATACATAGGAACTTAATTAGTAAACGACATGTAAGACATTTACACTGAAAACTACAAAAGAATGAGAATAATTAAGATAGAACTAGGTAAGTGAAAATATAGATCATGTTTATACATTGGAAAAATCCTAATATTAAGGTGTTCTTTTCTCCCATATATAGAGATTCAAAAGTAATCCTAAAAGCACAGGAGAATCTGTTTAAATGGCACCTACTAGCCAAATGTTGCATATGTGAGCATCAAAATTAATAATCGTGGGATTACTGTTCTTCTATTCCAATTCCATGTTTTATTTCTACATTTCTACCACTTCCTGGACCACTCTGCTATGGGGCTCTTATTTGAGTTCAGTGGTAAGAATAAAATAGATTTACTATATCATGTTTTTAGCATAAATATTTTAAATAGTATGGTCAAAATCTGAAATTATTTAAAATCTTATTTTCAGAAAGAAAGCATAAAATTGGTAGCTCTAAATAAGAGCATTCTCCAAATACTTTTAAAAAAATATTCTTTGTGTAGAGAATAAAATTGCATTATTTCCTTTCTATAAGCATTCTAATATAATAATGAATACAATAGAATAAGGAGAACACTTGTATTATATTAATAGTATCACTATGATTAGTATCATAATTACTTTAAAGGGTTAAGATCCAAACAAGCTCTCAATAGTTGTTGGATGAATGAACAGTGAATGGTAGTGATAAGATCTGAGCCCTTTCAAGAATCAACAAAAGATTGACAGAAATTCCATGGGGATTTCATATTCAAAGAGAATGTATTTAGCAATACAAAACTGAAAATGTGATCAAATAAGAAAATATATTCTTTTTATTTTTCTATTCCTTACTATTTGTAAGAAAACACTCTCAGAAGATAGGGTTTTATATATATAGTAAATTCTAATTTCTTCTCTACTTATGAAGGGAACATTCTGATCCATATATTCTGAAGATTATTTTAGTGTAACAATAATAGATTTGGACACTCCACTGTACACTCTGGCCTAGACTTTCTTGTAACATATTTTTCTCGTTTTTAAATCTGTAGCTCAGGGAAGTTATCAGCTCAAAGTGCTTTGTACATCAACAGAACAAAATAGAGCCCATTGTCTTATCAAGAAAGGGCCAGAAACCTTGGCCTCATTAGCACTGAGCTCTCACCACAGAGCAAACAGCAGGGATTTCCACAGTATCATCACTACTACTTTAACAAATGCCTTCTGATGAGCCAGAAGTTATTTCTTATAGCATTTATTTCTATAAAATGCCAATATCTATGTAGAAAAGAAATATTTCAGATTATACTAATTTGGAATTTGTGATCATTCAAATCTTGTTCTAAGATTCACTTCTGAACCATCTGCAAATTAAGAAGTAAACAAAGCAGGTGTATAAAAATACAAGGTTTAACCTACTATTAAAAGGATTACTTCATATGGATTTACATAAAACTGAAGTGTTAAACATAAATTATTTTAATCCCTGATAGCAAGTACTCATGGATTACATCTAGCAAATGAGATAATGTACATAAATTCTGTCTGTAAACTATAAAAATCTCTACAAGCTCTGACAAGCAGTAGTGTTTAACCTGTACTCACTGAACTCTGTTTTCTAGTGGCACTGGGAAAAGTTAACTGAATAAGAAAACTCACTAGTCATTGTGAGACTTTGGGACAGTCACTTTTGCCTCTGTTGTCTCTTTTGTAAAATGAGAATATTTGATTAGGTAATATTAAAATTATTTCACACTCTAATATTCTGTAAGTCAAGTCTTATTTATGAAGAACCTATCATTTTAATAAGAATAAAACCCATGCAGGAAAAGTTAAAATCTTTGTTAACATCATACCAAGTACCCAAATTATAAAAAAGTCAATAAATAATATAAGAAGTTGGAAGAAGGATAGATGGCTGTGGTATGAAATAGTTGAAGATAATTCACAGTCTGCAGATAGAAATTTGGCTCTTAAAGATGAGATAATATTTGTGTAGAGGAGGTAAGTACTATGAACAGGAGACAAATGTGGCAATGGGTTCTGAGTCCCTTGCACAGAAAGAAACTTGTGTACTTAAAGGTAAAGCTTTAAATTATGAAACAGAGGAGGGAGAACAGAAAAGATTAAAAATAACCCTAACAATAGAAACTTTTAAGTATGAGGCTAAGAAATATCTAAATGGTAATGAACAATGTCTGCAGCTTTTGAGTCAGGGAATGTTAGAAGAAAGAAGCATTTCAAAAAGATAAATAAAGAACTAGTATGCAAAGTGACTTGGAGAGGAAACCAGCGCCAGACTATGAAGCTATGGAGCCATTTTCCTAATAAAAATAGTGGTAATAACATTATTGGTGTGAATGAAAAAGAGAGAGATGAGAGAGATGTTCTGAAATAAAGAATAAAAATAACTTGACAACTAACCAGGTACTATGATAAGTAATAAGAAAATCAGAAGAGAAAGCTAGCATTTTTTGTGTGAAAGAAAAATAATTTTGCGTTTTGAAATTTTAATTTTAAGGAAAGTACAAAAATATCCTGAAGGTAATTGGATACATTTGAGAACAGTGAAGGCTTGAAGGCAGGTAAAGAACACACAATGTGATATACAGATGATGTATTATAGAAATGTACACTTGAAACCTATATAATTTTACTAACCATTGTCACCCCAATAAATTTAATAAATAAATCCTCTTGGAACCCAGCCATCATGCTGTGCACAAGTACAGGCCACATGGAGAGGCCATGTGTCAGTACTCAGCTGAGACCCCCAGCTGAGTTTCCACCACAGAGAGCATTAATTCCAGACTTGAGTGAGAAAAACTCCGAGACTCCAGCCCTGGCAGCCATCCAACTGCAACCACACAGGAGAGCCTGCATGAGAACCATCTAGCTGAGCCCAGAACCCTGGAGGATATTAATAAAACAATTTCCAGGGGAAGGAAGGAAGGAAGGAAGGAAGGAAGGAAGGAAGGAATGAAGGAAGGAAGAAAAAGAGGCCCAAGAATGAGACATGGGAAATGTCCATTCTCAGGAGGTGAAGAGATGAACCTAAAGAGAGATGATGAATGACCAGACAGGGAATTAGAAAAATACCAATATAATGTAAATTATTAAAATATTGTGACCAATGGCGTCATCAAAATGGCAGAGAGAGGTGAGCATCTGGAAATCTCCCCTGGAATTTACAACAAATTGAACAACTATAACTCCACAAAGGACTCCCTGCACAGCAGACAGGCAAGACAAAGAGGCTCACTACAGAATTCACCTAAAGGTGGGCAAATTGTATGAACAGGGGAGAAATTATGAGCCAAGAATAATATATCCAGCAAAGATATCCTTTAGATATGAAGGAGGAATAAAGATCTTTCCAGACATACAGAAGCTGAGGGAATTTTCTAATACACGACCTGCACTACAAGAAATACTAAAGGAGGCTATTCGACCACCATCAACAGGGACAATTTGTGGAAACCAAAACATAAAAAGGGGGAGCATAAAGGCCTGAACCAGAATATGGGAATGGAGAAAGTAAGCGTGCTGAAGAAAATGGAATACTCTAATATCAAAATTTCTTTTACATAAACTTAAGGGTAACCACTCAAAAAAAAATACAGAACTGAAATATATACTGTAATAAAAGAAGACACAGAGGGAAACATCATAGAATACCAGCACACAGAAATAACAGTCAACAACAAAAAGGCAAAGAAACAATGGAGACACAGCCTTACCAGAAAACTAAAGATAGAATGACAGGAAATCCTCACATATCAATAATCACCCTAAGTGTAAATGGACTGAACTCACCAATAAAAAGGCACAGAGTAGCAGATTGGATCAAAAAACTAAACCCAAAAATATGCTGTCTCCAAGACACACATCTCAGCTACAAGGAAAAGCATAGACTCAAAGTGAAAGGGTGAAAATTGACACTCCAAGCAAATGGTACCCAGAGAAAATCAGGTGTAGCCATAATGATATCATATGAAATAGACTTCAGGGTGAAAAAGATAACAAGAGACATAAATGGACATTTCATAATGGTAAAGGGGACTATACAACAAGAAGACATAACAAACAGTCACCAATATTTATGCCCCCAATCAGGGAGCACCGAAATATACCAAGCAACTACTAACAGAACTAAAGGAAGAAATTGACCAAAACACAATTATACTAGGGAACTTAAATGCAACTTTGACAGCTGTGGATAGATCATCCAAACAGAAAATAAATAATGAAACAGCAGCCCTAAATGACACATTAGATGAAATAGACATAATTGATATTTATAGAGAACTTCATCCTAAAACATCAGACTATGCATTCTTTTCTAGTGTACATGGAACATTCTCAAGGATAGACCATATATTGGGACATAAAATCAGCCTCAGCAAACAAGAAGATTGAAATCATACCAAGCATATTCTCTGATCACAAGGCTTTGAAATTGGATATCAACTGCAAAAAGAAAGCAGGAAAAAACACAAATACATGGAGATTAAACAACATAACTTTTAAAGAACGACTGGGTCGAAGAAGAAATTAGAGGACAGAGCAAAAGATACATAGAAACAAATGACAAAGAAAATACATCCAACCAAAATTTTTAGGATGCAGCGAAAGCAGTTTTAACAGGGAAATTTATGTCATTACAGGCCTATCTCAAGAAACAAGAAAAATTCCAAATAAATAACCTCACGTTACACCTTAAAGAACTAGAAAAAGAAGAACAAGTGAAACCCAAGGTCAGCAGAAGCAAGGAAATAACAAAACTCAGAGCAGAACTAAATGAAATAGAGAACAAAAAGACAATAGAAAAAATTAATGTGACAAAAAGTTGGTTCTTTGAAAAGATTAACAAAATTGACAAACCCTTGGCTAGACTCACTAAGATAAAAAAAGAGAAGACACTAATTAACAAAATCAGAAATGAAAAAGGGGAAGTTATCATGGACACCACAGAAATACAAAGGATCATCCAAGAATACTATGAAGGACTATATACCACCAAATTCATTACCTAGAAGAAATGGACAAGTTCTTAGAAACATATAGCCTTCCAAGGCTGAACCATGAAGAACTGGAAAATCTAAACAGACCTCACCCCAGTTAGAATGGCCATAATTAACAAGACAAATAGTAACAATATTGGAGAGGCTGTGGAGATAAAGGAACCCTCATACACTTTTGGTGGGAATGCAGATTGGTGCATTCGCTATACAAGTCAGTGTGGAGGTTCTTCAAACTTAAAAGCTTCTGCAAAGCAAAAGAAACCATCAACAAAAAAAGAGGCAACCAACTGTATGGGAGAAGATTTTTGCAAACAGTGCCTCCGATAAGGGGCTAATATCCAAAATACGCAAGGAACTCATGCAGCTCAACAACAACAAAAAACAAACAACCCAATTGAAAAATGGGCAGAGGACCTGAAGAAACATTTCTCCAAAGAGGACATACAAATGGCAAATAGACATATGAAAAAATGCTCAACATCACTAATCATCAGAGAAATGCAAATAAAAACCACAATGAGATACCACCTCACCCCAGTTAAAATGGCCATAATTAACAAGACAAATAGTAACAATATTGGAGAGGCTGTGGAGATAAAGGAACCCTCATACTCTTTTGGTGGGAATGCAGACAGTGTGGAGGTTCTTCAGAAAATTGCAAATAGAATTACTGTATGACCCAGCAATCCTTCTCCTGGGTATCTACCCAAAAAATCTGAAAACATTTATACGTAAAGACAAGTGTGCTCCAATGTTCATTGCAGCTTTATTTACGGTGGCCAAGACATGGAAACAACCAAAATGTCCTTCGATAGATGAATGGATAGAGAAGTTGTGGTATATATACACAATGGAATATTATACGGCGGTAAGAAAAGATGAAATAGGACCATTTATGAAAACATAGATAGATCTTGAGAGTATAATGCTAGGCAAAATAAGTCAGACAGAAAAAGCAGAGAACCATATGATTTCACTGATATGTGGTATGTAAACAAAAAACAACAAAAGAGTAAGACAAACAAATGAGAAACAAAAACTCATAGACACAGACAACAGTTTAGTGGTTACCAGAGGGTAAGGAGGGTGGGTGGGTGGTAGATGAAGGTAAAGGGGATCAAATATATGGTGACAGAAGGAGAACTGACTCTGGGTGGTGAACACACAATGTGATTTATAGATGATGTAATACAGAATTTTACACCTGAAATCTATGTAACTTTACTAACTATTGTCACCTCAATAAACTTTAATTAAAAAAATGAAGAAGAAAGAATAAATGAATAAGAAAATATTGTGACAGGTGAGAAAACTAGGTGAAACCAAAAAGAATTAAACATATTATGTTAAACTTACCACCCATTGTTTAATGGCAAATGAAGTTTAATAAAAGCATAAAGAGACAAAAGAAACTGGGTTGATTATAAGTGTAAAAATTTAATACTGTAATACAACTTCAGAGATAAACCTATGGTGATGAGTGTATCCAGATAAAAAATGGGCGGTATGAACTTATCTCTGCTGGTTGAACCTTTCCTGGAAATGCATCTTTAACTCTAAGAGGAACACTAGAACACTGTGTATCCGTCCATGTTTTGCATAATTGCTGGTACGGTGTTGGTGATCATTAAATAGCCTGGAAGAAAAGAAGCAAGATAGGGAGAAAAGAAAAGACAAAGGGAAAATTACAGGAACAGAGGGAGAGAGAGAGAAATGAAGGAAGGAAAACAAAAGAGAATGACTAGGCTAATAATAGAACTTAAGTTAAAACATTATGTGAGAAGAGAGTAGATCTTAAAAGTTCTCATCACAACATTAAAAAATAATTATAGTCACATGTAGTTGTGGATGTTAAGTAAACCTACTATGGTAATCACTTTGCAATATACTAATATACATACATCAAATCATTATATTGTACACCTAAAATGAATACAATGTTATATGTTAATTATATTTTAATTTTTAAAAATATATGAGAAAACTGAATATTTTAATTATGAGCAAAATACGCATTTTAGAGAAATAGACCTGAAAACACAAGAAGGCTGTCATATGAAAGAGGGATTGCACTTATTTTGTGGCACTCAATGGAATGGCAAAAGGACAAGTTCAAGGGTCTAATTTTATACAATATATAAGAAGGATTTTCTCATAGTTAAAGTTATCCAAAAATTAAATGGGTTTACTTAAGCCTTGAATTCCAGTACGAGAGAGATTAAAAAAAAAAAAATCAGGGGGCCGGCCCGGTAGCTCAGGCGGTTAGAGCTCCATGCTCCTGATTTCAAAGGCTGCTGGTTTGATTCCCACATGGGTCAGTGCGCTCTCAACCACAAGGTTGCAGATTCAATTCCCTGAGTCCCGCAAGGGATGGTGGGCTCTGCCACCTGCAACTAGCAACGGTGACTAGACCTGGAGCTGAGCTGTGCCCTCCATAACTAAGACTGAAAGGACAACAACTTGACTTGGAAAAAAAAAATCAGAAATTCTCACATATTGTTGGTTGGAATGTAAATTGGCATATCTTTATAGAGTCATTTGGTAATTGCTATCAAATATAAACTTGCATATCCTTTCTGACCCAACAATTTCATTTCTAGGAAAATATTTCAACATGTATGTGAAAAGATATATAGAATATTCAATGCAGAGTTGTACCAAATAGCAAAAAAATTATTGAAAAAGTACATTCATAACAGCAAAAATACAGAACTATTAAAAAGAATACGGTTTATCTTGATGTGCTGTTATGAAAAGTTGTCCAAAGATTAGTTTTTTTCTTTTTAATTAAAATTTATTGGGTGATAATTGTTGGTAAAGTTACATAGGTTTCAGTTGTACAATTCTGTAATACACCATCTATATATCATATTGTGTGTTCACCACCCAGAATCAGTTCTCCTTCGGTCACCATATATTTGATCCCTTTACCCTCATCTACCACCCCCCTCTCCCCTTACCCTCTGGTAACCACTAAACTACTTACTGTCTGTGTCTATGAGTTTTTGTTTCTTCATTTGTTTGTCTTGTTCCTTTGTTGATTTCAATTTTATATACCACATATCAGTGAAATTATATGGTTCTCTACTTTTTCTGTCTAACAATGAGATATTACCTCATACCAGTTAGAAAGGCTATCATCAACAGACAAATAATAACAAATGTTGGAGAGGCTGTGGAGAAAAAGGAACCCTCATACACTGTTGGTGGGGATGCAGATTGGTGCAGCCGCTATGGAAGGCAGTGTGGAGGTTCCTCAAAAAATCTGAAAACATTTGTCCATAAAGATATATGTGCTCTGATGTCCACTGCAGTTTTTTTTACGGTGGCCAAGACATGGAAACAATCAAAGTGTCCTTCAATAAATGACTGGATAAAGAAGATGTGGTATATACACAGAATGGAATACTATTTTGCCATAAGAAAAGATGAGATAGTGCCATTTGTGACAACATGGATGGATCTTGAGATTATTATGCTAAGGAAAGATTAGTTATTGCTGGTTTAAAAAAAAGCAGGTTGAGAGGAGAGTTTTCTCTTCCCTATTGTTTGAAATTTTCTTTTATTAATGTGAGAATGTTATTTTAATATTTAAAAGGAAAATAAACTAAGTTGCCAATTGTAAAAAGGTTCAAAAACAGGTTACTTGCTGAAGATTACTGGCTGAAGGGTTTGTACCAAGCATTTTTATATCAGATTAAAGTTTGACTAACTGGCCTTTGGGATCTCTCCTAATTCTAAAAGATTATGATTTTAATGTCTTGTAAACAAGAAGTACATACTATGATTTAATGCAGAGGAGGCGTCACAGATAATATGGAATTTGTATAAGCCAGTGGTTTAGTCACTGAAATGACTTTGACGGTAGTTTCATAAAAGCAGTGAAGATGAAAGGCAGATCAAGAGTGATTTTAAAGGTGTGACTCATAAAAAATAATGTTTGAGTAAGCCATTCATTCCAGAGGAGTAACAAGAAGAAGAAAGAGAGAAAAAATATGGTAGTTTGGTAGTTAAAACTAAGATACAGAAAAACATGCATGTTTGGAGGAAGAGAAAACACCAAGAAGAGACCCTTTGGTTATTAAGACATAAATAACACTATTTAATGTAGTTCAATACTCATATATATGTTTGATATTTTGGTCAAAAGGATCTAAAACCCAGTTTTCACCCATTCAGACATACTATTCTTTCTTTTAGTGTAAATTTTTATGTTAATTATTATGTTTTCCCTAGTACAGAGGCTCATCTTAAAATGGAAGTTGGTTCAATCTCCCACTCAGTAAAGTAACAAACAAGCAGTCCCTCAACGACTTCCTAAAATAACTTCACTTAAAAGTTATTTATTAAAATACATAAAATTCCACAAATGTATGCATCAAAATATCACTATTCTTGTTACCTAATGGGAGGTTCTGGAGTTTTAACTTGTTATTCTCTTGTGTTAAATAGGAATAACTGTTTGCACTACAAAAAAGGTCTTCAGACTCAAGAAACATGCAACAATTATTTAAACCATCATTGACTCCAATTAGTATAAAAGTTAATTCATGTCCAAGCATAATAAACATAAGCCTTTATCACCTAGGTTTATCTCAGTTTATATTTTGAAACTACACAATCTTCTGAAGTACAAAATGAAGAATTCTATTTGAAAGGTGTACTCAACTGTATCTTCCTCATCGGGTATTTGTGTGGGCGTACACACTGGGTTTTCTGCCATGCCAGACTGAGAGAGCTGAAAACAAAAAACAAAACCCTTTAAAAAATTACTTTAAAGGGCTATATGTTTACAATATAACTTAGATCAATAAGGGAGTCTAATGTAGACATTATCCCAGGTTTTGGCTTTCAGTCTATACTATTGATCCATTTTAAACTGTGGCTGTTTTGCTAGACAGGCTTCTATATAATATATAATTTTCAACTTGTATAATAATACATTTAACCATAAACATGCAAAAATCATCTAAAGAAAGGTAAACTCCATTTTTAAATAAGAGCATTCTTCTTCTTTAAAGGACTCTCTGGGCATGAGAAGGGAAATAGGAAATTTTGCTTTTAAAAGTGCTAAAAGAACCTGGAAAACATTTATACGTACTTACCTTTCCAGAGTAGATTACCAGGAGAAGGCTGGGGTGTTACAGTGTACTTACTGAAGGAGAATTGGAAAAGCAAAGCTTATAAAACCTAAACAAGTCCTTTAGACACTAAACTAAATGAACGATGATTCTCATTTATGAAGTATTTATTATGCGCCTAGCATTGTGCTCAGTGCTTATGGGCTTTGCCTCCTTTAGTCCTTATGATAGATATGAGATACATATATTTTCATTGCTATATGACAGGTCAGGTAATTCAGATTCAGAAAAATTAAGTAACTTACCTGCCCAAGATTTCAGCTATGCAGCTGACACAAGTCTGAACTGACTCCAAAACTGGTGTTCTTTCTATTTGTGGACCAAATAGTTACTTTGTTTGCAACTGTTTGGAAGAAGGGAGGAGAGGTACAAAAGAGCATGTTGTGCTGATTTTTAAGCAGTACTGCCTTAGAAGGACATTGTTACCCTATTTTTGAGTACAACAGAAAAATAATGAGAAAAGAAGACATGTTTTAAGAAAAAAATATTATAGCAAAGAGAGTACAGCAAAGAGAAAAGCAAACAGAATTAAAGGATGGCTCTGTGTATTCATCCTGAGGATTATTCCACTTTAATTTATAGATTTATCTCACTTTTTCCTAGTGGTAAATGGTGTTCTCTAATATAGATAGTGTTTCAGTCTACAGTATGTTTTACTCTAGTCTGGTATGTATAAGATTCTATATTATTTAGCAGATGTTAACAGTGAATATTGCAGTGATTTCCTGTCTTTAATTAAAATCAATAATAAACATTTAAACCACTGAAAAAGGATTCCTTCTTGACTTCTTATATTTATCCTCTTTCAGAATTCAAAGTACGTTACTTTAAATTCAAGAGTCTCAAGTTTCAGTTATGCAGATAAAAAAATTCTAGAGATCTAATATACAACATGTGACTATAGTTAATAATACTATATTGTGCACTTGAAATTTTCTAAAAGAGTAGATTTTAAGTATTCTTACCCCACACACATACCCAAGACGGTATAATCACCAACTATCTGAGGTGATGGATATGTGAATTAGCTTGATTGTGATAACCATTTCACAATACATATGTATATCAAAACATCACATTGTATACCTTAAATATGTGTAATTTACATTTGTCAATTATATCTCAATAAAGCTGGAGACATTTTTAAAAAGAGTGTCTCTGTGTAAATGCTCTTTCTGATAAGTCTACAAAAGACGGTAATTTGCTTTTTCCACTGTGTTGACATTCGCTCTGATGGTTCAAAAAGTTTTACTCAAAGGTGGGTAAAACTGCTGCTCCTTTAATCAAGGCAGTTGCACCAAAATGTATTATCAGTCATTGTGTTAGGCATTTCACACATTCACAGCAGAAAGAAAAAGGTGAGTACCCATTAAACATTGATACCATATAAGTGTGAGGCTGTCTTGAGTAAAACAAGTTTTGAGATTGTGAGATACAGTAATTCCTTTTTTCATGGAACACCAATTGCAAAAACAAATGATACACTAGTTTTTCAGGCTTAGTTATTGCTAAGATGGTGTGCTTTGTAACATAAAAAAAAAAGGAACTTTAACTTTTGGGGAGAACTTGTATCCACCATCATGATCTTGACATTAAACTGACAAATTTCCCCAAAAATATTGGTGGTGATATTAACAAATAGAAAATTTTGATATTGTATAATAAAATATGTCAGCATAAAATAGACTTGAGTTTCCCAATCTCAGCATTATTGACATTTGGGGCTGTACAATTCTTTGTTATGGAGGACCATCCTGTGTATTGTAAAATGTTTAGCAGCATTTTTGGCCTCTACCTAGTATATATCAGTAGTAACCACAGAGTGTGACAACCAAATCTCTTTCCAGACATTGCCCAATATTTTCTGGAGGGTAAAATCACCCCCAGCTGAGAACCACTGGGGTTAGCTGACTCAATAAACGAATACATTCCAAATGACCAATGTATGACATTATAAAGTCATACACAAATTCAAGATTCATTTGGAGAGTGAGATAGACCCACAGATTTTCTCCCATTTTGTGGATTGTCTTTTTACTCTATTAATAATGTACTTTGATATACAGAAGTGTTAAATATTAATGAAGTCCAATTTATCTATTTTTTCCTCTTGTTTCCTGTGACTTTGATGTCATATATAAGAAATCACTGTCAAGTACAATGCCATCAAGTTTTACTCCTATGTTTTCTTGTAGAGTTTTATAATTTTACCTCTCACACTTTGGTCTTTAATTCATTTTGAGTTAATTTTTGTGTATAGTGTAAGGTTGGGATCCAACTTCATTCTTGTACATGTGAATATCATGTTTTCCCAACACTATTTGTTTATTTTTTGAAAAAATCCATTTTTATTCCCGCTGAATGTTCTTGGCACCCTAGTTGAAAATAATTTGAATATATATATATATATATATATATATATATATATATATATTCAATATATATATATATCTGCCCATATATATATTCAACATATATATATATATACACACACACATATACATATACACATATATATATACATATATATATATATATATATGATTTCTGGATTTTCTATTCTATTTCATTGGTCTATATGTCTGTCTCTATGCCAGTGCCACACTATTTTGATTATTGTAGCTTTTTAGTAATTTTAACATGAGAAAATGTGAGACATCCAACCTCTTTTCTTTAAAAAGAAACAACAGTGTTTTGGCTTTTGGGGTCCCTTGAGATGCCCTATGATTTTAGGACAGGTTTTTTATTTCTACAAAAATATCACTAGGGTTTTGATGTGGGGATGTATTTAACCTGTAGATGACTTTGTATAGTATTAACATATTTTTTATTAAATTTATTGGGGAGACATTTGTTAATAAAATATATAGATTTGAAGTGTGCAAGTCTATAATACATTATGTATATATTTCATTGTGTGTTCACCACACAAAGTCAAATCAACTATTTGACTCTTTTATTGTTTGTTTTATGAAAGTTTATTGGGATGACAATTGTTAGTAAAGTTACATAGGTGTCAGGTGTACAATTCTGTAATTAGTCATCTATACATTACATTGTGTGTTCACCACCCAGAGTCAGTTCTCCTTCCATCACCACATATTTGATCCCCTTTTACCCTCATCTACCACTCCCCTTCCCCTTACGCTCTAGTAACCACTAAATTGTTGTCTGTGTCTATAAGTTTGTGCTTATTTGTTTGTCTTGTTCATTTGATGCTTTCATTTTTATATCACATGTATGAGTTAAGTCATATGGTTCTCAACTTTTTCTGTCTGATTTATTTCACTTAGCATGATAACTCAAGATCCATCCATGTTGTTACAAATGGCAGTATTTCAATTTTCAGATGGCTGAGTAATAGTCCATTGTATATATGTACCACATCTTTTTTATCCAATCACCTATCTAAGGACACTTTGGTTGTTTCCATGTCTTGACCACCGTGACTAATGCTGCAATGAACATAGGGATACATCTATCTTTTTTTTTTTTTTTTTTTAGTTTCAGGAGTACAAAAAAAAACATAGTAAACAGATATTTATAT
Source organism: Rhinolophus ferrumequinum (assembly GCF_004115265.2). Lineage (NCBI taxonomy): Eukaryota > Metazoa > Chordata > Mammalia > Chiroptera > Rhinolophidae > Rhinolophus > Rhinolophus ferrumequinum. Next base: position 100,112,526 of record NC_046290.1, on the reverse strand, counting down.
ATCTCAAAGTGATGACCCCAATAAGTTTATTACCCATCTGACACTGTACATAGTTATTAGAACATTATTGACTATATCCCGTATGCTGTACTATATATCCCCGTGACTATTTTTCAAATTATAGCTGACATTCATTATTATTTTATATTATTTTCAGGTGTACAGCACCATGGTTAGGCATTTATATAATCTATGAAGTGATTCCTTCAATAAGCCCAGTACCCATCTGACACCATACAGTCTTTACAACATTATTGATTATGTTCCCCATACTGTATTTCACATCCCTGTGACGATTTTGCAATGACCAATTTGTACTTTTTAATCCCTTCACCTTTCTCACCCATCATCCAACCCCCCTCCCATCCAGTAACCATCAGTTTGTTCGCCGCATCTATGAATCTATTTCTGTTTCGTTTGCTCATTTATTCTGTTCTTTAGATTCCCCATAAAAGTGAGATCATACAGTATTTGTATTTCTCAGTCTGATTTATTTCACTTAGCCTAAATTCCTCTAGGTCTATCCATACTGTTGCAAATGGTAAGATTTCATTATATTTTATGGCAGAGTAATACTCCATTGTACAAATACCGTGTACCACAATGTCTTTATCCAGTCATCTATTCATGGGCATTTTGGTTGTTTCCATGTCTTGGCTATTGTGAAAAACACTGCAGTAAATGTAGGGGTGCATATATTTTTTCAAATTAGTGTTTCAGACTTATTTGGATACATACTCAGGAGTGGAATTGCTGGATAATAAGGTAGTTCTATTTTTGATTCTTTGAGGAACCTCCATACTGTTTTCCATAGTGGCTGCACCAATTTGCAGTCCCACCAACAGTGCACAACAGTTCCCTTTTTTCCATATCTTCACCAGCACTTTTTGTTTGTTGATTTATGGATAACAGCTATTCTGACAGGAGTGAGGTGATAAGTCATTGTTGTTTTTATTTGCGTTTCTTGATAATTAGTGAAGCTGAGCATTTTTTTCATATTTCTGTTGGCCATTTGTATGTCTTCTTGGGAGACGTGTCTGTTCATGTCCTCTGCCCATTTTTTAATGGGATTGTTTGTGTTTCCTATTGTTGAGTTGTATGAATTCTTTATATATTTTGGATATAGCCCCTTATCGGAGGCATTGTTTGCAAATACTTCTCCCATTCACTTGATTGCTTCTTTTGCTGTGCGGAAGCTTTTCAGTTTGATGTAGTCCCATTCATTGATTTTAGTGTTTATTTCCCTTGCCTTTGAGGTCAAATTCATAAAATCCTCTATGAACCAGAAGTCCATAAGTTTAGTACTTAAGTTTTCTTCTATGCAGTTTGTTGTTTCAAGTCTTACATTAAGGTCTTTGATCTATGTTGAGTTAATTTTGGTATATGGTGAGAAATAACAGTCTAGTTTCATTCTTTTGCATGTGACTTTCCAATATTGCCAGTGCCGTTTATTAAAGAGGCTTTCTTTTCTCCATTGTATGTTTTTGGCTCCATTGTCAAAAATTATCTGCCCAACAAACTTAAAAAAAAAAGTTGTCTGCCCACATTTATGTGGGTCTATTTCTGGGGTTTCAATTCTATTCCATTGGTCTGTGTGTCTGTTTCTCTGTAATTTCCATGCTGTTTTGATTACTGATTGTCACTCTGTAGTACAAGCTGTAGTCAGGGAATGTGATACTTCCAGCCTTCTTTTTCTTAGGATTGCTTTGGCTATTCAGGTCTTCTGTGATTCCATTGATATCTAATTATTTTTGTTTGTTTGTTTTATTTCTTCAAGAAAAATACCATTGGGATTTTGAGGGGGATTACATTAAATGGGCACATTGCTTTGAGGAATATGGCCATTTTAACTATGTTGATTCTTCCAATCCATGAACACAGATTGTCTTTCCATTTCTTTGTGTCTTCTTCAATTTCTTTATGAAATGTCTTACAGTTTTCAGTGTATAGGTACTTCATATCCTTGGTTAAGTTTATTCCTAGGTATTTTATTCTTTTTGTTGCAACTTCAAAAGGAATTTATTTTATTATTTCTTTTTCTGAGATTTCATTGTTGGCATATAGGAATGCAATGGATTTTTATACATTGATTTTGTAACCAGCAACTTTACTGTATTCATTTATTCTTTCCAATAGATTTCTGGTGGAGTCTTTAGCGTTTTCTATATAATCATGTCATCTGCAAAAAGTGACAATTTAACTTCTTCATTCCCAATTCGGATGCCTCTTATTTCTTTCTCTTGCCTGATTGCTGTGGCTAGGACTTCCAGTACTATGGTGAATAACAGTGGTGATAGGGGACAACACTGTGTTGTTCCTGAATTTATAACAAAAGTCTTCAGTTTTCACCATTAATTATGATATTAGTAAGGGTGTGTCATATACGGCCTTTATTATGTTAAGGTATTTTCCTTTTCTACCCATTTTATTAAGTCTTGTAATCATAAATTGATGTTGTATCTTGTCAAGTGCTTTTTCTGCATCTATAATCATATGATTTTTATCTTTTTATTTTATGTAGTGTATCACATTGATCAGTTTGCATATGTTGAACCATCCTTGTGCCCCTGGGATGCACCCCACTTGATCATGATGTATGATCTTTTTAATGCGTTGTTGTATTCAATTTGCTAGAATTTTGTTTAATATTTTTGCATCTATATTCATCAGAGATATCAGTCTGTAATTTTCTTTGTATTTGATATCCTTACCCGATTTTGGTATCTGGGTAATGTAAGCCACATAAAATGAGTTAGGAATTATTGCCTCTTCTTCAATTTGTTTGGAAGGGTTTGAGGGCAAGTGTTAGTGCTCTTTGAATGTTTGGTAGATTCCCTAGTGAAGTCATCTGGTCCTGGACTTTTGGGAAGGTTTTGGGTGACTGACTGAATATCCTTACTATTGATTAGTCTATTTAGATTTTCCATATCTTCATGATTCAGTCTAGAAAGACTATGTTTCTAAGAACTTGTCCATTTCTTCTAGGTTTTTAGATTTGGTGGCATATAGTCCTTCATAGTATTCTTGGATGATCCTTTGTATTTCTGTGGTGTCCATGATAACTTCCCCTTTTGCATTTCTGATTTTGTTTATTTATGTCTTTTCTCTCTTTACCTTAGTGAGTCTAGCCAAGGGTTAGTCAATTTATTAAGCATTTCAAAGAACCAGCTCTTTGTTGCGTTAATGTTTTCTATTATCTTTTTGTTCTCTATTTCATTTTGTTCTGCATTGATTTTTATTATTTCTTTCTTCTGCTGACTTTGGGCTTCGTTTGTTCTTCTTTTCTTCTTTTCCTAGTTCTTTAAAGTGTAATGTGAGGTTGTTTATCTGAGATATTTATTCTTTCGTGAGATAGGACTATAATGATATAAATTTCCCTCTTATTATTGTTCTTGCTGCATCCCAGTAATTTTGATAGGATTTATTTTCATTCTCATTTGTTACTATGTACTTTTTGATCTCTCTTTTTATTTCTTCTTTGACACAGTCGTTCTTTAATAACATGTTGTTTAATCTCCATATATTTGTGGGTTTTTCTGCTTTCTTTTCACAGCTGATATCCAGTTTCAAAGCCTCGTGATCAGAGAATATGCCTGGTATGATTTCAATCTTCTTGAAATTTTGAGGCTAGTTTTATGTCTCAACATATGGTCTATCCTTGAGAATGTTCCATGTACACTAGAAAAGAATATATAGTTTGGTGTTCTAGGATGAAGTGCTCTATAAATGTCAATTATATCCATTTGGTCTAGTGTGTCATTTAAGACTGACTTTTCCTCATGTATTTTCTGTTTGGATGATCTATACATAGCTATCAATGAGTATTTATGTCCCCTACTATATTTGTGTTTTGGTCAATTTTTCCCATTAGTTTTGTTAGTACTTGCTTTGTATATTTTGGTGCTCCCTGACTGGAGGAATATATATATATATATATATATATATATATATATATATATATATATATATATATATATATGTATATATATATATATATACACACACACACACACACACACACACACACACACACACATACATATATACTTTAATATGATATCCATAGCTCATTTTTTAATTAAATTTATTGGTGTGACAATGGTTAGTAAAATAACATAGGTTTCAAGTATACAATTCAATAATAAATCATCTGTATATCACATTCTGTGCTCACCACCCAGAGGCAGTTTTCCTTCTATCACTATGGTGTTGGGGGCATATATGTTGATAAGTTATGTCTCCTTATAGTATTGTCCCCCTTATCATTATTTATCCTAAATAATGAACCTTTTTTATCCTAAAGTCTGTTTTGTCTGATGTGACTCTGGGTATACCACTTTTCTCTGGATTCCATTTGCTTGGAGTATTGATTTCCACCCTTTCACTTTGAATCTATAATTGTCCTTGTAGCTGAGATTGTCTTTTGAAGGCAGCATATGGTTGGGTTTTGTTTTTTGATCCAATCTCCTACTCTGTGCTTTTTGATTGGTGAGTTCAGTCCATTAAACTTTAGAGTGATTATTGATATATGAGGATTTCCTATAGCCATCCTGTCTTTGTGTTCTGGTAGCTTGGTGTCTCCATCGTTTTTTTGCCTTTTGTTGCTGTTGGTTATTTTAGTGTGGTCGTATTCTATGATTTTTCCGTTTCTTCTTTTTTCATGTTATATATCTTAGTTCTGGATTTTTTTAAAAATCTGTTAAGTTTATGTAAAAGAAAGTTTTATATGTGCCATAGTCCTTTTTCTTCAGCACGCTTCTTATCTCCATTCCCCTTTGCAGATTCAGACCTTCATCCTCTCACCCTTTTATGTTTCTGTTGTCATAAGTTATCCCTACTTACGCTGTGAGTTGATTTCTGAGTTGCAGTAGCAAGTTTTCTTTTTCTTCTATTTTTTCTTTTCTTTTTTAATGTTTTTTATCTTCTTTACACTTACGTTATGTTTAAATGTATAGTGCCCTATTTTGTGTACGGGTTATTTATTTCTTCTTTAACCCAGAGGGTATTGGGGAGGAGCAAGGTAAAAGAGGGTAAAGGAGATCAAATATATGGTGATGGAAGGAGAACTGACTTTGGGCGGTGAACACACAATGGGATTTATAAATGATGTAATACAGAACTGTACACCTGAAATCTATGTAACTTTACTAACAATTGTCACCCCAATAAACTTTAATTTAAAAAAAGAAACAAATAGAATTTCTGGAGATTAAGAACGCAATAAAAGAAATGAAGAATGAAATAGCCAGCTTAGGTAGCAGAGTTGACTAGATGGAGGAAAGAGTCAGAGACATCGAAGATATAAACCTGGAAATGACACGAATGGAAGAAGAAAGAGACTTGAGACTTAAAAGAAATCAAAGAACTCTACAAGAACTTTCTGACTCCATAGAAAGAGTAATATAAGTATAATGAGCATAACAAAAGGAGAAGAAAGAGAGAAGAGAACAGAGAGTATATTCAAACAAATAGTCGATGAGAACTTCCCAAACTTGTAGAAAGAACTGGATCCTCGAATCCAAGAAGCAAATAGAACACCTAATTAATTCAACCCCAATAGGCCTTCTCCAAGGCACATTGTATTCAAGCTGTCTAAAATTAAAGACAATGAAAGAATTCTCAAGGCAGCCAGGAAAAAGAAGACGGTAACCTACAAAGGAAAGCCCATTAGATTATCATCAGATTTTTCAGCAGAAACTCTGCAAGCCAGCAGGGAGTGGAACCAAATATGCAAACTATTTAAATAGAGAAATTGTGAGCCGAGAATAATATATCCAACACAGATATCCTCTAGATATGAAGGAAGAATAAAAGACCTTTCCAGACCTACAGAAGCTGAGGGAATTTTCTAATACATGACCTGCACTTCCAGAAATACTGAAGGAAGCTATTAGAGCAACATCAATAGGGGTAATTTGTGGCAACCAAAACATAAAAAGGGGGAAGACTAAATACCTGAACTGGAATATGGGAATGAAGAAAGTAAGCATGCTAGGAAAATGGAATACTCTAAATATCAAACTTTCTTTTACATAAACTTAATGGTAACCACTCAAATAACATCCAAAACTGAAATATATAACATAATGAAAGAAGAAACAGAGGGAAAAATCATAGAATACCACCACACAAAAATAATAGACAGCAACAAAAAGGCAAAGAAACAATGGAGACACAGCCTTACCAGAAATTTAAGATAGAATGATAGGAAACACTCACATATCAATAATCACCCTACATGCAAATGGACTGAACTCACCAATAAAAAGGCACAGAGTAGCACATTGGATCAAAAAAACAAAACCCAACCATATGATGCCTCCATAAGACACATCTCAGCTACAAGGACAAATATAGATTCAAAATGAAAGGGTAAGAACTGACACTCCAAGCAAATGGTATCCAGAGAAAATCAGGTGTAGCCATTCTGATATTAGATGAAATAGAATTCAGAGTAAAAAAAGGTAACAAGAGACAAAGAAGAACATTTCATAATGATAAAGAGGATTATACAACAAGAAGACATAACACTCATCAATATCTATGCCCCCAATCAGGAAGCACTGAAATATACCGGCAAATACTAACAGAACTAAAGGGAGAAATTGATCAAAACACAATTATAGAAGAGGACCTAAATACATCATTGACAGCTATGGATAGATCATCCAAACAGAAAATAAAGAAATTGCAGCCCTAATGAGATAAATGGACATAGTTGACATTTATAGAGCCCTTCATCCGAAAACATCAGACTATACATTTTTTTCTAGTGTACGTGGACATTCTCAAGAATAGACCATATATTGGGACATAAAACTAGCCTCAGCAAATTTCAGGAGACTGAAATCATTCCAAGCATATTCTCTGATCACAATGCTTTCAAATGGGATATCAACTGCAAAAAGAAAGCAGGGAAAACGACAAATATGTGGAGATTAAACAACATACTTTTAAATAACGACCGGGTCAAAGAAGAAATAAGAGGAGAGAGCAAAAGATACATAGAAACAAATGACAATGAAAATACATCTTACCAAAATTTTGGACATGCAGCGAAAGCAGTTTTAACATGGAAATTTATATCATTACAGGCCTATCTCAAGAAACAAGAAAAATCTCAAATAAATAACCTCACATTATACCTTAAACAACTAGAAAAAGAAGAATAAATGAAATCCGAGGTCAGCAGAAGAAAGGAAATAATAAAAATCAGAGCAGAACTAAATGAAATACAGAATAAAAAGACAATAGAAAAAATTAATGTGACAAAGAGCTGGTTCTTTGAAAACATCAATAAAGTTGACAAACTCTTGGCTAGACTCACTAAGATAAAAAGAGAAAAGACACTAATAAATAAAATCAGAAATGAAATGGGGCAGTTATAACGGATGCCTCAGAAATACAAAGGATCATCCAAGAATACTATGAAGGACAATATACCACCAAATTCAATAACCTAGAAGAAATGGGCGGTAGGCTGAACCATGAAGAACTGGAAAATCTAAATAGACCGATCGCCAGTAAGGAAATTGAATCAGTCATCCAAAACTTTCCCAAAAAGAAAAGTCTGGGACCAGTTGGCTTCATTAGTGAATTCTACCAAACCTTCAAAGAGGATCTAATAACAATCCTGCTCAAACTCTTCCAAAAAATTGAAGAAGAGACAATACTCCCTAACTCATTTTATGAGGCCATCATTACCCTGATACCAAAACCTGGTAAGGATAACAAAAACAAAGAAAACATTTGTAAAAGAAATTGAAGATGGCACAAAGAAATGGAAAGACATTCCATGCTCATGGATTGGAAGAATGAACATAGTTAAATGGCCGTATTACCCAAAGCAATATACAGATTTAATGCAATCCCCATCAAAATCCTAATGGCATTTTTTAAAGAAATAGAACAAAAAAATCATCAGATTTGTTTGGAACCATAAAAGACCCCGTATAGCCAAAGCAATCGTAAGGAAAAAAACAAAACAATGCTGGAGGTATCACACTCCTTGACTTTAGCTTGCACTACAGGGCAACAATAATCAAAACAGCATGGTACTGGCAGAAAAACAGACACGTAGACCAATGGAATAAAATCGAGAACCCAGAAATAAAACCACGTAAATATGGACAGATAATATTTGACAAAGAAGCCAAAAACATACAATAGAAAAAAGACAGCCTCTTCAGTAAATGACGCTGGCACAATTGGAAAGCCATGTGCAAAAGAATGAAACTAGACTACTATCTGTCACCATGTACCAAAATTAATTCAAAATGGATCAAAGACTTAAGCATAAGACCTGAAACAATAAACTGCATAGAAGAAAACATAGGTACCAAACTTATGGACCTTGGGTTCAAAGAGCATTTTTATGAATTTGACTCCAAAGGCAAGGGAATAAGAGCTAAAATAAATGAATGGGACTATATCAAACTTAATAGCTTCTGCACAGCAAAAGAAACCATTGATAAAATAGAGGTAGACAACCGAATGGGAGAAGATTTTTGCAAACAGTGCCTCCGATAAGGGGCTGATATCCAAGGAACTCGTACAACTCAGCAACAACAAAAAACAACCTAGTTGAAAAATGGGCAGAGGACCTAAAGAGACATTTCTCCAAAGAGGACATACAAATGGCAAATAGACATATGAAAAAATGCTCAACATCACTAATCATTAGAGAAATGCAAATAAAAACCACAATGAGATATCACCTCACCCCAGTCAGAATGGCTATCATCAACAAGACAAATAGTAACAAGTGTTGGAGAGGCTGTGGAGAAAAAGGAACCCTCATACACTGTTGGTGGGAATGCAGACTGGTGCAGCCGCTATGGAAGGCAGTGTGGAGGTTCCTCGAAAACTTACGAATAGAATTACCATATGACTCAGCAATCCCTCTCCTGGGTATCTACCCAAAACATCTGAAAATATTTATCCATGAAGACATATGTGCTCCAATGTTCACTGCAGCTTTATTTACGGTGGCCAAGACATGGAAACAACCAAAATGTCCTTCGATAGATGAATGGATAGAGAAGTTGTGGTATATACACAATGGAATACTATTCGGCAGTAAGAAAAGATGTATAGGACCATTTGTGACAACATGGATGGATTTTGAGATTTTAATGCTAAGTGAAATAAGTCAGACACTGATATGTGGTATGTAATCCAAAAAACAACAAAAGAACAAGACAAACAAATGAGAAACAAAAACTCATAGACACAGACAATAGTTTAGTGGTTACCAGAGGGTAAGGGGGGAGGAGGGGGGTAGATGAGGGTAAAGGGGATCAAATATATGGTGATGGAAGGAGAAGTGACTCTGGATGGTGAATACACAATGGGATTTATAGATAATGTGATACAGAATTGTACACGTGAAGTCTATGTAACTTTACTAACAATTGTCACCCCCAATAAACTTTAAGTAAAAAAAATAAGATAACAACAACAAAAAAAAAAACACAAAGGATATAAACAAGAGACAAAGAAGTACCCAGTAATCCCACTTCTGGGTATGAATCTAAAGAAACTCAAATACTACTTTAAGGGGATGTTGTCTTTGCAGCATTGTTTACAGTAGCTAAGATTTGGAGGCAGCCTGGGTAGAGGAGGTGGTACATATATGCAATGGAATATTCCTCCGTCATGGAAACGAATAGGTTCTTGCCATCTGTGGCAGCATGGATGGACCTGGAGGGTAATGTGCTGAGTCGAGCATCAAACAGAGAATCACTTTGAATGTGATTTCACTTATATGTGGAATCTAAAGAACAAAATAAGCAAGCAAATAAAACAGAAACAAACTCATAGATACAGAGAACATTTTGATAGTTGCCAGCTGTGTGTGTGTGTGTATGTGAGGGGGGTGAGTGAGAAAGGAGAAGAGATTAAAAAGTAGAAATTGGTTGTTACACAGTAATCATGGGGATGTAGGGTATAGCATAAGGAATATAGTCAATAATATTGTAATATCTATGTGTGGTGTCAGATGAGTACTAGATTCATCAGGGTAATAAATGGGAGGGGGGTTAGGAGGCAGGGTGAAAAAGGTGAAAGGATTAAGAAGTAAAAATTGGTAGTTACAAAATAGTCATGAAGATGTAAAGAGCATAGAGAATGTAATTAATAGTATGCCTGGTGGGTACTAGACTAGTCAGGGGGATCATTTCTTAAATTATATAAATGTTAATCCACTATGCTATACACCTGAAATTAAAATAATATTGAATGTGGGGCCAGCCCGGTGGCTCAAGTGGTTGGAGCGCCGTGCTCCTAATGCTGAGGTCACCGGTTCAATTCCCACAAGGGCCAGTGAGCTTCGCCCTCTATAGCTAAGATTGTAAACAACAACTCTCCCCGGAGCTGGGCTGCCGTGAGCCGCAGGAGGTTGGCGTGAACTGCTGTGGGCTGCCGGGGGCTGCTGTGCTGCCGTGGGCTACCGTGTGCTGCCAGGAGCAGCCGGTGGCCAGTGTGACTGGCCGGCAGCCAGTGTGAGAGGCTGGCAGCCAGCGTGAGCAGCCGTGGGCTGCTGTGTGCTGCCTTGAGTGGCCGGAGGCCAGCGTTAGTGGCCGGCAACCAGCAAGAGCTGCTGTGAACTGCTGTGAGCATACCATATGACTCAGTAATTCCACTCCTGGTTACCTAAAAACTCCAAACACTAGTTCAAAAAAATTTTGTCCCCCTATGTTTACTGCAGAATTATTTATAATAGCCAAGATATGAAAGCAACCTATGTGTCCATCAAAAAATGAATGAGTAAACTAGATGTGGCACATATATAAAATAGAACATTACTTGGCCATAAAAAAGAAGGAAATCTTATACCATCTTTGACCTGTGGATGGAACTAGAGAGTATTATGCTAAGGGAAATAAATCAGACAAATACAAATACTACATAATTTCACTTATATGTGGAATCTAATAAACAAAATAAGTGAAGAAACAAAACAGAAACAAACTCATTGATAGAAAACAAACTGATAATAGCCAGATGGGAAAGGGATTGGGGGCTCAGTAAAAAGGGGAAAGGTAAAGACATTAGCAAAAAGGAAAATTATATGCTAATATCCCTGATGAACATAGCTGCAAACATCCTCAACAAAATTTTAGCAATTCAAATTCAGCAATACATTAAAAAGATCATACACCACGATCAAGTGGGATTTATTTTCAGGATGCGAGTTTGGTTTAATAACTGCAAATCAATTACCATGATAAACCACATAAACAAAGTGAAGGGTAAAACTCATATGATAGTATCAATTGATGCAGAAAAAGCATTTGACAAAATTCAGCATTGATTTATGATAAAACTCTCAGCAAATGGGGAATAAAGGGAAAGTACCTCAACATAATACACAAGGTATATGACAAACCCATGGCTAACAGCATACTCAATGGGGAAAAGCTATAAACATTTTGCTTAAGATCACGAAAACAATAAGGATGTCTACTCTCATCGCTGTTATTCAACATAGTTTTGGAAGTCTTGCACACAGCAATCAGACAACAAAGAGAAATAAAAGGCATGCAAATTGGAAAAGAAGTAAAACTGTTATTATTTGCAGATGACATACTATATATAGAGAACCTGAAAGAGTCCACACACACACAAAAATTATTAGAACTGGCAAATGAATTCAGTAATGTAACAGGATACAAAGTTATTATTCAGAAACTGGTTGCATTTTTATATGCCAATAACAAACTATCAGAAACAGAAATTAAGAGAACAATCCCATTTACAACTGCATCATTAAAAAAATACTTAGGAATAAATTTAACCAAGAAGGTAAAAGATCTATACTCAGAAAACTATAAGACACTGAACAAAGAAACTGAAGAAGATATAAGTAAATGGAAGCATATACTGTGCTCATGGATAGGAAGAATTAATATAGTTAAAATGCCCATACTACCTAAGACAATATATAGATTTAATGTAATCCCTATCAAAATATCAATGGTATTTTTCAAAGAAATAGAACAAATAATTCTAAAATTTATATGGAACCATAAAAGACCCTGAATAGCCAAAGCAATCTTGAGAAAAAAAGAACAAAGTTGGAGGTATCCCACTACCAGATATCAAATTATACTACAAGGCTATAGTAATCAAAACAGCATGGTAGTGGCATAAGAACAGACACCTAAATCAATGGAACAGAACAGAGAGCCCAGGAATAAACCCATGCCTATACAGTTATTTAATTTGTGACAAAGGAGGCAAGAACATACAGTGGGGTGAAGACAGCCTTTCAATAAATGGTGTTGGGAAAACTGGACAGACATATGCAAAAAATGACACTAGACCACCTTCTTAAACAACATATAGGAATAAACTCGAAATTCATTAAACAATTCAATGTAAGACCCAAAATCATAAAATTTTGAGATGAAAACATAGGCTGCAAACTCTGACATTGCTCTTAGTAATCTTTCGTGTGTGTGTGTGTTATATATCTCCTCAGGCAAGGGAAACAAAAGAAAATATAAACAAATGGGACAACATCAAACTAATTTGTTTTGTTAACCCTTTATTACAAGTTATGCTCTTATAGAAGTGTATGTGGACTTAGGTGAAAAAAACTAAAATGTTTTGCACAGCAAAGAAATCCATGAACAAAATGAAAAGACCATCTAGCAATTGAGAGAAGATATTTGCCCTTCATACATCCAATCAGGGGTTAACATGCAAAATATATAAAGTACACATACAATTTAATACTAAGAAAACAAGCACTGCGATTAAAAAATGGGCAGAGAAACTGAATAGTCCTTTCTCCAAAGAGGACACACAGGTGGTCAATAGACATATGAAAGATGCTCAATGTAATCAGAGAAAGGCACATTGAAACAAAATTCAGCATTGATTTATGATAAAAACTCACCTGTGAGAATGGCTATTAGCTAGCAATAAATCAACAAACAAGTGGTAGTGAGGCTGTGGAGAAATGGGAACCCTCAAGCACTGTTGGTAGGATTACAAAGACTTACTCCTGATGACAGGCAGGAAGGAAAGGGAGACCTCAGTCCTACAACTGCAGGAACTGAATTCAACCAACAACCTGAATGACACTTGAAGTATATTCATCCCCAGACCTATCAGAGTGGAACAGAACTCTGCTGGCATCATAATTTTAGCCTTGCAAGACTCTAAGCAGAAGACCCAGGTGAATGACACTATACCTGGATTTTTGCTTACAGCAGTAACAGTGTGATAATTATAAGCTGCGAGGAACCTGCCAAACCACCCTCTCACTTTGGATCCTTTAGGCAAGCTGACTGCAGGCCAAATATTATCATAATTGTGTCAGAAATCAATGGTCAGAAAAATTAGAAAATTCAAAAGTGAAATACTTCATCACACCAGAATTTCTTCACGGATTTTTTTAAAATTGTACACTTGAAACCTATGTAATTTTACTATCTATTGTCATCCCTGCTGCAGCCCGCACGGCCAGGAGGGATTGGCCTGAGGGCGAGGAGATTGAGAAAAGACAAGGAGACAGGAAAGCTGGAATCGGGAGGTCCACCGTCCACGGATGGCAGAGCAGTGGCACAGTCTTTATTTCACATACAGTATATATACAGTCTTAGAACAGTTGTCTATACAAACAAGTGTTAGCAAAACAAGCACGTATCAGTAGAACATTTTGTTTTGTGTATTGGCAAGTTTCTATGTCTGTGGCTGCATAGTGTTATCTTGTAATTTCTGGGAAGATGTTGAGGCGAGGCTTCCCATGGGAATGACCTTGCAGGCTGCAAGGCCCTTGTCAGCTCACAGCCCGCTCCCTACACATCCCAATAAATTTTAACTTAAAAAAATGAAAATAAGTCTGCAACTAAAGTAAATTTGCTTGGTTCCTGATGAGTCAACATATGTTATAGATTCTGTTCAGTTGTTGTTTGTTTATTCAGGAGTCAATGCGAATTTTGAAGTGACTGAAGAATTAGCTTTTATGAATAATCTGTGTACAACTTCAGGAGAGAATATTTTCAAAGATATTGAGAAAACCCTCATTCAGTACTACATCAAGTGGAATTTGCTAGGCAGGTACTTTGGAAATTAGCTTTTGTTGCTAACTTGATAATATTTCTTAATGAATTCATCCTAAAATTACAAGGTAAAGCAAAGCTTATAGGGTATAACTTGTACTGCAGTAAAGTCATTTTGATGACAACTAACATTGAATCACAAGTAAGGTCAAACTGCAAACTGCTTTATACACTTGCAGTGCTGTCAAAAGTTAAAGCAAGGAGAGGAATGATCCAAGATGGTGGAGTGGATAAATGCTGTGCTTGCTTCATCCTGTGAGCACATTAAAATTACAACTAAATTATAGAACAACCAACCTGGAAAACATCTAAAGTCTAGCTGAAGAGAAGTTTTATAATTAAGGATATAATGAAGAAGCCACTTTGAGGGGTGGAGATGCAAAACAGGCTGGCCCCAAACATCCATGTGGCAGATGAAAGTTTAGAGGGAGATCTTGGCCAGAGGCTCCCCACAGAGGAGCAAGGGACCCCAGCCACACACCAGGCTTCCCATCCAGGAGTGCTGTTGCCGGGAAACATCTGGCTGTGAAAAACAATGGGGATTCCAATTGCCTGGGTGGGAGGGAAGGCTGTGGGAAACACAGACATCCTCTTAAAGGGCTGCTGCAGGCACTCACCCTGGATTCTGGTGGAGGGATGGTGATTCAGGGAGTGTCAGGGGCATACAGGGTTTGGGGAAGCAGACTATGGTGTGTGGCCTTGGCGGGGAGGTGCAGGGGGCTGGAAAACAGTCAGCAATTTCCCTATTTGGTTCCTCTTCCTGTGCAGCCAGCAGGCAGGCACTATCTTTCCTGTGTTGAGCCCGCACCATTCATGTATGGCCAAATCTGAATCTGATTGGCCTGGTGAGCTCCGCAGCTCCACCTTGCTGACTCACTGAGACCCCACCATACCCAAGTCCATACCTTAAGTGGCTTTATCTGCAGCTGAACCTCACCAGAGCTGGCAGGTGGCAGCAGGCCTTGGTGTATCGTGGTTTTTTGTGGAGCTTCCCAAGACCCAGTACTGGTGGTTGCCATCCTGAGTTCACAGTGTGGCCTCTCCCACACACCTCCATGTCTAGCACAGGCAGTGACCAACTGTGGATTGCTTTGTAGTTCCTACCAGGTACTTGCTGGCCGGTCACAGGCAATGACTGAAGTTGGCCTGTACCTAGACCCTCCCAAGAGGCCCAAGGACAAACATACTTGGAGGTTTGCTTCAGAGGACAGCAGAGCACCACCCAATTAGCCCCCAAAGCAGCACACCCAAAGGTGGTATCAACAGGCACCAGAGCCCCCTGGGGTGAATCCTGCTCTGTGTGGTTGGCCCCCCAGCAGAGCAGCCTGTAAGCTGTGAATGTGGCCAAACCACTCAGCCAGACAGCCTGAGGATCAGTCCCACCCACTGACATGCCAACAGCAATCAAGGCTCAAACCCGCACAAGGTACACTCCTGGAGCACCAAGCTCAGATGACCAGGGAGACTGTGCCAAGTCCCCACAGGCACCTACTGCATAAGGCCATCCGGCAAGAGACATAACGGATCTATCTGATACATAGAAACAAACAGAGTGGCAGCCAAAATGAAGAAACAAAGAAATATGTGCCAACTGAAAGAATGGGAGAAAAGTCCAGAAAAAGAACTAAATGAAATGGAGGCAACCAACTTACCAGAGACAGAATTCAAAACACTGGTTATAAGGATGCTCAAGGAACTTAGTGAGAAATTCAACAAAGAGATAACAAGTGTAAAAAATGACATAGAAACCATAAAAAAAGAACCAGTCACAAATGAAAAATACAATAACTGAAATGAAGAATGCACTAAAAGGAGTCACCACCAGACTAGATGAAGCAGAGGATCAAATCAATGATTTGGAAGACAAGGTAGAAGAAAATACCCAATTGGAACAGCAAAAGGGAAAAAAGAATAAAAATAGATGAGGATACTTTAACTGACCTCTGGGACAACATGAAACGTAACAACATTCACATCATAGGGGTACCAGAAAGAGAAGAGAAAGCAAGGGATTGAAAACCTATTTGAAGAAATAACGACTGAAAACTTTTCTTAACTTGGCAAAGGAAATAGATATACAGGCCTAGGAAGCAGAGAGAGTCCCAAACAAGATGAACCCAAACAGGCCCACACCAAGACATATTAAATTAAAATGGCAAAGGTTAAAGACCGAGAGAATCCTAAAAGCAGCAAGAGAAAATTAACTAGTTACTTATGAGGGTGCTCCTATAATAAGATTGTCAGCTGATTGCTCGACAGAAATTTTGCAGGCCAGAATTGATTGGCACAAAATATTCAACATGAGAAAAAGTGAGCATCTACAACCAAGGGTACTTTACCCATCATGACTATCATTTAAAATTGAAGGATATATAAAAAGCTTCCCAGACAATAAAAAACTAAAGTTCATCACCATCAAACCAGTATTACAAAGAATGTTAGAGGGACTTTAAGATGACAAAAAAAAAAAAAAAAAAAAGAATAAAATGGCAGTAGTTACATATCAACCATTACTTTCAATGTAAATGGATTAAATGCTTCAATCAAAAACAGGGTGGCTGAATGTATATGAAAACAAAACCCTTACATATGTTGCCTACAAGAGACTCACTTCAGTTTGAAAGACACACAAACTGAAAGTAAAAGGATGGAAAAAGATATTTCATGAAAATGGAAATGGAAAAAAAAAAGCTCGTGTAGCAATACTTATACAAGACAAAATAGACTTTAAAACAAAGGCTATAACAAGAGACAAAGAAGGACCCAGTAATCCCACTTCTGGGTATTTATCTGAAGAAACCCAAAATGCTACTCAGAGGGTATGTGTGTATCCATATGTTCATTGCAGCATTGTTTACAATGGCCAAGATGTGGAGACCTGGGTGTCTGTTGATGGAAGAATGGATAGAGAGGAGGTGGTACATATATACAATGGAATATTGCTCGGCCAGGGATGGGAACAAGTTCTCACCATCTGCAGCAGCATGGATGGACCTGGAGGGTGTTGTGCTGAGTGCAGTATGTCAGACAGAGAAAGACAGATGCAATGTGATTTCACTAATATTTGAAATCTAAAGAACAACATAAAGAAAACAGGGATTACATCATCAGCGTAAGGTGAGCCTCTGGAAATATCTCCTGGAATTTAAAACAAATTGAACAGCTATAATTCCACAAAGGACTCCCTGTCCTTTGCAACAGACAGGCAAGACGAAGAGATGTACAATTGAAATCATGTAAAGGTGGGCAAATTGGGTGAGCGGGAGAGGAGAAAAGGGGAAGTGCAGAGACACGAGCCACATGAAGGCTGCAGGACGGACACAGAGCGGAGCTTACTGCATTCAGGAGCAACTGCAGTCATGAGAGAGGGAAGAATTCAGACTGCTAGCACTCCCCTTATGGCCCACAGTCCCACCTGAGGGATCAGCATATAACACAGCTGAACCCAATGCTCATGGCAGAGACCTCAGAGCAAAGACTGAGAGAAGAAGAGTGAAAATGGTGGTTTAAGCCATCACCGCGAGGCAGAAGACAGAAGACCTAGGCACAGAACCAAGCCAACCCCTCCTTACCCTCCCAGACCTCGCCCCACCCCCCACCTTCCCCATGCTAGAAGCTGAATGGTAGCAGTGTCAGATCAAAACAACAGAATATTTGCAGTTCTGAGAACTGCAGCCCTCAGCCATGGACACATGGCCCAACTATTAATAGTTCTGGGGAAGGGGAAAGAGCCTTGGGTGCAAGACTGGCTGTGCTGGTGATGGCTGCCATTGCTCAGAGTGCCCTCTCACAATCCATCCTACACCTACACCTACCCCCAAACTATCTGGGCAAATCCCTGCAGGGGTAAACAGAGATGAAATACATAGGCCCAGAATCTGGTGCAGGAAGACCTTTGAAACTTCAGAAGCTCTGCACAGAGTCCCAGGCAACCTGCTCACAGAGGAGAAGCCCACCTTCCAGGGAACCCCCTCATTGTGTGACAAGCTGAAACAGTGCAAAGAAAATATAACACTACAGAATGAGAGAGAATAAAAGGCTACACCAGAAGAAAAAATAAAACATTCTACCAACACCTACTGGAAAGCAACCTGTTGAGGATGCCACTCTTGTAAATGCCTTTGAAGAGAAATAATAATTCATTAATTGCCATGAATAACCAAGGTAACAAGGCAGCTCAGAAAGAAAATGAAAATCTCCAGAAAATGAACTTAAAGACATGGAAATATGTGACTTAAATGACAGAGAATTCAAGATTACAGTTCTTAAAAAACTCAACGAGATGCAAGAAACACAGACAGGCAGTTTAATGAACTCAGAAAAACAAAGAACAAAATTAACATTTGACCAAAGAGATTGAAAAAAAAAAACCCAAATAGAATTTCTGGAGATTAACAACTCCATAAAAGAAATGAAGAATGACGGGGCAGCCGGATGGCTCAGTTGGTTACAAAACGACTCAGAACAGCAGGGCTGCCAGTTCGATTCCCACACTGGCCAGTGAGCTGCGCCCTCCACAACTAGATTGAAGGACAAAAACTTGGAGCTCATGGGCCCTGGAGAAACACACTGTTCCCCAATATTCCCCCCACCAAAAAAAAAAAAAGAAAAAAAACTGAGTCACAGACCAGGGTTAAATGTTTTAAAAGAAATAAATAAAAATGAAGAATGAAATAACCAGCTTAGGTACTAGAGCTGACAGACAGAGGAAAGAATCAGTGACATCAAAGATAGAAATCTGGAAATGACTCAGATGGAAGCAGAGAGATTTGACAGTTAAAAGAAATGAAAGATCTCTACAAGAACTTTCTGACTCCATCAGAATGAGCAATATAAGAATAATGGGCATACCATAAAAAGAAGAAAGGGAGAAGGGAACAGAGAGTATATTCAAACAAATAGTTGATGAGAACTTCCCAAATTTGTGGAAAGAACTAGATCCTCAAATCCAAGAAGCAAATAGAACACCTTATTACCTCAATCCAACAGGCCTTCTCCAAGGCACATTGTATTGAAGCTGTCAAAAATTAAAGACAAAGAAAGAATCCTCAAGACATCCAGGGAAAAGAAGACAGTAACCTACAAAGGAAAGCCCATTAGATTATCATTAGGTTTTTCAGGAGAAGCTCTACAAGCCAGGAGGGATTGGAATCAAATATTCAAACTATTGAAAGAGAGAAATTGTGAGCCGAGAATAATATATCCAGCAAAGATATCCTCTAGCTATAAAGGAGGAATAAAGACCTTTCCAGACATACAGAAGCGGAGGGAATTTTCTAACACACGACCTGCACTACAAGAAATACAGAAGGAGGCTATTCGACCTGAAACAAAAACGCAAAAGAATACAAAACCATGAGTATTATTATGAACACACAGACAAAAGCAGGAAATGGCATACCCTACATCAATAGAACACTACATACTTAAACATAACATATGGGGTAAAGAAGAAAAAAACACACAAAAAAAGAGAGAGATAGAGAGGAAAAAGACAACTTGACAACTTGCTACAGCAGTGCAGAAATCAACTCACAGCATTAACCGAGATAATTAGTGAGAAAAAAAAAATTATAAAAGGGGCGAGAGTAAAGGTCTGAACTGGCACAAGGAAATGAAGAAAGGAAGCATGCTGAAGAAAATGGAATACTCTAAAATGAAACACTCATTTACATGGGAACCACTCAAAAAAAAAAAATCCAGAACTGAAATATATAACATTAAAAAAAAAGAAGAAACAGAGGGAAAAATCATAGAATAACACCATACTGAAAAAACAGACAGCAACAAAAAGGCAAAGAATCAATGGAGACAGAAAATCTCCAGAAAATCAGAAATAGAATGATAGGAAATCCTACCAGAAAATCCTACCAGAAAATCAGAAATAGAATGATAGGAAATCCTCACATATCAATAATCAACCTAAATGTAAATGGACTGAACTCACCAATAAAAAGGCACAGAGTAGCAGATTGGATCAAAAAACTAAACCCAACCATATGCTATCTCCAAGAGACACATCTCAACTACAAGGACAAATATAGACTCAAAATGAAAGGGTAAGAATTGACACTCCAAGCAAATGGCATTCACAGAAAATCAGGTGTACCTATAATAATGTCAGAGAAACAGACTTCAGGATAAAAAAGGTAACAAGAGACAAAGATGGATATTTCCTAATGATAAAGGGCACTATACAACAAGAACACATAACAGTCATCAATATTTATGCCCCCAATCAGGGAGCACTGAAACATACAAAGCAACTACTAACAGAACAAAAGGGAGAAATTGACCAAAACACAATTATAGTAGGGGACCTAATTACATCATTGACAGCTATGAATAGATCATCCAAAGAGAAAATAAATAAATATTAGCCCTAAATGACGCATTCGATGGAATGGACATAATTGACATTTATAGAGCACTTCATCCTAGAACATCAGACTATACATTCTTTTCCAGTGTACATGGAAAATTCTCAAGGATAGACTATATACTGGGACATAAACCCAGCCTCCACAAATTTAAGAACATTGAAATCATACCAAGCATATTCTATGATCACAATTCTCTGGAATTGGATATCAACTGCAAAAAGAAAGCAGGGAAATAACACAATATGTGGAGATTAAACAGCATATTTTAAAAGAACAACTGGGTCAAAGAAGAAATAAGAGGAGAGATCAAAAGGTATATAGAAACAAATGGGAATGAAAATACATCCTACCAAAATTTTGGGGATGCAGCAAAAGCAGTTCTAAGAGGGCAATTCATATCATTACAGGTCTATCTCAAAAAATAAGAAAAATACCAGATAAATAACCTCACGTTACACTTTAAAGAACTAGAAAAACAAGAACAAATGAAACCCAAAGTCAGCAGAAGGAAGGAAATAATAAAAATCAGGGCAGAACTAAATGAAATAGAGAACCAAAAGACAATAGAAAAATTAATGCAACAAAGAGCTGATTCTTTGAAAAGATTAATAAAATGGCAAACCCTTGACTAAACTCTAAGATAAAAAGAGAAAAGACACAAATAAACAACACCGGAAATGACAGAGGGTTAGGTACCATGGGTGCCACAGAAATACAAAGGATTATCCAAATATTATGAAGAATTATATGCCACCAAATTAAATAAACTAGAAGAATGGACATGTTCTTAGAAACATATAGCCTTCCTAGGCTGAATCATGAAGAATTGGAAAATCTAAATAGAAATTGAATCAGTCATCCAAAACCTTCCCCAAAGCAAAAGTCCGGGACCAGATACCTTCACTAGTGAATTCTACAAAACATTCAAAGAGGATCTAATACCTGTCCTAAACACTCTTCAAAAAAAATTGGAGACAATACTGTACCTGATTTTATGAGGCAAACATTATCCTGATAGGAAAACCTGGTAAGGATAACACAAAAAAAGAAAATTACGGACAAATATCTCTGATGAATACAGATGCAAAAATCCTAAACAACATTCTAGCAAATCGAATGCAACAACGCATGAAAAAGATTACACATAATGACCAAGTGGGGTTCATCCCAGGGGCACAAGGATGGTTCAATGTATGCAAATCCATCAGTGTGCTACACCACATAAACAAAATAAAGGACAAAACTCATATGATTATATATCAACAGAAGCAGAAAAAGTGCTTGACAAGAAACAACATCCATTTATGATTAAAACACTTAATAAAATGGATACAGAAGTAAATACCTTAAGATAATAAAGGCAATATATGACAAACCCTCAGCTAATATCATAATTAACTGTGAAAAACTGAAGCCCTTTGCTCTACGTTCAGGAACATGACAGGGCTGTCCCCTATCACCTCTTCTTTTCAACATAGTGTTGGAAGTCCTTGCCAGAGCAATCAGGCAAGGGAAAGGAATAAAAGGCATCCAAATAGGGAATGAAGAAGTTAAATTATCACTTTTAGCCAATGACATGATGCTATATATATATAGAAATCCCTAAAGACTCCAGCCAAAAGCTATTAAAAACAATAAACAAATACAGTAAAGTTGCCAGCTACAAAATCAATGTACAAAAGCCATTGCATTCCTATATACTAACAATAAAATCTCAAAAAAGGAACAAAACAAAACAAAACAATTCCTTTTGCAATTGCAGCAAAAAGAATAAAATACCTAGGAATAAACTTAACCACGGATGTAAAAGACCTATACACTGAAAACTATAAGACATTTTTAAAGAAATTGAAGAAGACACTAAGAAATGGAAAGACATTCCATGTTCATGAATTGAAAGAATGAACATAATTAAAATGGCAATATTACCCAAAGCAATATACAGATTTAATGCAATCCCCCATCAAAATTCCAATGGCATTTTTTTAAAGAAATAGAACAAAAAATCATCAGATTTGTATGGAACTACCAAAGACCCCGAATAGTCAAAGCAATCCTAAGCAAAAAGAACCATGCTGGATGTATCACACTCCCTGACTAGCTTGTAGTACAGGGCAACAGTAATCAAAACAGCATGGTATTGGCAGAAAAATAGACACATAGACCAATGGAATAAAACTGAAAACCCAGAAATAAAACCACATAAATATGGACAGATAATTTTTGACAAAGAAGCCAAAAGCATACAATGGAGAAAAGACAGCCTTTTCAATAAATTGTGCTGGGAGAATTGGATAGCCACGTGCAAAAAAAATGAAACTAGATTGCTATCTGTCACCGTGTACCAAAATTAACTCAAAATGGATCAAAGACTTAAGCATAAGACCTGAAACAATAAACTGTATAGAAGAAAACATACAGTAGTACCTCAGTTTTCGACCGTCTCCATTGACGAACATTTCAGTTTACCAACGCGGTAAACCCGGAAGTAAATGCTTAGGTTTTCCAACACGCCTCAGAAGTTGAACTTGTTATGCGGCTTCCACTGAATGCAAGATCCTGAGGCCTGGCTATCGGCTCCGCTGTTTTCGAACGTTTCAGAACTCAAACAGTCTTCCAGAATGGATTATGTTCGAAAACCGAGGTACCACTGTACTAAACTTAGGACCTCTGGTTCAAAGAGTAATTTATAAATTTTACTTCAAAGGCAAGGGAAGTAAAAGCTAAAATAAATGAATGGGACTATATCAAACTAAAAAGCTTCTGCACAGGGAAAGAAACCATCAACAAAATAAAGAGGCAACCAACTGAATCGGAGAAGATTTTTGCAAACAACACCTCTGACAAGAGGCTAAGATCCAAAATATATAAGGAACTCAGACAACTCAACAGCAACCAAAAAAAAAAAAAAAATTTAATTAAAAAATGGGCAGAGGACCTGAATAGACACTTCTCCAAAGAGGACATACAAATGGCCAATAGACGTGAAAAAATGCTCAACATCACTAATCATCAGAGAAATGCAAATAAAAACTACAATAAGATATCACCTCACCCCAGTTAGAATGGCTGTCATCAACAAGACAAATAATAACAAGTGTTGGAGAGGCTGTGGAGAAAAAGGAACCCTCATACACTGTTGGTGGGAATGCAGATTGGTGCATTCGCTATACAAGCCAGTGTGGAGGTTCCTCAAAAAATTACGAATAGAATTTCCATATGACCCAGCAATCCCTCTCCTGGGTATCTACCCAAAAAGTCTGAAAACATATATCTGTAAAGATATTTGTGCTCTGATGTTCACTGCAGCTTCATTAACGGTGGCCAAGACATGGAAACAACCAAAGTGTCATTCAATAGATGATTGAATAAAGAAGATGTGGTATATATACACAATGGAATACTATTCTGCCATAAAATGAAATAGTGCCATTTGCGACAACATGGATGGATCTTGAGATTATAATGCTAAGCGAAATAAGTCAGAGAAAAATTAGAGAACCATGTGATTTCACTGATATGTGGTATGTAAAACTGAAAACAACAAAAGAACAAGACAAACAAATGAAGAAAAGAAAACTCATAGACACAGACAATAGTTTAGTGGTTACAAGTGGATGGGGGGGAAGGAGGGTGGTAAAAGGGATAAAATACATGGTGATGGAAAGAGAACTTACTCTGGTTGGTGAACACACAATGTGATATATAGATGATGTATACAGTATTACATAAGTACCTGAAACCTATGTAACCTATATATCACCCCAATAAACTTTAATTAAAAAAATAGAAAAATTAAAAAAAATTTTAAAAACCAGAAACACACTGATAGATACAAAAACATTTTGATGGTTGCCAAATGGGAGGGGTATTGAGGGGATGGGTAAAAATGGGAATGGATTAAGAAATACAAATTTGTTGTTACAAAGTAGTCATGGGGATGTAGGGTATACCCTACAGAAGGAATATAATCAATAATATTGTAATAAGTATGGGGTCAGATGGGTTCTAGAATTATTGGGGTAATAGATGGGAGAAGGTTTGGAGGACAGGATAAAAAAGGTGAAGGGATTAAGAAGTACAAACTGGTAGTTACAAAATAGTCATGAGGATGTAAAGCATAGAGAATTTAGTCATAATATGGTAATAGCTATGTATAGTGCCAGGTGGGTACTAGACTAGTAAGGGGGATCTCTTCTTAAATTATACAAATGTCTAACCACTGTGCTGCACATCTGAAATTAATACAAAGTTATACGGAAAAAAATTAAAACAAGAAGTGAGATCTCTACCTCATGCAAAATCAGCAGAGGATACATTTCCAAGCACTAACTATTGTTAGCACTTTTGCACCTCTGTGCAAGTACAAACGACATTTCTGTATTTCTAAATACACTTAACTGTGTAGTTGAGGAGCTGCTACTTAACCTAAACTTAGAAGTGATTAATCTACAGTTTAATGAGGTGCTAAAAGGCAAATGTCAAGAGAATATAATAAAATTCTATAAATGCCTTCCAAGCAATGAATATGCTCAATTTAAATCATATGCTTCCGGATACCAGTATTTGGCAGTATCTATTTGAAAATTTTTCAAAGATGTAATTCTCTAAAATCTTATTATAGACCAGCATTAACAGATGAACCTTAGCAATCCATTTTGGTGATGGAGAACTAATTTTGAATCCCAATTAAGCAAAATGTTATCCTCATTAAAAGGATTTCATTATTCTCATCAGTAGACCTGTATTGCAAAAAATAAAAATGTATCCAATTATTATTACATTTAGAGTTTCGTGGATATAAAATGAGCAGAGGGGGGCGGTATTCCAGGACTGAGTAGAACGATGGATTGTGTTGTTGCCTTGGGGACGAAGAGAGGACACCGCGCCGGAGCCAGGCAGTCCAATGTTTCTGATTGGCAAGGGCTATGGGAGGGTCTTCACCACCTCCTCCTGGGCCCCCTCAGAACGCGAAATCCTTTGAGGGTCGTGGGCCGAGGCCCACGCTTCCTCGGTTAGCCCGCCCTGGTGAAAAGCACACAGCGCGGCAGCGGCGAGGAGGTCCGGGGCAGGTGGGAAGCGATCCGCCCTAAGCGCCACTGGCGCATGCGTATTGGGGATCCAAAGCCAGCGGAGCGTGGACGCCATTGCGGGGGTTTCTTCAGAGCCCACCTGGCGCCGGGCGCTGGTAGAGCCCACGGCACAGTCACTGGGAGTCATTGGCTCCGGCATCAGGGCTCTCACCCTCTCCCGCTTCGGCTTGGACTGGGGGCGGAGGCGGTGTCAGGGGGCGGAGCGCCCTTTGTCTGTGGAGGCTGGTGAGTGCGCCCGCCTGGGACCGAGCAGCGGGCGCAGGGAAGGGCGGGCGCAGGGAAGGGCGGGCGGGCCGTGGGTGCTCTGCCATGGAAGCCGCCCCTGCGCGGGAACCGGAGTCTCCCAGCAACGCCCTCAATCTTCTTGGAGATCCTGTGTTCCTTCTTTGGTAGGACCGCCTCCCCATCCCAAGATTATAAACGTGTTTTCTTCTAATATCTTCTGCAATTTATTTTTGTGGAGGTGTGGGTGGGTATCATTTTTTGGAAAGTTTTCCCCCATCTCAAGAATGTTAAAACACAAAAATTCATAGACATAGACAATAGTTTAGTGGTTACCAGAGGGTAATGGGGGAGGGATGGTAGATGAGGGTGAATGGGATCAAATATATGGTGATGGAAGGAGAACTGACTCTGGATGGTGAACACACAATGGGATTTATAGATGATGTAATACAGAATTGTTCACCTGAAATCTATGTAACTTTACTAACTATTGTCACCCCAATAAACTTTTAAAAAATGTTAAAACACCATTATTTTCTTCTAATACTCTTAAAGGATTTTTAAAATATCTTCATTTTTACTTTTTTACCCATATTTTATTGGGTATTAATATTGTGGTGTTAGGTAGCAGTATGCCTTTTTCCTCAGTTGTCTTGAAACAAAAAGACAATTCTGTTGTCTTGAATTGTCAAAGAAACAAAAAGACTCTGGAGGCTTTGCTAGAAATACCTAAGTGATAGAGATTTATTCAAGAGTCTTAGACTTTGCAAACTGGAAACACAGCTAGGCAAAAACCTACAATTGTTCCAAAAAAGAAAGAAAAGTTAAAAGTCACTTGAAATGTATGTAACTTTACTAACAATTGTCACCCCAATAAACTTTAATTTAAAAAAAAGTTATTGTAGTAAAAAGTATATTCTTAAGAATTTTCCGCCCTGCATTCTTAGCTCTAGGATTGGTCCCGTATGGTTGTCACTCAGATTACAGTCAGGATGATGGATGCCAGATGGTCCTGATGTCAGGTGGTCCTGAAGATGGGCACCAGATGTCTGGTCACATCCCGTTGTCCAGATAATGGATGTCAGGTGGATGTAATCATGGGGTAATCAGCTGGTCTGGATAAGTGAGTCCTTTGAAGGGGTAAGTAGAGCGCTATCTGGAGGTCCAGATGTATTTCCAGGCATTGACACAGGACTGGAAAATTTTTTAAAAATTTAAGTTCCCAGGCTAGTTATAAGAATAGTCTTTCCTCATGCCTCAATTATATTAATAATTTTAGCAGCTTGGTTAAAGTGACTCCATTTTATATATTCCCTATCTTCACTCTTTCCTCATTTCCCTCTTTTGATCAGGATTTTTCTTTCAGAAAACATCAAACAAAACATTTTAAAGTCCCTCATTGTCAGGGTGGCAATGCCTTCCCTGGTCCTTCAGAGGGAGGATATCAGTTAGAGACCCACTTGCCGTTTATGGGTCTTATAACCCACCAAAATTTATGCCAATTTTAGGTTAAAGCATTAGGAAAGGACCAATTATTTTTACATATCAATGGCTAATTGTGTTCAATGAGCTAATTTATAGTGATCACAGCATGAACTGGCACATGCCTTGGTTTTCTTTTAGTGTTTGTACAGCATACATAAATCTTGTAAATAATCATAAGAAATATTCCCAAGATAATAATCACCCCAATTTGAAAGATACTAATTTTTTTTATTTACGTATAGTTGGTATACAATATTATATTGGTTATATTAGTTTCAGGTGTGAAATATAGTATTCAAAATTTTTATAACTTACAATGTGATCACCCCACTAATTCTAGTAATCATTGGTCACCATGCACACTTATCACAGTATTATTAACTATATTCTCTTTCCCCTTTTCACTTATTCCCCCACCCACTCCCTTCTGGTAACCATCCCTTTGGTCTCTGTTTCTGAGTCTGTTTTTGTTTTGTTTGTTCACTTGTTTCGTGCTTTTAGATTCCACATATAAGCGAAACCAGACGGTATTTGTCTTTCTCTGCCTGATTTATTCCACATAGGATAATATTCTCTAGATATATCAATTTTAATGCAAATAGCAAGATTTGATTTTTTTTATTATTGCATAATATTACATTGTGTATATATATGCACCACTTCTTTATCCATTCATTTATTGATGGGCACATAGGTTGCTCCCATATCGTGGCTATTTTACATAATACTGCAGTGAACATAGGCGTGCATATATCTTTCTGAATTAGTGTTCTTGTTTTATTTGGATAAATACCCAGAAGTGGAATTGCTGGGTCTTGTGGTATATCTATTTTTAGTTTTTTGAGGAACCTCCATACTGTTTTCCTTAGGGGCGGCACCAGTTTGCAGTCCCACCAACAGTGCACAACAGTACACTTTTCTCCACATCCTCATCAACACATGTTATTTTTTGACTTTGTGATAATAGCCATTCTGACCGGAGTGAGGTGATATCTCATTGTGGTTTTGATTTGCATTTCCCTGATGATTAGTGATATTGAGTATCTTTTCATATTATCTGTTGGCCATATGTATGTCTTCTTTGGAGAAATGTCTTTTCATGTCCTCTGCCCATTTTTCAATCAGATTGTTGATTTTTTTATTATTAAGTTGTATGAATTTCCTATATATTTTGGATATCAACTCTTTATTGGATATATCATTTACGACTATATTCTCCCATTCAGTAGGTTGTCTTTTTGTTTTCTTCAATGTTTCCTTTTCTGTGCCAAAGATTTTTAGTTTAATGAAGTCCTATTTGTTTATTTTTGCTTTTGTTTCCCTTGCTTGAGGAGATGTATCCAAAAATATGTTACTCACTGATGTCAAATAGTTTACTGTTTATGTTTTCTTCTCGTTTTATGGTATCTGGTTTTACACGTAAGTCTTTAACTCATTTTGAGTTTATTTTTATATATGGCGTAAGAGTGGTCCAGTTTCTTTCTCTTTTTTTTTTTTTGTTTTTGCATGTATCTGTCCAGTTTTCTCAACACCATTTGGTGAAGAGATTGTCATTAGTCCATTGTATATTTTTACCTCCTTTGTCATAGACTAGTGGACCATATAAGCTAGGGTTTATTTCTGGACTCCCTATTCTGTTTGTGTCTGTTTTTGTAGTGGTACAATACTGTTTTGATTATTACAGCTTTGTAGTATATTTTGAGATCAAGTGTCATGATATCTCCAACTTTGTTCTTCTTTCTAGAGATTGCTTTGGTTATTTGAGGTCTTTAGTGGTTCCATATAAATCTAGGATTATTTGTTCTAGTTCTGAGAAAAATGACATTAGTATTTTGATAGGCATTTCATTGAATCTGTAGATTTCTTTGGGTAGTATGGTCATTTTAACAATATTAATCCTTACAATCCATGAAAATTGTATGTCCTTCCATTTATCTGTCCTCTTCAATTTCTTTCTTCAATGTTACAGTTTTCAGAGTGCAGATCTTTCACCTCCTTGATTAAATTTATTCCTAGATATTTTAGTTTTTTGATGCACTTGTAAATGGGATCGTTTTCTTAATTTCACTTTCTGATTGGTCATTATTAGTATTTAGAAACGTGACAAATTTCTGTATATTAATTTTGCATCTTGCTATTATACTGAATTCTTTATTCTGTTAATTTTTTAGTGTATTCTTTAGGATTTTTTTTATATAGTATCATCATATGCAAATAATGACAGTTTTACTTTTTCCTTTGCAATTTGAATGTGTTTTATTTCTTTTCCTTGACTGATTGCTGTGGCCAGGACTTCCAGTACTATGTGGAATAGTAGTGGTGAGTGTGGGCATACTTGTCTTCTTCCTGCTTAGAGGAAAAGCTTGTAGCTTTTCACCATTGAGTATGATGTTAGCTGTGGGCTTATTGTATATAGCCTTTATCAAAGTGGTAAGTTCCTCCTATACCCACTTTGTGGACAATTTTTATCGTAAATGGATGTTGAATTTTGTCAAATGCTTTTTCTGCACCTATTGGGATAATCCTATGATGCTTATCCTTGGTTTTGTCGATGTGATAAATCACATTAATTGTTCTGAAGATATTATTCAGAACACTCTTGTATTCCTGGTATAAATCCCACTTGATCATGGTGTATCCTTTTTATGTACTATTGAATATTGGTTTGCTAATAATTTGTTGAAAATTTTTGCATATATGTTCATCAGAAATATTGGCCTGTAATTCTCTTTCTTTGTATTGTTTTTGTCTGGTTTTGGTGTCAGTAACGCTGGCCTCGTAGAATGAGTTTGGAGGTGTTCCTTCCTCTTCAATTTTTTTTTCAAATTGTTTGAAGATAGGTACTAATTCTTCTTTAAATGTTTGGTAGAATTCACCTGTGAAGCCCTCGTGACCTGGGCTTTTGCTTGTGGGGAGTTTTTTTTTGTTTTCCTCCTGCTTCAGTTTCATTGCTACTAGTTAGTCTATTCAGATTCTCTGTTTCTTCCTGCTTTAGCTTTGGAAGTTTGTATGTTCCTAAAAATTTATCCATTTTTCTAGATTGTCAAGTTTGTCGGCCTATAATTGTTCATAGTATTCTTTAATGATCCTTTGTGTATCTGTAGTGTCACTTATAATCCCTCCTCTTTCGTTCCTGATTTTATTTATTTGTGTTCTCTCTCTTTTCTGCTTGATAGATCTTGCTAGAGGCTTGTCAATTTTATTTATCATTTTTAAGAACCAGCTCTTTGTTTCTTTTTTTTAAATTGGGGTAACAATGGTTTGTAAAACTACATAGTTTTCATGTGTACATTTCCATAATATATCATCTATATATCATCACATTGTGTGCTCAGCACCCAAAATCGGTTCTCCTTCTATCATCATATATTTGACCCCCTTTACCCTTTTCTACCATCTCTCCTCCTGCTTTACCCTCTGGTAACCAACTCTTTTGTTTCATTAATCTTTTCTATTATTTTTCTATTTTCTATTTCATTTATTTCTGCTGTGACCTTTATTATTTTCATTACTTCTACTTACTTTGGGTTTTGTGTGTACCTCTTTTTCTAGTTTGTTTAGATGTAAATTTAGATTGTTTATTTGGGATTTTTCCTGATTCTTGACATAGCCCTGTATAGCTACAAACTTTCCTCTTTTAACTGCTTTTGCTGCATCCCATAATTTTCATAAAGTTGTATTTTCATTTTCATTTGTCTCAAGGTAGTTTTTTTTTTAATTTCTTGCGGTGACAATTGTTAGTAAAATTACATAGATTTCAGGTGTACAATTCTGTATTACATCATCTATAAATCCCATTGTGTGTTCCCCACCCAGAGTCAGTTCTCCTTCCATCACCGTATACTTGATCCCCCTTACCCTCATCTCCCACCCCCCACCTCCTTACCCTCTGGTAACCACTAAACTATTGTCTGTGTCTGTGGGTTTTTGTTTCTCATTTGTTTGTCTTGTTCTTTTGTTGTTTTTGGTTTATATACCACATATCAGTGAAATCATATGGTTCTCTGCTTTTTCTGTCTGACTTCTTTCCCTTAGCATTATTCTCTCAAGATCCATCCATGTTGTCACAAATGTTCCTATATCATCTTTTCTTACCGCTGAATAGTATTCCATTGTGTATATATACCACAACTTCTTTATCCGACTATCGTTCATCTATCAGAGGACATTTTGGTTGTTTCCATGTCTTGACCACCGTAAACAAAGCTGCAATGAACATTGGAGCACACGTGTCTTTATGTGTAGATGTTTTCAGATTTTTTGGGTAGATAGCCAGGAGAGGGATTGCTGGGTCATATGGTAATTCTATTCATAATTTTTTGAGGAACCTCCACACTGCCTTCCATAACGACTGCACCAGTCTGCATTCCCACCAACAGTGTATGAGGGTTCCTTTTTCTTCACAGCCTCTCCAACTCTTGTTACTATTTGTCTCGTTGATGATAGCCATTCTGACTGGGGTAAGGCGATATCTCATTGTGGTTTTCATTTGCATTTCTCTGATGATTAGTAATGTTGAGCATTTTTTCATGTGTCTATTTGCCATTTGTATGTCTTCGGAGAAATGTCTCTTCAGGTCGCCTGCCAATTTTTCAATTGGGTTGTTTTTTTGTTGTTGAGTTTCATGAGTTCCTTGTATATTTTGGATATTAGTCCCTTATCAGAGGCACTGTTTGCAAAAATCTTCTCCCATTCAGTTGGTTGCCTCTTTCTTTTGTCGATGGTTTCTTTTGCTGTACAGAAGCTTTTAAGTTTCATATAGTCCCATTCGTTTATTTTAGGTTTTACTTCCCTTGCCTTTGGAGTCAAATTCATAAAATGCTCTTTGAACCCAAGGTCCATAAGTTTCGTACCTATGTTTTCTTCTATGCAGTTGATTGTGTCAGGCCTTATGCATAAGTCTTTGATCCATTTTGAATTAATTTTGGTACATGGTGACAGATAGCAGTCCAGTTTCATTCTTTTCACGTGGCTATCCAATTCTGCCAGCACCAATTATTGAAGAGGCTGTATTTTCTCCATTGTATGTTTTTTGCTTCTTTGTCAAAAATTATCTGTCCATATTTATGTGGTTTCATTTCTGGGTTCTCAATTCTATTCCATTATGTCTGTTTTTCTGCCAATACCATGCTGTTTTGATTCTTGTTGCCCTGTAGTACAAGCTAAAGTCAGGGAGTGTGATACCTCCAGTATTGTTCTTTTTTCTTAAGATTGCTTTGGCTATTTGGGGTCTTTCGTGTTTTCCAACAAATCTGATGATTTTCTGTTCTATTTCTTTAAAAAATGCCTTTGGGATTTTGATGGGGATTGCATTAAATTTGTATATTACATTGGGTAATATGGCCATTTTAACTATGTTGATTCTTCCAATCACTGAGCATGGAATATCTTTCCATTTCTTTGTGTCTTCTTCAATTTCTTTAAAAAACGTCTTACAGTTTTCAGCATATAGGTCTTTCACATCCTTGGTTAAGTTTATTCCTAGGTATTTTATTCTTTTTGCTGCAATTGCAAAAGAAATTATCTCTTGTATTTTTCTAAGATTTCATTGTTAGTATATAGGAATACAATGTACTTTTGTACGTTGATTTCGTAGCCGGCAATTTTACTGAATTCGTTGATTGTTTCTAATAGCTTTTTGGTGGAGTCTTTAGGGTTTTCTATATATAGCATCATGTCATCTACAAAGAGTGAGAATTTAACTTCTTCAATCCCAATTTGGATGCCTTTTATTTCTTTCTCTTGCCTGATTGCTCTGGCAAGGACTTCCAACACTATGTTGAAAAGCAGAGGTGATAGGGGACAACCCTGTCGTATTGTTCCTGAACGTAGAGCGAAGAGCTTCAGTTTTTCACTGTTAATTATGAGATTAGCTGAGGGTGTGTCATATATGGCCTTTATTATGTTAAGGTATTTTTCTTCTATACCTATTTTTTTGTTTTAATCATAAATGGATGTTCTATCTTGTCAAATGCTTTTTCTGCATCAATTGATAAAACCATATGATTTTTGTCCTTTATTTCGTTTATGTGATGTATCACATTGATGGATTTGCGGATGTTGAACCATCCTTGTGCCCCTGGGATGAACCCCACTTAATCATCACGAATAATCTTTTTAATGCATTGTTGTATTCGATTTGCTAGAATTTTGTTTAGGATTTTGGCATTGGTATTCACCAGAGATACTGGTCTGTAGTTTTCTTTTTTTGTGTTGTCCTTACCAGATTTTGGTGTCAGGGTAATGTTAACCTCATAGAATGAGTTAGGGAGTACTGTCTCTTCTTCAATTTTTTGGAAGAGTTTGAGCAGGATTCGTATTAGATCCTCTTTGAAGGCTTGGTAGAATTCATTAGTGAAGCCATCTGGTCCTGGACTTTTGCTTTTAGGAAGGTTTCCGATGAATGATTCAATTTCCTTACTGGTGAATGATCTATTTAGATTTTCCAGTACTTCATGGTTCAGCCTAGGGAGGCTGTATTTTTCTAAGAACTAGTCCATATCTTCTAGGTTATTGAATTTGGTGGCATATACTCCTTCATAGTATTCTTGGATGATCCTTTGTCTTTCTCTGGTGTCTGTGATAACTTCCCCTTTTTCATTTCTGATTTTGTTAATTAGTGTCTTCTCTCTTTTAATCTAAGTGAGTCTAGCCAAGGGCTTGTCAATTTTGTTAATCTTTTCAAAGAACCAGCTCTTTGTCACATTATCTATTTCATTTAGTTCTCCTCTGATTTTTGTTATTTCCTTTCATCTGCTAACCTTGGGTTTCACTTGTTCTTCTTTTTCTAATTCTTTAAGGTGTAAGGTGAGGTTAGTATTTTGGGATTTTTCTTGTTTCTTGAGATAGGCCTGTAATGATATAAATTTCTCTCTTAAAACTACTTTCGGAGGATGACGTCATAGGAATGGCAGCAGCGGGGCGCACTTTCTGAGTTCTCCTCCGGATCTTATTACAAACGGGACCTATAACCCATCAAAGAACTCTTTGCTTATCACACAGAACAGCTAAGAGACTCGTGGTAGGATTACTTGAAGGTGCGCTAATTGGGCGAGCAGGGGAAGGAAGGAAGGGAGCAGAGTGAAAATGCGCGGGCAGCGGTGGGGTCCCGGCCAGCAGCGGCGGCGGCGGCAGAAACCGCGGTGGCACAAACTGCGGTGTCACCCGCAGCTCCGGGCACGCATGGGATCCCAGGGCGGAACGGAGAGCACATAGACCAGAAGGTGGGCTCTTTCCCTGCGGCCCACGGCTTATCTCTCCCACCGGGAGGGCAGCTAGTGGGCCCTAGGGTGGACTAAGAACACAGACTCCATATCTGGGCCCCTCCTCCCCGCTCTTCCAATCCTACCCCCGTCCTTCCAGAGACTTAAACTGGCCCCTGAACTGAGGAGTAGTGTCAGATTACAGAGGAGCCATAGTAGTGCTCAGGCTCTGGGAAGCCTGACAGGCAGCCCTGACCCAGGGAAGAGCCTGGGAAGAGTGTGATTTTGGCTGGGCTAGGAGAGAAGAGACTCCTCCACCCCCAGCCACCACCTTTTCTGGCCTGCGGGAAGAGGGTGACGCGCCACTGGACTGGGAGAGAGAAGACGCCTCCATCCCTAGACCCCACCCTTTCTGGCCTGCCTATGGCAGGGCAAGTGCAACTGTCGAGACTCTCCCAGGGATCAGCAGTAAGCGGCAGATGCAGCTCTGGGCTTTCAGCAGCTCAGCAATCTCCCGCCCTCACCCGCCCCCATACACACACACACTGTAGAAGTACCCTAAGACTCAGGAGTACTGGATACAAGGCTGGTGGTGCTACTCTCAGTGTGCATATGTGCAGGCAAGGGCAGAAACTGCACTGACTTTGTAAAAACTTTCATCCAGATCCCTCAGGCCCACACATTCAAATCTACAGTCCCAAAGTCACTCTGGGCACCAGGTGACCGGCTCTGCCTGCGCAATAAGCAGGGGGCTCTTTGGTACAGCAGAGGACAACCTGGACATTACTTGGTGGGCTTAAGCCAAGACTGGCGCTGCTTTTCGTTTTGCTTTGTATTGTTTTCTTTTGCTTTGTCTTTATATCTTTGATATCTTTGCCTGTGTCGAGTGGGGGCTATCGGGTGTTTTTACATGTGAATGTATTTGATTTTTTTCTTTGTTGTTGTTGTTGCTGTTGTGCTTGGTGATTTGCTTTGTTCCGAAACTGCCCTACCAGGGCCCAGTTTGAGGCACAAGATTCAACATATCCAGAGGCCAACTCCAGACCAAACCAGAGTACTACTGGGTTTGACCTACAAGTCACACACCCAGAGGGAATTCTCTGCAGGCACTAGAGCCCATAGAGGCCAAACCACATTTAAGTGGTCAACCCTCACACAGCAGAACGCCCTGCGGTGGGCAGAGCCAAGTCCCACAACGAGTCAGCCTAGGAGTTAACCCCACCTACTCACAAGCAAAAAACAATTAAAGATCTTCTTGAACAGGACAATATACACAAGAGTCACCTTTGGAGCACACGCAGAGGAGAAGAACGAAGTAGTGCAAGTCAAATATAAAGGAAACATACTACATAAGATAACCTAGCAAGAACTAAGAACTCTAGGGGATCTGCCTAACACATCAAAGCAAACACAGAGAGTCAGCCAGAATGGGGAAACAAAGATACACATCCCAAATACAAGAACAGAAGAAACCTTCACAACTGGAACCAAATGAAGCAGAGGTAACCAACCTTTCAGAGACAGAGTTCAGAACACTGGTGATAAGAATGTTTAAGGAGCTTAGAGAAGACATAAAGAAGGATGTAGAAATCATAACGAACAACCAGTTAGAACTAAAGAACACAATTACCGAAATTAAGAACTCACTTGAAGGAATTACCAGCAGGTTAGATGAAGCAGAGGATCGAATCAGCGACTTAGAAGACAAGGTAGCAGAGATCACTCAAACGGAACAACAGAAAGAAAAAACAAAAAAAAAAAATGAGGATGGCTTAAGAGACCTCTGGGATAACATCAAGTGCAACAACATGCGCATCATAGGAATACCAGAAGGTGAAGAGAGTAAGCAAGGGATTGAGAACATATTTGAAGTAATAATGTCTGAAAACTTCCCCAACCTGATGAAGGAAACCAACATACAAGCCCAGGAAGTGCAGAGAGTTCCAACCAGGATAAACCCAAACAGGTCCACACCAAGACACACTATACTTAAAATGGCAAAGCTTAAAACCAAAGAGAGAATCCTAAAAGCAGCAAGAGAAAGACAGAGGGTTACATACAAGGGAACTCCCATAAGACTATCAAATGATTTTTCTACAGAAACATTGAAGGCCATGAGGGAGTGGCAGGAGATACTCAAAGTGATGGAAAACAAAGGCCTACAACCTAGATTGCTTTATCCAGCAAGGCTATCAAAGTTGATGGAGAGATAAAGAGCTTTCCAGAAAAAAATAACCTAAAGGAATTTATTACCACCAAGCCAGCATTGCAAGAAATACTAAAAGGACTTCTGTAAATAGAAGAAAGATCAAAACAACCTAACTACAAATTTAAAAATGGCAATAACTATGTACCTATCAATAATCACTTTAAATGTAAACCGATTAAATGCTCCAATCAAGAGACATAGGGTGGCTGACTGGATAAGAAAGCAAGACCCTTGTATATGCTGTATACAAGAGACTCACCTCAGAACAAAAGACACACACAGGCTGAGGGTGAAGGGTTGGAGTGAGATATTTCATGCAAACGAAAATGAGAAAAAAGCTGGAGTTGCAATACTTATATCTGACAAAATAGACTTTAAAATAAAGAACATACTAAAAGATAAAGATGGGCACTATATAATAATAAAGGGATCGATCCGACAAGAGGTCATAACCCTAGTAAACTTCTATGCACCCAACATAGGAGCACCTAAATATATAAAACAGCTACTGACTGACATAAAGACAGAGATCAACAGTAACACTATCATAGTAGGGGACTTCAACACACCTCTGACAACAAGGGACAGGTCTTCCAGACAGAAAATCAATATGGAAACAACAGCCTTAAATGATACATTGGACCACTTGGATTTAATCGATATTTTCAGAGCATTTCACCCCAATGCTGCAAAATACACGTTTTTCTCAAGTGCACATGGAACATTTTCCAAGATAGACTACATGTTAGGCCACAAAACAAGTCATAATAAATTTAAGAAAATTGAAATCATATCAATTGTCTTCTCTGGTCACAGTGCTATGAAATTAGAAATGAACTACAGGAAAAAAACTGGAAGACACACCAATTCATGGAGGCTGAATAACTTATTACTAAATAATGAATGGGTCAAGCAGGAGATCAAGGAAGAAATCAAAAGATATCTCGAGACAAATGAAAATGAAAACACGACGACCCAAAATCTATGGGATGCTGCGAAAGCAGTCCTAAGAGGGAAATCATAGCATTGCAGGCCTACCTAAAGAAACAATAAACATCGCTAATTGACAGTTTATCTTCACACCTAAGAGATCTGGAAAAAGAACAGCAAAATAAGCCCAAAGGGAGCACAAAGAAGGAGATAATAAAGATCAGAACAGAAATAAATGAAATAGAAACCAGAAAAACAGTACAAAAGATCAATGAATCCAAGAGTTGGTTCTTAGAGAAGATAAACAAAATTGACAAACCTTTAGCCAGACTCATTTAAAAAAAGAGAGAGAGGACCCAAATTAATAAAATCAGAAATGAAAGAGGAGAAGTGACAACAGACACCACAGAAATACAAAAAATTTTAAGAAATTATTATGAGCAACTATATGCCAACAAATTTGACAATCTGGAAGAAATGGACAATTTTCTAGAGGCGTACAACCTTCCAAGGCTAACTCAAGAAGAAACAGAAAACCTGAATAGACTGATTACCACCACAGAAATTGAATCAGTAATCAACAATCTTCCAACAAACAAAAGCCCTGGACGAGATGGCTTTACAGCTGAATTTTACAAAACTTTCAAAAAAGAATTATCACCTATTCTCCTCAAGCTCTTCCAAAAAATCCAGAAGGAGGGAAGACTCCCAAACACTTTTTACGAAGCCACTATCACCCTGATCCCAAAATCAGACAAAGACACCACAAAAAAAGAAAACTGCAGGCCGATATCTCTAATGAACATAGATGCAAAAATCCTCAACAAAATATTAGCGAACAGAATTCAGCAGTACATTAAAAAGATCAAACACCGTGATCAAGTGGGATTCATCCCTGGTATGCAAGGGTGGTTCAACATCCGCAAATCAATTAATGTGATACACCACATTAGCAAAATGAAAAATAAAAATCACATGATCATATCGATAGTTGCAGAAAAAGGATTTGATAAAATCCAGCAGCCATTCATGATAAAAACCCTTAAGAAAATGGGAATAGAGGGATCATATCTCAACATAATAAAGGCCATGCATGCCCACAGCTAACATCATACTCAATGGGGAAAAGCTAAAACCATTCCCCCTAAGATCAGGAACAAGGCAAGGTTGCCCACTATCTCCGCTTCTATTCAACATAGTGCTGGAAGTTCTAGCCACAGCAATCAGACAAGAAAAAGAAATAAAAGGCATCCAAATTGGTAAGGAGGAAGTAAAATTATCATTATATGCAGGTGATATGATACTATATAGAGAGAACCGTAAAGACTCCACCATGAAGCTATTAGAGCTGATAGATGAATTTAGTAAAGTAGCAGGATACAAAATTAATATTCGGAAATCAGTTGCATTTGTATATACCAATAATAAAACATCAGAAGGAGAAATTTAAAAAAATCCCATTTACAATTGCTCCAAAGACTATAAAATACCTGGGAATAAATTTAACCAAAGAAGTAAAAGATCTGTCTCGGACAATTATAAGACACTGAAGAAAGAAATGAAAGAAGATATAAATAGATGGAAACACAT
Organism: Rhinolophus ferrumequinum; assembly: GCF_004115265.2. Lineage (NCBI taxonomy): Eukaryota > Metazoa > Chordata > Mammalia > Chiroptera > Rhinolophidae > Rhinolophus > Rhinolophus ferrumequinum. The sequence continues at coordinate 100,073,337 of NC_046290.1, read as the reverse complement.
ATCATGTTCATGGATAGGAAGAATTAATATAGTTAAAATGTCCATACTGCCTAAGGCAATATACATATTCAACGCAATTCCTATCAAACTACCAACAACGTTTTTCACAGAACTAGAACATGTAATCCTAAACTTTATATGGGACCATAAAAGACCCCGTATAGCCTCAGCAATCTTGAGAAATAAGAACAAAGTGGGAGGTATAACAATACCTGACTTCAAATTATACTACAAGGCTACAGTAATCAAAACAGCATGGTACTGGCATAAAAACAGACACATAGATCAATGGAACAGAATAGAGAGTCCAGAAATAAATCCATGCCTATATGGCCATTTAATCTACGACAACGGAAGCAAGAATGTACGATGGGGTAAAGACAGTCTATTCAATAAATGGTGCTGGGAAACATGGACAGACAATGCAAAAAAATGAAGCTGGACCACCTCCTTACAATATATACAAAAATAAATTCAAAATGGCTTAAAGACTTAAACGTAAGATCTGAAACCATAAAATACCTAGAAGAAAATATAGGAAGAAACTTCACAGACATTACCCGGAGTAAGATTTTTACTGATATATCCCCTTGCGTGAGGGAAGTAAGAGAAAAAATAAACATGTGGGATTATATCAAACTAAAAAGTTTTTTCACAGCAAAGGAAACCGTCAGTAAAACAAAAAGGGGTCCTACTGAATGGGAAAAGATATTTGCCAATGATATATCTGATAAGGGATTAGTATTACAAATCTATAAAAAACTCAACTCCAAAAAACAAACGACCCAATTAAAAAATGGGCAGAGGACTTGAAGAGACATTTTTCTATAAAGGACATACAGATGGGAAACAGACATATGAAGAAATGCTGAACCTCACTATCCATCAGAGAAATGCAAATAAAAACCACAATGAGATACCACCTCACCCCAGTCAAAATGGGTATCATCAATAAATCAACAAACAACAAGTGCTGCCGGGGATGTGGAGAAAAGGGAACGCTTGTGCACTGTTGGTGTGATTACAGATTGGTGCAGCCACTATGGAAAACACTATGGAGGTATTTCAAAAATCTGAAAATGGAACTACCCTATGATCCAGTAATTCCACTCCTAGGTATCTATCCGGAGAAATCCAAAACTCCAATTCAAAAATCTTTATGCACTCCTATGTTTATTGCAGCACTATACACAATAGCCAAGACATGGAAACAACCGAAATGCCCATCGGTAGATGACTGGATTAAGAAAATGTGGTACATTTATACAGTGGAGTATTATGCAGCCATAAAGAAGAAAGAAATCTTACCATTTGCAACAACATGGATGGACCTAGAGAACATTATATTAAGTGAAATAAGTCAGACAGACAAAGATAAGTACCATATGATCTCACTTATGTGCGGAATCTAAAGAAAAGAATAAGTGAATGAATCAGAAACATTTTTGGAGACAAAGAGGAAAAACTGAGGGTTGCTAGATGGGCTGGGGGGTGGGGGTAAGGGGGAAGGTGAGGGAGTAGAAAACAATCAGTAACCACAAGATGGCCACGGGATTTTGAAAATTAATCTGGGGAACGTAATCAATAATGTTGTAAAGATTTTGTAGGGTATTCGATAGACATGTGTCCCATTTGGGAGACCATCTCAGGGAAGATGTAGATGCCTGATCACTGCACTGTACACCTGAAGCTTAACAATAATGAATGCCAACTATAATTTTATATATGTGTGTGTGTGTGTGTGTGTGTGTGTGTATAGGTATGTATACATTTACAAGAGGCAGAGTACAGCATTTGGAGTGGAGACAGTGGAAATGGGATGGCTCGGTGCGATGTCAGAGAGATAGTGGATGGGGGGAGGGGAGTCCACAGTGTGAGGGATATAAATGATAAACGTCTAAGAAAAAAAAAACCTCATAGACAAGATAGACAATAGTTTAGTGGTTACCAGCGGGTAAAGGGGGTGGAGGGTGGGAGATGAGGGTAAGGGGGATCAAATATATGGTGATGGAAGGAGAACTGACTCTGGGTGGTGAACACACAATGTAATTTATAGATGATGTGATACAGAATTGTACACCTGAAATCTATGTAATTTTACTAACAATTGTCACCCCAATAAATTTAAAAAAAAAAAAATACTACTCTCGCTGCATCCCAAAAATTTTGGTAGGATGTATTTTCATCGTCATTTGTTTCTAGGTATCTTTTGATCTCTCCTCTAATTTTTTCTTTGACCCGGTCGTTCCTTAGAAGTATGTTGTTTAATCTCCAAGTATTTTTGTTTTTTCCTGCTTTTTTTTTGCACTTGATATCCAATTTCAAAGCCTGGTGACCAGAGAATATGCTTTGTATGATTTCAATCTTCTGAAATTTGCTGACGCTGATTTTATGTCCCAATATATGGTCTATCCTTGAGAATGTTCCATGTACACTAGAAAAAAATGTATAGTCTGATGTTCTACGATGAAGTGCTCTATATATGTCAATTATGTCCATTTCATCTAATGTGTCATTTAGGGCTGCTATTTCGTTATTTATTTTCTGTTTGGATGATCTATCCATAGCTGTCAATGATGTATTTAAGTTCTCTAGTATAATTGTGTGTTGGTCAATTTCTCCCTTTAGTTCTGTTAGTAGTTGCTTGGTATATTTCTGTGCTCCCTTGATTGGGGGTATAAATATTGATGACTGTTATGTTTTCTTATTGTATAGTCCCCTTTACCATTATGAAATGTCCATCTTTGTCTCTTATTATCTTTTTCACCCTGAAGTCTATTTCATCTGATATCATTATGGCTACACCTGATTTTCTCTGGGTACCATTTGCTTGGAGTGTCAATTTCCACCCTTTCACTTTGAGTCTATGCTTGTCCTTGTAGCTGAGATGTGTCTCTTGGAGACAGCATATGGTTGGGTTTAGTTTTTTGATCCAATCTGCTCCTCTGTGCCTTTTTATTGGTGAGTTCAGTCCATTTACGTTTAGGGTGATTATTGATATGTGAGGATTGCCTGTCATTCTATCTTTAGTTTTCTGGTAAGGCTGTGTCACCATTGTTTCTTTGCCTTTTTGTTGTTTTCTATTATTTCTGTGTGGTGGTGTTCTATGATGTTTCCCTCTGTTTCTTCTTTTATTACATTATATATTTCAGTTCTGTATTTTTTTTGAGTGGTTACCGTTAAGCTTATGTAAAGAAAGTTTGATATTTAGAGTATTCCATTTTCTTCAGCACGCTTACTTTCTCCATTCCCATATTCTGGTTCAGGCCTTACTCTCCCCCTTTTTATGTTTTGGTTTCCACAAATTGTCCCTGTTGATGGTGGTCGAATAGCCTCCTTTAGTATTTCTTGTAGTGCAGGTCGTGTATTAGAAAATTCCCTCAGCTTCTGTATGTCTGGAAAGGTCTTTATTCCTCCTTCATATCTAATGGATATCTTTGCTGGATATATTATTCTTGGCTCATAATTTCTCTCTTTCAATAGTTTGAATATTTGGTTCCACTCCCTCCTGACTTGTAGAGTTTCTGCTGAGAAATCTGATGGTAATCTAATGGGCTTTCCTTTGTAGGTTACTCTTTTCCCTGGCTGCCTTGAGGAGTCTTTCTTTGTCGTTGATTTTAGACAGCTTCAATACAGTGTGCCTTGGAGAAGGCCTGTTGGGATTGAGGTAATTACGTGTTCTATTTGCTTCGTGGATTCCAGGATCCAGTTCTGTCCACAAGTTTGGGAAGTTCTCATCAACAATTTGTTTGAATATATTCTCTGTTCCCTTCTCTGTTTCTTCTCCTTCTGCTATGCCCATTATTCTTATATTGCTCTTTCTGATGGAGTCAGAAAGTTCTTGTAGAGTTCTTTCATTTCTTTTAAGTCTCAAGTCTCTCTCTTCTTCCATTCGTGTCATTTCCAGATTTCTATCTTTGATGTCACTGATTCTTTCATCCATCTGGTCAACTCTACTACCTAAACTGGCAATTTCATTGTTAATTTCTTCTATTGAGTTCTTAATGTCCAGAAATTCTATTTGGTTCTTTTTTTAGAATTTCAATCTCTTTTGTAAAATGCTCATATTTTTCTTTGATTGTGTTTCCCAGTTCATTAAACTGCCTGTCTGTATTTTCTTGCATCTCGTTGAGTTTTTTCAGAACTGCAATCTTGAATTCTCTGTCATTTAAGTCACATATTTCCATATCATACCTTCATTTTGTGGAGACTTTTCACTTTCTGAGCTGTCTTGTTGCCTTGGTTATTCATGGCAATTACTGATTTATTGTTTCTATTCCTAGACATCTTCAGGAGTAGGTTCTGCAACAGGTTGATAGGAAGAGGTCTTTCTTTTGTTTTGCAGTACTTGTTGGTAGAATGTTTTATTTTCTCTCTCCGACTGCAGCCTTTTTTTGCTGTCTCACACGGTAGTGTCATGTTTTCTCTGCACTATTCCAGCTTCTCACACAATGGGGGGATTCCCTGGGAGACGGGCTTCTTCTCTGTTAATAGTTCGCCTGGGCCACAAGGCACAGTGACCGTGTGGGTATGCGAAGAGCTTTGGAAGTTCCAAAGCTCTTCCTGCACCAGATTCAGAGCTCCTATGTTTCAGCATTTCTGTTTACTCCTGCAGGGATCTGCTCAGATAGGTGGGGCCATGGGCGGGGTGAGTTGTGAGAGGTGGCCCAGAGCAATGGCCGCGACCACCACCACAGCCGGTCCTGTTTCCACAGCTCCCTCCCCTTTTTTTTAACTAGTTGGGCTGCGAATCTGTGTCTGCAGTCCACAGTTCTCAGAACAGCAGATATTCTGTTCTTTTGATCTGACACTGCCACTGTTCGGCTTCTAGCACCGGGCAGGTGCGGGCGGAGCGAGCTTTGGGAGGGTAGGGAGGGGGCGGGTAGTCTCAGTGCCTAAGGCTTCCATTCTCTGCTTAGCCGTTTTCAGCCTTCTTCCCTCAGTCTTTTCTCTGAGGTCTCTGCCGTGAGCGTTGGGTTCAGCCGTGTTATATGCTGCCCCCTCAGCCCTGTGGGCCATAAGTGGAGTCCTAGCAGTCCGAGTTCTTCCCTCTTCCACAGCTGTGGTAGTTCCGGGATGCAACGAGCTCGGAGAACTAAGTTAGGTCTGCGTCCTGTGCCCGCGCGGCTCCGTCCCCTCACTTCTCCCTTCTCTCCTCCCCCGCTGGCGAGATTCACCCACCTTTAGGTGAATTCAATAGTGGGCCTCTTCGTCTTGCCTGTCTGCTGTGCAGGGAGTCCTTTGTGATGTTATTGTTGTTCGATTAGTTGTAAATTCCAGGGGAGCTTTACAGAGGCTCACCTCACGCCACCATTTTGATGACGTCTCTGTCACCTCTTTTTTTACATGTCTCAACTCTAGATTTTTTTTTGTGGTTACTATTAGGTTTATGTAAAAAAAAAAAAAAATGTTTCATACATACAATAGTCCTTTTTCTTCTGATTGCATCTTATCTTCATTCACCTGTGCAAGTTCAGACATTTTCCACCCCATCCCTTTTTATGTTTTTGTTGTAACAAATTATCCGTTTTTATACTGTCATTCATTTCCAAATTGCAGAAGTTGTACTGTTTTTTAAAATGCTTCTTCCCCCTTTAAACTTTGTTGTAATTGTTTAATACCGTATTCTGAAATAGAGTTGCAATTTTCTGTCTTTGTCTGTGTGTAATCTTACTCAAAGTTTTGTGTATGTTTATGATACACAAAAGTAGAACAGCTCCTTTAAAGATTTCTTCAAATGTAGGTCATGTGGTGGTAAATTCCCTCAGTTTTTGTTTGTCTGGAAAAGTTTTTCTTCATATCTAAAGGAAAACTTTGCAGCATATATTATTCTTGGCTGGTGGTTTCTCTCTTTTAATATTTTGACTATTTCATTCCACCCTCTCCTAGCTTCTAAAGTTGCTGCTGAATAATCTGTTGATTGTCGAATTGGGTTGGCTTTATAGTTAACAGTCTTTTCTACCCTGTCTGACTTGAGAATTCTTTCTTTGTCACTAACTTTTGACAGATTTAATATAATGTGTTTTGGAGAAGGTCTTTTTGCATTGAGATAATTAGGTGTTCTGTTAGCTTCTTGAATGAGAGGATTTGGGAAGTTCTCGTGAATTATTTCCTTGAGTAGGTTCTTTGTTCCCTTAGCTTTCTTTCCTTCTCTTGTTACATCCATTATTCTAATATTACTCTTTCTATGGAGTCAGATAGTTCTTGTAGAGTTCTTTAAATTTTCTTAGGGGGTTCTCTTTTATTTATTCTTATTTTTATCAATTGCAGTTGACATTCAAGTTTATTAGTTTCCAGTATAGTGTTTTGACATTTTTATAACTTATGAAGTAATCTCCCTGATAAATCTACTACCCACCTGGCACAATGTAATTATTACAATGTTATTGACTGTATTCCCTGTGCTGTATTTTACATCCTTGTGACGATTTTGTAACTACCAGTGTGTACTTGTTAATCCCTTCACATTTTTCTCCAAGTCACCCAACTCCACTCCCATCTGGCAGCCATCAGTTTCTTCCATGTATCTATGAGTTTGTTTCTGTTTTATTTGCTCATTTAGTGTTTGTTTGTTTGGTTGGTTGGTTTTTGTTTTTGTTTTTGTCTTTCTCTGTCTGCCTTATTTCACATAGCATAATACGCTCTAGACCCCTCCATGTTGTCAAAAATGGTAAGATTTCATTTGTTTTTATGGCCAAATAACATTGCATGATATACATATACCACATCTTATTTATCCAGTCGTCTACTGATGGGCACTTGGGTTGCTTCCATATCTGGGTAGTGTGAATAACGGTGCAGTGAACATAGAGGTGCATATATCTTTTCACATTAGTGATTTGGATTTATTTGGATTAATACCCAGAAGTAGAATTGCTGGGTCGTAGGTTGGTTCTATTTTTAATTTTGTGGGGCATCTCCATACTGTGTTCAGTGGTGGCTGTACCAATTTGCAATCCCACCAACAGTGCACAAGGGCTCCTTTTTATCCATATGTTAACCCACACTTGTTGTTCGTTGATGAATATATTATAGCCATTCAGACAGGTGTGAGGTGATATCTCATTGTGTTTTTATTTTGCATTCTCTGATGATTAGTGATCTTGAGCATCTTTTCATATGTCTATTAGCCATCTGTATGTCCTCTTTTGAGAAATACAAAGTGTGATCAAAAAAAAATATGATGAATACTGCTGCCACGGGCTATCCAACAGAAAGGCAAGGATCTTCAATATGGAAAGTGGTGATTTTAATTAAGGTGATGTTAATTGTGTTTTTTCACCTTGATGGAATTGTGTGAGCTGAGTTTGTACCCAGGAACACCATGGTAAACTCTGAATATTATATGGGATTACTAACCATTTAAGAAATGTGCATAGAAAACAGCCTCAGGAATGAGCAAAGGGTTTCATCCTCCATCGCGACAGTGCTCCATGTCACACATCACTTCTGGTATATGGCAATTTCTGTCAAATAAAAAATTCGTGTGTCCTCACTCACCTTATTCACTGGATCTGGCATCGTGTGACTTCTGACTCTTCCTCAAAGTCAAAAAGACCATGAAAATTAAAGGTTTTGAATTGATTCAGGACATCAAGGCAGCCACAACAGCGCAAATAAAGACATGAAAGAGGACTTCTGAACTGCTTCAGAAAGTGGCAAGGATGATGAGATAAGTGTGTTCGAAGCAAGGGGGAGTATTTTGAGGGGGATTAATGGCAATGTATCTTTTACTATAATAAATTTTTTTATTTAAACATTCACTGTATTTTGTGATCATACCTCGTATCTTTTTGGGTCCTTTGTTTGTTCATTTTTTTAATTGGTGTTTTTTGCTTTTAAGTTACATGAGTTCTTTATAAATTTTGGATACTAGCCTCTTATTAGATGTATTATTGGCAAATATCTTTTTCCATTCAGTAGGTTTTATTTTGTTGATGGTTTTCTTTCCTGTGCAAAAATTTTCAGTTTGACAGTTTCATTTGTTTATTTTTTCTTTTCTTTCACTTGTCCGAGGAGAGATATATATATTATATATAACATATACATGTAATATATATATGTAATATATATGTATAATACATATATGTAATACATACATATAATACATATATTATATGTATTATAATTATGTATTATACATATTATATATATATATATATATAAATGTTATTAAGAGCATTGTCGATGATGTCACAGAAATGGCATTGTGAAGATTGCTTCATGAAATCTCACCTAAAAGTTACAATAAATTGAACAGCTATAATTCAACAAAAGATAACTTAAGCAACACACAAGCACATCTGAGAGATCCACATATCGAATCACCTGAAGGTGGGAAAAGTGGATGAACAGGGGAGGAGGGAAGGGGGAAGTGCAGACACACAGGTTGCAGGCCACAGGATGCAGTCTGGAGCTCACTGCAGTCTTGGGAGAGGGAAGAATTCAGGCTTCAGGAGAACTCCCTGATGCCTACAGTCCTGCCTGTGGGATCATCATATAATATGGCTGAATCCAGTATTTGGGACAGAGACCTCGGTGCAAAGAACAAATACAGAGGGTGAGATCAGTGGTTGAAGCCCTCACTGCCAGGCAGAAAATAGAAAACAAAGACACAGAGACTCGCCTCCATCCCCCCAACCTCCCAGAGCTCACCCCACCTCCACCCTCCCAGTGTCAGAAGCAGGTTCCAGAAGAGACAGTAATAGAGTTGGATTAAAGAACAGAATATCTACAGCCCTGAGAACTGGAGCAACATTCCCACAGAAGCAGATACACAGTGCGACTTATTCCAGGGACAGAGAAAGAGCTATAGTCATGAGAGAGCTGTGGGCGGGTAGTCAACATTACTCGGAGCCACAAATGCACCACCTGCCTCTCACAGCTCAACCTGCCTCCACATTTCTGTGTGGATCCTTATAGAAGCAACCAGAGCTGCTGAGACACATAGACTCTACATCGGGCTGCAGCGGCATCACTAGGATTTCAAAAGATCAGAGTTCTATCACCCTCCACTCCCCCACCCCATGGAGGCACTGCCCTGAGACACAGCTGACCTGCTCAGAGAGGAGAAGCATACTTTCCATTGCGTGAGAAGCTGGAACAGAAGAAAATAAACTGCTACAGCATGAGACAAAAGGCTACAATGGAAGACACAATAAAATATTCCACCAACACTGCTGGAAAGAAAAGAAAGATCTCTTACTATCAACCTGCTGCAGAACACACTCCTGTACAGGATGCCTAGGAAGAGAAATAATAATTTATTAATTGCCATGAACAACCAAGGTAACAAGGCAGCTCAGAAAGAGACTGAAAAGTCTCCAGAAAATGAACTTAAAGACGTGGAAATATGTGACTTACATGACAGAGAATTCAAGATTGCAGTTCTTAAAAACTCAGTGAGATGCAAGAAAACACACACAGGCAGTTTACTGAAATCAGAAGCAAAATCAAAGAACAAAATGAACAGTTGACCAAAGAGATTGAAATTTTAAAAAGAACCAAATACAATTTCTGCAGATTAAGACTCAGTAAAAGAAATGAATAATGATAAAGGAAATGAAAGAACTCTATTATAAGAACTTCCTGACTCCATCAGAAAAAGCAATATAAGAATAATGGGCATACCAGAAGGAGAAGAAAGGGAGAAGGGAACAGAGTATATTCAAACAGTCAACGAGAACTTCCCAAACTTGTGGAAAGAACTGGATCCTTGAATCCAAGAAGCAAATAGAACACCTAATTACCTCAATCCCAACAGGCCTTCTCCAAAGCACATCATATTGAAGCTGTCAAAAAATGACGACAAAGAAATTATCCTTAAGACAGCCAGGGAAAAGAAGACGGCAACCTACAAAGGAAAACCCATTAGATTATCATCAGATTTTTCAGCAGAAACTCTACAAGCCAGGAGGGAATGGAATCAGATATTCAAACTATTGAAAGAGAGAAATTATGAGCCAAGAATAATATATCCAGCAAAGATATCCCTTAGATATGAAGGAGAAATAGACTTTTCAGACATACAGAAGCTGAGGGAATTTTCTAACACACGATCTGCATTACAAGAAATATTGCAGGAGGCTTATTAGACCTGAAACAAAACAAGCAAAAGAATACAAAACCATGAGTAGTATTATGAACACACAGACAGAAGCAACAAATAGCAACCCCTATACCAAATAGGACACTATACACTTAAACATACAATACAGTGTAAAGAAGAAAAACAAAACACTTAAAAAAAAACAGGAAAAATACAACTTGCTACTGCAGTACAGAAACCAACTCACAGCATGAATAGGGATAATTTGTGACAACAAAAACATAAAAGGGGAGAGAGTAAAGGTCTGAACCGTCCCAAGGGAATGGAGAAAGTAAGCATGCTGAAGAAAATGGAATACTCTAAATATGAATCTCTCTTTTACAAAAACTTAATGGTAACCACTCTAAAAAAAGAAATCTAGAACTAAAATATATAACATAATAAAAGAAAAAAATCTTAGAATTCCACCACAATGAAATAATAGCAATAAAAAGGCAAGTAAACAGTGAAGACACAGTCCTACCAAAAAAACCAAAGATGGAATGATAGGAAATCCTCATATATCAATAATCACCCTAAATGTAAATGGACTGAACTCACCAATAAAAAGGCGCAGAGTAGCAGATTGAACCAAAAAACTAAACCCCAAAATATGCTGTCTCCAAGACACATCTCAGCTACAAGGACAAGCATAGACTCAAAGTGAAAGGGTGGAAATTGACACTCCAAGCAAATGGTATCCAGAGAAAATCAGGTGTAGCTATACTGATATCAGATGAAACAGACTTCAGGGTGAAAAAGGTAACATTTCATAATGGTAAAGGGGACTATACAACAAGAAGACATAACAGTCATCAATATTTATGCCCCCAATAAGGGACACCAAAATATACCAAGCAACTGCTAACAGAACTAAAGGGAGAAATTTACCTAAACACAGTTACACTAGGGGACCTAAATACATCATTGACAGTAATGGAGAGATCATCCAAACAGAAAATAAATAACGAAATAGCAGCCCTAAATGACACATTAGGTGAAATGGACATAATTGACATATATAGAGCACTTCATCCTAAAACATCAGACCATATAATTTTTTCTAGTGTACATGAACATTCTCAAGGATAGCCCATGTATTGGGACATAAAATCAGCCTCAGCAAATTTAAGAAGTTTGAAATCATACTGAGCATATTCTCTGATCACAACGCTTTGAAATTGGATATGAACTGCAAAAAGAAAACACGAAAAACCACAAATACATGGAGATTAAACAACATACTTTTAAGGAACGACCAGGTCAAAGAAGAAATTAGAGGAGAGATCAAAAGATACATAGAAACAAATGAGAATTAAAATTCTTCCTATCAAAATTTTTGGGATGCAGCAAAAGCAGTTTTAAGAGGGAAATGTATATCATTCCAGGACTATCTCAAGGAACAAGAAAAATCCCAAATAAATAACCTCATGTTGCACCTTAAAGAACTAGAAAAAGAAGAACAAATGAAACCCAAGTTCAGCAGAAGAAAGGAAATAATAAAAATCATAGCAGAACTAAATGAAATCAAGGTAAAAAAGACAGTAGAAAAATTTAATGTGACAAAGATCTGGTTCTTTGAAAAGATTAACAAAATTGACAAACCCTTGGCTAGACTCACTAAGATAAAAAGAGAGAAGACACTAATTAACAAAATCAGAAATGAAAAAGGGGAAGATATCAGGGACACCACAGAAATACAAAGGATCATCCCAGAATACTATGAAGGACTATATGCCACCAAATTCAATAACCTAGAAGAAATGGACAAGTTCTTAGAAACATATAGCCTTCCAAGGCTGAACCATGAAGAACTGGAAAATCTAAACAGACTGATCACCAGTAACGAAATTGAATCAGTCATCCAAAACCTTCCCAAAAGCAAAAATCCGGGACCAAATGGCTTCACTAGTGAATTCTACCAAACATTCAAAGGGGATTTAATACCTGTCCTACTCAAACTCTTCCAAAAATTTAAGGAAGAGACAATACTCCCTAACTCATTTTGTGAGGCCAACATTACTCTGATACCGAAAACTAATAAGGATAAAACAAAAAAAGAAAATTACAGACCAATATCTCTGATGAATACAGATGCATAAATCCTAAACAAAATTGTACCAAAGGTTTCTTTGATAGATGATTGGATGAAGAAGTTGTGGTATATATACACAACGGAATACTATTCTGCCAGAAGAAAAGATGAAATAGTGCCATTTGTCACAAAATGGATGGATCTTGAGATTATTATGTTAAGCAAAATAAATCAGACAGAAAAAGTTGAGAACCATATAATTTCACTGGTATGTGGTATATAAAACTAAAAACAACAAAGGAACAAGACAAATTAAGGAACAAAAACTCATAGAGACAATAGTTTAGTGGTTACCAGAGCGTAGGGGGGTGGTAGATGAGAGTAAAAGGGATCAAATATATGGTGAGGGAAGGAGAACTGACTCTGCGTGGTGAACACACAATGTGGTATATAAAAGATGTATTGCAGAATTGTACACCTGACACCTGTTTAACTTTAGTAACAATTGTCACCCAATAAACTTTAACTTAAAACAAAAAAAGAAAAGAAAAAGAAAGTATGGTAGTTGGAAAGGAGTGTATAGCCAGTGAAAGTTTTTAATGTTGGGATAGACACTAAATTACTGATGATAGGAAGGAGTCAATAAAGTTGAAAAATAAAGTTCATGATATAGGAATGAGAAGATATGTGATAGATTCAAGCCTGTAGGGACACTAGAAAATGGAATAATTCCAGGGAAGAAATACATTTTAGTGCAAATTCCTGGGTTGATAATACGAGGTCTAATAATTAAGTTTGCAAACTCATCTTAGAAAAAGTGCAATATACCTCATTGCTGAATATCACTACAGTTACCTTCAAAGTACTCATCTTGGGAAGCTATGCACCAATGCCAGTGCCTAATCCAGCCTTCAAAGAAATTTTGGAATTCTCTTTCTGGAATGGCCATCAGAGCTGGTGTTGTATTAGCCTTGATGTCCTGAATGTCATCAAAATGTCTTCCTTTCAATATTTCCTTTGTCTTTGGTAAAGAAAGATGTCATTGGGGTCAGATCAGGTGAGTAGGGAGGTCTTCCAGTACAGTTGTTTGTTTACTGGCTAAAAATTTCCTCACAGACAGTGCTGTGTGAGCTCGTGCATTGTCATGATGCAAGAGCCATGAATTGTTGGTGAAAAGTTCAGGTTGTCTAACTTTTTCACACAGCCTTTTTAGCACTTCCAAATAGTAAACTTGGTTAACTGTTTGTCCAGTTGGTACAAATTCATAATGAAAATCTCTCTGAAATCAAAAAAAGTTAGCAACATCGTTGCAACAAGTTCGCAAACTTAATTTGCAAACCTCGTACCCACCAGAGATGCTGTTTCATTAGGTCTGGGATCGGCTTTCATCAGATACCATGATTCAAGTGATCTGCAGACCACACTTTGATAAATACTTGTCTTTTTTTCTATTCCCCCATCTATTAAGCCACTCCTATCTTCAATTTCTTCCCCATCAAGTCTAGAACCTAGGTCTCCTGATTCATAATATAGTATTTTCTAAGGCAAGAAAGATATCAGAAGTGGTGTGGCTCTAGAAGTGGGTGACTAAAGTAGAATGATAGTGAAAATCATTGGGATTGAGGAAGTAAAGGAAATGAAAAGCTCTGAAAGCTGTTTGAATTCTTGTTTGCATCAAAATAACTTGTAGGTCATTTTAAAAAATGTGTTGCTAGACTTCACCCCAACATATTCTAATTTTGTCGCTCTAGGGCGGAACCTGGATATGTATGTATTTACATTTGTGTACTTTTCATCTGGGCTGAGTCTAGTGCAGAATCCAGACCGAGAACCACTACATGGGTTTTCTACATGGTCAGAAAAGTTCAATTGGCTTTTTGGAAGAGCTTAGGATAAAAAGGAAAACTGTCAAGCCCAGAGTAATTTGTCATCTGAATTGATTATAATTCTAGTATTCCTTAAGCAGTCAAGGGAATTTGTTACTTTCCAAGCATCATGGTTACTTGTTTGAAAAGACTCTGGCAATCCCACAGGTTTCTCTGGAAAGGTTTGCCTGTGTATTGCATGTGTTGCCTGTGTGCACATGGTTTGGGGGTGGGGAATGGTTTTCTTTTTTGTTGTTATGCTTTCCAGTACAGGAATAATAAGGGAAATTATGAGAAGAAAGGGGATAAGATTAACCCAAAAAAGGAAAAGATAGAGAACAACTACTAAGAATATGTAGGACTTTAGAGTGTACTAGATGGAACCCAGGATTGTGACTCAGGAGACTTGGGTTCTAGAAGCAGCTCCCTTTCACTTAGCTCTGTAAGCTTCAACTTTAGAGTCCTTCATTAGACGGAGGAACTGAGAACTGAATCAGCATTTCCAATTGTGTGTTCTATGGAACCTTATTCTTAGCAGATGCCGTAAAGAAAATGCTCAAATTAACTAAATTTTCATACAATACATACTTGACATGCTCTTCATCCCCTTGATTTCACACATATGAAGGAGAAACCCTGTTCTGCCTAAGTTGGTAAATGTAGTTTTTGTTGTCCTGAATAAATGGTTTTGAGGTGATTGGGTTTGAAACATCAGGGCATTCTCACATATTCTGTCTGGCTCTTCAGACAGTAGGACTTTTAGAGCTTTTGATTGGTGAAATAATGGCGTGGTTCTTAAAGTGCTTTTAAATCACTCCTGAGAAGTTTACCTCTTACTGGTGGTAAAATGCTAGATTCGCACCATGTCTTGGGCAGTGAGTGACTTCCTTATCTAACAGGGCCATCCAACAGGAGCTACAGTTTCTCTCCAAAAAGTGCATCTCGGAAATGTCTTCATTCTTTAATTCCATCACTAGTTTTTGAGAGTTTTTCAGACCAACTTTGTTGATCTGAACAGAAAAAGAATGTATTCTTTCATGACTGTTAGCAAATCAGTACATTTTAATCTGTCATTGGTGTTGAAAGTTTTTTACTGCGAACGGACCATGTTTTCTATTCTAAAAAGGGGTGGGAAAGGATTGAGGCTAAAGTTTGTTGTAGTTGATGCATCTATACATTTCTGCTTTTTCTGTAATGTATAAATCTGAGAAATTCTAAAAATGTTTTTTTTTATTCTTTTAAAGAATTCTACACCCTACTGTGCTCTGTCTTCATGAATGAGTAGTTTATATGACTTTTTATAGACTGTAGTTGTATAGGTGATCGAGACTGCTGGATTTTCTTATGTTGACTCTGGTACATCTCATTGCAGGTGCTCAACATGAAATTACAGCTTACAAGATCCCTGCCAGAAGACAGATTTCGATATCATAGAGTCTGTACATGAAGGATTGATGCCTTAGGTAAAATAATAATAATAATAATAATAATAATAATAATAATAATAATAATAATAATAATAATAATAATAGCCTCCTTGAACAAGGCAAGATTCTGAGAGTGGCTGGCTGCCCCTGCAAAGTAGAAATCATTCTTGTGAATATTCATTGGCTCCTGAGATTCTCATCAGAAATGAGGCACCTTTAATACTTGGGGGAGACTGTTCCCCACAAGGAAAATCAGCTTTCAGGGACTAACAAGGATGCTGAGTCTGTTAGTACTGGTATATTTCCTGACTGTCCTGCTAGAAGAAAACAAAGCTTTGGTGACATTACAAATTAAGAACTGCAAAGAGTGCAGTAATCCTGGTAGAGGACTGAATCCAGGTATTCAAACAGGAAGGTGAACATTCTGAAAAATGGGAAGAGTGGAATATCCTTTGTATAGTAGGAGGATCACTTTAAAGAGAGCAGAGGAGAGGAGATCTCTGGAGTTTGAGTTTGGGGCTGAATTTATCCCCTTTAAAGAGTAAGAATAGGCTTTCAACATATGTTCTTTGTGTCACCTCAGCTCGTCTCCCATTGAGAATCACTTGGAGACTTTAGAATTTAAAATGCTCTTGCCCAGGCCCACCCCAGACCAATTTGGATAAAATTGGATTTACCCAAATCTCTGGGAATAGGGGCTGAACATTGGCATCTTTTTAAAATCCCCCAAGTGTGAAGCAAGGGCTGAAAACCACTGAGCTCTCTTGAGCTTCCCATGTGCCACAGTAAGTGGAGTTGTACCACAGAAGACAGAAGTCCTCCACTGAATTCCTCAATGTAGTAGAGGAATGAGAATGCCACAGTTAAGTCATCCAACCTTTAAAGCTTATGTCTTAGAGGATTTCTCTCTGAACTCTCTGCCATCCTAACACAAAGCAACAGCTCAAAGGTTAGGTTCAGCCTTAATTCCATGTATTGACAAGATGCTTCTTTTCTCTTTTTCCCAGTTATGCCTTCTCAGAATGCTGTACTTTCCCAGGAGGGCAACGTGGAGGAAAAGGAAATGAATGATGAATCACAGATAGTCAGGTCCCAGGTTAGTTCAGTTTTACTCTCCTCTGAAATGCTGTTCTAGTTCTCAGAATGTGTGCACTTTTCAGTTTTCGATTCTCAGAAGTGCTGAGCCCCAAAACTCCACAGACAGAGTCCTTGAAACTCTTGTGACAGATGATAATCTCTATAGGATGCTTCCCATTCACCTTATATATCCCTTTATAGCTATTTTCCCCTCCAGCATTTTTACCAAATCATGTACTCACACCTGTGCTAGATGTTGTAAAGGAAACAAAAGAAGCCCTAGACTTTCTTAAAATCACCCTTCAATTAAGTAGCTCACCAGAATTTAAACAACACTTGCCATTCTCTCTGTAAACAATGAATGATGCCCAGGTCACTATGACTCTTTGGCGCTAATTGTATTATTAAAGATGCGTGAGGACATCTGATGCCACAAGTTAATTTTCATCAAGGACCTGTTGTATTTCTTCCAAACCTGTTTAAGCCTATTGTTACAATTCTATAATTTGATTAAGTATTATGTAAACCGATGAGGTATAACTGTTTGTATGAAAACGTTGTTTCTATGAAAACTAGTTGAATCTTTTGGAAAGACTCAGTAAATGCCAGCTATTTTTCTTTGAAATGCTATCAAATTAGGTATGAGCAAAACTGTAAAAAACTGAGGGAAAATCATAAAAATCTTAGAGGATTCTACACCTATATTATTTCCCAAGTGTCATTTGCTTGTTGCACTTCAATGAAACAGAAACTGATGCATATGGATATGGGCACTCAGACATTAAAATCACTCTTAGCCATCACCCCCCCGCCCCCAGCTTCTGAGTAGTTGTTCTACAGTCTTTCTTAGTCATCGTTCTCTACCTTTTCCTTTTTGTTGTTGTCATTAATCTTATCCCCTGTCTTCTCATAATTTCCCTTATTATATCTGTATTGGAAAGAACAACAACAAAAAAGAAAACCATTCCCCCCCCCACCCCCAAACCGTGTGTAATTGTTCATGCAGTATACACACAGACCTGTTCAGAGAAGCCTGTTCGGATTGCCATAGTCCTTTTCAAACAACTAACCATGATACTTGGAAAGTAACAAATTCCCATGATTGCCTAAGGAATACTAGAATTGTAATCAATTCAGATGACAAATGACTCTGGGCATAACAGTTTTCCTTTTTACCCCAAGCTCTTCCAAAAAGCCGACTGAACTTCTCTGACCATGTAGAAAACCTATATAGTGGTTCTCAGTCTGGGCTCTGCATTACACTCAGCCCAGATGAAAAATATACGGATATAAATACATATATGTCCAGGTTCCACCCTAGAGCTACTAAATCAGAATCTCCCCCACTCCCGTCTGTGCTGGCCCCGGGTCTCCAGGGCCTGAAGCGCAGGTCCAGTGGGGGTGGGAGCGAGGGCAGGGAGACTGGAGAGGCCGCCGCCTGCTGGGCTCCAGGGCGAGGGGCTGCATGGAGCTGACAGCTCCAC
The DNA here is from genome assembly GCF_004115265.2 of Rhinolophus ferrumequinum. Classification (NCBI taxonomy): domain Eukaryota; kingdom Metazoa; phylum Chordata; class Mammalia; order Chiroptera; family Rhinolophidae; genus Rhinolophus; species Rhinolophus ferrumequinum. Next base: position 100,055,362 of record NC_046290.1, on the reverse strand, counting down.
TCTGTGGGCTGTGGGTGCTGCTGCCCTGCTTCATGGGCAGCGGGAACTCCACACCCATGGAAACTCAGCCACCAGGGACGAATTTGAGTGTTTCTGTTGAAAACCTCTGCATGGTGACATGGAATCCTCTGGAGGGAGCCAACATGAATTGTAGTCTATGGTATTTTAGTCATTTTGGCAACAAGCAGGATAAGAAAATTGCTCCAGAAACTCATCATTCGAAAGAAGTGCCCCTGAACAAGAGGATTTGTTTGCAAGTGGGGTCTCAATTTAGCACCAATGAAAGTGACAATCCCAGGACTTTGGTGGAAAAGTGTGTCTCACCCCTGAAGGTGATCTGAGTCAGCTGTGACTGAGCTACAATGCATTCGGCACAACCTGAGCTACGTGAGTGTCCTTGGCTCCCTGGAAGGAACACACGTCCTGAAACTATACTGTCTACTACTAGCACAGGAGCCGGGGGAAATCCTTCAATGTGAGAACTTTTATAGAGAAGGTCAGCACATTCTTGTTCCTTTGCTTTGAATAAAATGAAGGATTCCAGTTTTCACCAACACAGTGTCCAAGTAATGTTCAAGGATAATGCAGGAAAAATTAGACCATCTTTCAATATAGTGCCTTTAATTTCTCATGTGCAACCCCATCCTCTACATACGAAAAATACCTTCTTTCCACGTGGTGACTTATACTTTCTAGGGAAGATTCCACAGAATTTTTGTACCAGATGCTTATCAAGTAGAAGCCAAGAACAGCCAAACTGAGACCCACTACATTTTATTCATTTAAGAACCCAAATGTGATCATTTAGAATTTGAGGGAAACTTAAGAGGCTACAAGTTGTTTCTGGATCCCTGGTGTTTTTCCTGATGCTTTGAATATAGAATAAGAATCAAAAGAAACAACTTATGCTATGAGGAGGACAAACTTTACAGTAATGGAGTCCAGCGATAAATACAGGTAAGAAGGCCAATCCTGAAAATGGAGGCCAAGCGAGTCCAGGGCTCGTGCTGCCTGCACCGCTCAGCCAATAGACCGACACAGGAGTTGGCTCATAGAATAAGCGTTTATTATCAGAGCACCGGTGGTCTGAGAAGGCAGTGGGTTAACACCTCCAAAAACTGCCTTCACATTCTCAGACTAGCCTGGGGCATTTAAGGGAAAATCTGGGCATTCCTCTAAAGGCTACGTGATGGTTCTGGGGGACTGCATGGAGCCTCCCCTCTGGCGTTGTGGCTCTCTAAAGTTATCACCAACCCAGGAGCAGTGATGACAATACCTGGAAAGAATGCTAGGCCATAAAGATCCTGTTCCCCTTCCCAGATTAAAAAATAAATAAATAAATAAGATTGTAATTGGCAAGCACAGGGGGCATTGTGACTAGTAAGCAAGCATAAGTTTCAGGGTAATTATCTAAAGCAGGGAACTGGGACAGGGGACATCCTAAGCTCAGGAACTGGGACAGGGAACATTCCAAGCTCAAACTGCAGGGCGGGGGTTTCTCAAACGTTAAGCTCTAGGGCAGGGAGAGGCAGAGCCTCTTTTCTGGGGCTCCCAACCAGGCCCTGTTTCAATCCCACATTCTCTGTAACCATGTTGCTCATCATTCCAGTGATCGTTGCAGATGCAATCATAGTCCTTCTGCTTTATTTAAAAAGACTCAAGATCATTATATTCCCTCCAATTCCTGATCCTGGCAAGATTTTTAAAGAAATGTTTGGAGACCAGAATGATGATACCCTGCACCAGAAGAAATATGACATCTATGAAAAGCAAACCCAAGAAGAAAATGACTCTGTGGTGCTGATAGAAAACCTGAAGAGAGCCTCTTGGTGATGGGCATAATTTATTTTAACCTTCAGTGTGACTTTGTGAAGACTCATCCCATTCTCCATTTGTTAAGTGGGAACTTGTTAAATGGAAACTGAAACTACTGGATCATTTAAAAACAGGTAGCTCATAAGAGCCACACGTCTTTATGTTGAGCTATGCGCTGAAAAACCAAAAATAATGGGCCCTTTGGAGAACAGAGTGGAGTCGTTCTCATTGAATTATAAAAGCAGATACCTTTTGTGAAGGCTTCAAACAAGGGGACAAAGCAAAAAGTGATGATCATAGTAGAGTTAATCTTATCAAGAGTTGTAACAACTTCCTGTGAGATCTATGCCTGCTTTGTATTCTCGGTGTCAAACAATACCAACAAATTTTATTTGTGGGGGAACTCATTTTGGGTGCAAATGCTAATGCCAAACTTGAGTCACAGAGAACGCCTAACAAACAAAATTGACAAAATCTGTTCTTTGTTGTTTGAGATCCCATTAAGTAATGTTTGTGGCTATTAAAACTTAAGAGTCTGAATCTTCATTCCTTCAGCAGCATTTCCCAGTGCTTTGAAAGGCCCAGACAGCAGTGTTGGTCTGATGAAGAGAACTATAGAAAAAGCAGAGACTGCTTCTTTTACCAAGGCCTTTCAAAGCCGTTGCAGGGTTTTAAGGACAGCAGAGACAGAATAATTTACTGGGTATTAGAGCTTGAACCTCAGAGTCTCTAATGATACATTGTTTTTTCTTCACATCTGCTACTCAGATCAAGTATTTACTGTGTGTCCCCCACAGTATTTACTGTGGTAGGCCCCCAGGTGTGAGGCACAGGCCTCTCCAAGGGTCTAGTCTGGTTGGGACTCCTCAGTTCTCAACTTACTTTTCTCCACCAGTCATGTTTCAGACCTTTCAACTTCCCAATTCCCACACCGATTTTCCCTTTTGCATTCTCCCTCATTGTATGTAGTCTTTCACCATTCCTTAGATATTAGAATCTAAATCTGCTCACAACACCTAAAGGAGCAGGGTGATTTGCATCTCAGGTAAAGAGTGAGTAGAAACATTGATGAATGCTTGCATATTTTGTAAATTCTGTGTGAGTCACATTTATTTGAAGATTTTCAGCATTTACTGTTTCTCTACATATTTTCTGAACAGAAAGGAGGTATTACCTTCACTTAAAACTTTGCTGTTTGCTTGATAAAAATAATAGTTTTATCTTTTCTTCTTTTCCCTTACTGCCACAGATAGTTAGTAGTAGGTTTTGTGTCTTAAATTGATAGCCAGCATCCAAGGCTCCAACGTTTACATGCATTTTCTCCACATACCTAAGTAAACCTACAGTAAGAATGTTCATTCTTATTCTTAGCTTTACATCAAAAGATGAGCCAATGAATATACATTTATATATTTTAAATTAAAATAAAATGTTTAAGATCTCTTTTATGAATGTTAGAAAAATTAAAATAACACCACTGTGGTAGGAGTGGAGAGAGGGAGAGAGTGACTAGAGGTAAGTGTCAACATGGTGGTTTGAAGCTTATTTTTTATACATAGAATCAGAGGAGGGTTTACATGAAATCCATTGGTGGTAAAGTAAAGGGGTGGGAGAAAGCAAAGCAGGGAAATCTCTGGGATTGCATGAAAGTAAATTGGAAAGACAGGTACTTCTTTCGCATAGGTGGGTGCATTATAGTAAATAGTTCACATAGAGATATTAACCAAGGGACAAGATTAATAATGAGGGATTCCGTATTTTCCTACTCTGGTCTGGAAAAAAGGACTACTGGTATTCCAAGGATGTCATCTTAGGTGCAAAACAACAATAAAAAGTCTCACTTAGGTGAAGATTGACTTTATGAAGGAAGCGTCAGGCTAAAGATGTGACTTCCCGCTGTGGCCCACCTTGGTTATGAGTTTTTTATGTTCACGCCATCTTCTGTGGTTATTTTCCCTTGTCAGGTTTAACCTGTGGCCCCTTTTCTGTCCTAATAAGCTTGGAGAAGCATACACAGACTAAGTAAGCAGTGCCTTGTGGCCATAAAAAATATGGGTTTCATTCTAAGTGCAGTGAAAAGACTTTGAGAGAATTCAGGCAGGATGAAAAAGCCATCCTAGTGCATGCTGTGTAGTAAGTGAATTTGTGCGAGGCAAGAATGGGAAGGGGAGAGAACCACTTAGGAAGCAGTTGAGTATTCTAGATGATAGAAAATGATGGCTTAAAACTAGAAGATGGAGAAAAATAGGTGAGTTCGAGAGCTTTGCTTTGGGAAACAGCAGATATTAGCAAGAGGGGTAAAGGCAAAGGAGAAAAAACGATGATTTCAAAAAAAGGTAGCCCAGGAAAGGGCAGGGTAATGATAAGTAAGGCCATGTCACTCCTCTGCTCAAAATATGTTGCTCCTGTTTCACTCAGAGTAACAGCCAAAGTCCTTATGATGCCTAAACAGTCTTACAGAATCTAGCATCTGAGCCTGTCACCTTTCCTACTTTATCATTATTTCTCCCCCTTGCTCACGCCACTCTAGCCACCCTGGGCTCATTCTCCTCCCTTGCACAGGCCTCACACACTATTGCCTTGGACCTTTGTACTGTTAACTTTTCAAATCTTTTTTCAAATGTCACCTCTCCAGTGACATCTTTTCTATATATATTTTTAATTCTTTAGATGATATGAGAACTTTTCCCTGGAACAAATTGTGAAAACCTCAAAAGAAAGTACTTTTTTATGCCTGTTTTATATCTGTCTTGAAAGATGATATTGTTGTTTTAAAATTTTTGACCCGGATTACTCAGAGCCCTGAAGATCCTCAGCACAATGGCTTAGACCTCCTAACCTCCATATAGTTTTAATACATATAGTTATACATAGAATTTTGTGTGTATTAACTTTATGTTATATACATATATTATTATATACATACATTCCAGATACAGCCACTGAGAGGGCTTGGAAGCAATCATACTCCAGTAGCATTGGACACACCTAGTGCCCAAATCTGAGTTCTGAAATGCCATTCTACATTTAAAAAAAAATGAGACATAGCCACTCAGTACTACATCAGCAGAGCAGAACACGACACACTGCAACCCTGTGGTACTCTGGTTGGAAGCAGACACACTCAGTATTTGACCATTAAAAGGAACCAGGGATCCTTGGAGAAATGGCTGAGTCCAGGCTTGGGGCAGGAAAACACAAGATGAACCTTTCTTTAAAGAACATTTTCTGTCCCCAGAAGTAAAGAAATGCTCCAAGAATGATAGGGACGGGTCAAAAGGTCACAGAAGTAAGTCTGAAGGGGCTCCTAATAGCTAAATCTAGGACAATCTGAGCATTAAAATAGTGGTAGTAGATGATTATAATTTATTGAATAAAATAAATAAATCCATTTGATATAAATTGATGAATGAATGAGAAAGGAAATATTTTCAGGACAGTAGAAAGCCAACTAACAATATACAATGAATGATGGGATTAAAAAAGCACTGTTTAGTAACCATCATAATTACCATTGATTCAGGCAAGAATTACCAGTGGGTGCTAAAACCAGTAGATGAAAGTTTGAGGAGGAACAAGATATTAATATTTACATAGTCTCAAAGTATCTCTCCCACAAGACACTTATTAATTACAGGGTAAGATAGTAATTTTCTAGTGGAAATTACTGGTAGATAACCACCTTAACCAGGTTATCAAAGTTAACATTGCAGACCAGTAATGAAACTCGTCAACAAGGTGAGCCTCCTGTTTGATTCACTGAGAAGAATCCTGCATCTCTTCTGTACTTTTCCTGCCAGATGTGCATTGTGTGAATCTACTCAGGAGGAGAAACTAGGCAAGCCCAAATTTAGGTTATTCTCAAGATAACTAGCCTGTACTTTTCAAAATGTCAGTGTACAAAGAAAGGCTCAGGAATCATTGCAGATTAAAGAAGACAAAAAATACAAGACAACCAAATGGAGTGCATGATCTTGAATTTTCTTTTGTTATGAAAGACATAATTAGGACATTTGGTGAAATCTGAATAATTATGTAGTTTAGACAAGAGTACTGTATCAGTATTAATTTCCTAATTTTGATCATTGCACTGTTATTATGTAAGAGAATTCCTTGTTTTTTAGGAAATAAACACTAAATTTTTAGGCATAAAGGGGTATCATGTCTGCAACTTACTCTTAAGTGGTCCAGAAAAATTATAGAGAGAGAGTAAAAGGGAGAGGAGAGGGAAGAATTTCTTTTATTCTTGCAATTTTTTTTAATCTGAAATCATGTAAAAAATATTTTTAATTAAAAAAAATAATGACGTAGCTCTCTATGTCCTAATATGTCTAAGATGGAAAGATTTCCAGCATTAATTGTTAATTTAAAAAGCAGTGTATAAAATATGTTACCTTTGAGGTAAAAAAAAAAAAAAAAGTGGGAGGAAATAAGAATCCGTATTCATATTTGCACAAAGAATAATTTTGGAAAATACACTAAAAACTAAGTAATGATTAGTTATTGGGAGTAGAAGCTGGACAGAGAGGAAAGAAGCCTGGGAGAGATTTTTACTAAATCTTTTTAATATGTTTTTGTTTCTAAACCATACTACTATATTATCTGCCTGAAAACAGAATTCAAATATGGATATGAAAAAAAGAAGCAAACAGGAAAAACAAGAAACAGGTAACCAAGTGCAAACAAGATCATCATTAGAAGGTATATAAGGAAGCAGAAACTGTAGGCATGGTACTGATTAAAACAGTCAAAAAGAACTACATATATTGATATTAAAGAATGTAAACTATAATTCATAATTTTCCTCATCCTGGTGCTTCACTAAAGAAGCATGGGAAAAGTTGAATGGAAATTAGAAATAAAAATCATCCCAAGGGAAGATATTACAAAAGCAGAAAAGACGTCTTTGTGGTATGATGGAAAGAGAACAGGCTTTAGAAAGAGATGGCTTTAGAACAGGGGTGTCCAAACTTTTTTCAACATTTTTCACCAAAGGCCATATGCGGTAAAATACACAAACAGCCGGCCACTCACTCGAGGTGAAGTACGTATTGCCTCACCTGGTTTATTTAAGTAAACTAAATATATTTTTGGAATTTGCTGCGGGCCAATTAAAAATGGATTGCGGGCCACAGTTGGCCTGCGGGCCACAGTTTGGACTTAGAATAAGTCTTATTCTCATCTTAGAATAAGATCTAAGATGAAATTCTGTTCCTGCTAATTACTAGCTGTATGTCCTTGGATAAGTTATTTAATTTCTTCTAGCCTTAGTGACTCATCTCTAAATTGCCTTCATCACTGAATTATATTTTAGAAAGATGTGTTATCAAAACATGCAAATTAAAGAAAATGCCAGTACTTTACTTAAATATTGAATCTTAACTTATGGGAAAGAACACTTATTTGGAATACCACACTCTACTCATTCTGAAGAATTGAGGAGTTATTGTACCCATGAAATGGGTTGTATTGGGGAGGGGTTGTTGGGTAATAAAGGAGCAGGGGGAGGGGGATGTGTGTGTGTGCGCCTGCACACACACACACACACACACACACACACACACACACACGGTGCCAAAAAATATATATACACATTTTAAGAAAGAAAAAAACTATTGAAATTGTAATACTCAATATATACCAATAACAAAAGATGAATACAAGTCACATTTGACTTCTGTAATTATAAGAGGTGTTCAAAGTGATTACCATTAGTGCTATTTTAATACACTTTTAATACAGTGGCTGCTTCGATGTCCTCAATCATTTTGACTTTGGGGAAGAGACAAAAGTTGCTCTTCATTGGTGCCAGATCCAGTGAATAAGGTGGATGAGGACACACCGTAATGTTTTTATTTGATAGAAATTGCCATATACCAGAAGCAATGTGTGATACAGAGCCTTTTCATTGTGATCAAAATATATGGTGAATGCTGCTGCCGAGTGCCATCCAATGGAAAGGCAGGGATCTTCAATATGGGAAGCAGTGTGACACATAATAGTGTGTGACAAGTTTCAACTTGTTTGGTGCAGTTGGGTGTGAGCTATGGTTGAGAGAGGTGTTTTCAAGTGTGCCGTAAATTCTAAACAACTTAAAAGCAAGCATTATTTCATGTTTTATATATATATATCTTAAAAGATGATAGAAAGACAGACACTAATTGTTGTTTCAAAAATCTTGAGGTGGCTTACTGAGAGCCCTGACCACTCTCTTCACAATGGCTTAGACCTCCTAACCTTTGTCTACTGCTATGTTTTTGCCCCATCCCCTAAGGCCCCAGGAAGAAATGGGTCCTGGCTGAGCAGTGATGTACTTGATGTTTCAGGAATCACTGACATTCCAGGATGTGGCTGTGAACTTCACCAGAGAGGAGTGGGACCAGCTCTACCCTGCTCAGAAGAACCTCTACCGAGATGTGATGCTGGAAAACTACAGAAATCTGGTCGCACTGGGTGAGGATGGTGTCCCTGTAAGACTAGAAGCCATTCTAATGGGTTTACAGTCATCCCCTTATCTGCAAGGATATGGGCCAACACCACAGGGGATGCCTGAAACCACAGAGAGTACTGAACCCTACATGTACTGTGTTTTTTCCTGTTCCTGTGCACCTATTATAAAGTTTAATGCCCTTTTCCCTCTTAACTAAGCATTTATCGTGCAGTGTAGCCGTAACTTGCAGTTTGAGCTGCAACAGCAAAACTAGCAAGAACTTCTTTTTCCTGCACAATTTCACATTGATGTGTTCTTAACCTTAGATCTAAGCAACCTCAGCATATAATTTTTTTCTTTCCTTATTAAGTTGAGAACTTTCACCTTTTCACTTAAAGGAAGCACTTTATGGCTTCTATTTGGCATACCTGAATTGCCAGCATCACTACTCTTACACTTTGAGGCCATTATTAAGTAAAATAAGGGTTGGTTAACCACAAGCACTGTGATACTGTTGTTACGGTAAATACCATCTACTAATCCGATGGCTTCTGGGTGACTAAGGGGTGCACATTATCTACAGTGTTGATACCCTGGACGCAGGGATGATTCGTGTCCCCGGCAGGACAGAGCGGGATGGCATAAGATTTCATCACAGTTCTCAGAACAGCTCACAGTTTAAAACTTATGAATTGTTTATTTCTGGAATTTTCCATTTAATATTTTTGGACCGTGGTTGACCACAGGTAACTAAAACCACTGTAGGTGAAACCGTACACAAGGGGTGACTATTTTCTCAAGTAGTGAAAACTTCCAAAGCCTTTGTGAATATAGTTCAGGCCAGGACAAAAGAATGATAATCAGTTTCATAGACAGAGACCTTTGTTTTCTGCTTTTTCTCCTCAGGTAAAGTTTTTGTTGAGTTTGAGATGGGTAGCTTTATTTTTCTCCCTCTGAAGCCTCCCCTTTCCAAATCAGAGGCCCTTAAAGACTAAAAAGGTTGGAAATGAGTTCTGAAAGAAGTTTTTGTTCTCAGTATAAATTTCTGAGATACATTTTTCCTATGAACAGGGCATCAACTTTATAAGCCAGAGGTGATCACTCAATTGGAGCAAGAAGAGCAGTGGATGATGGAAAGAGATAGCCCACTGGATATTCATCCAGGTGAGAAGCAAGTCTTTTAGCATTTGCTACTGAGTGAAGAGAAATAGTCACTTTTGAAATACTCAACTGATTGTGCTCCAAATCTCTCCCTCTGGGATTTAAAGAATACTGAGTATTTTTTAAAAATTCAGTTCATATTTGACTTTTCCAAAGTGGAAGTGGCTCTCATTTTTTTCTGATTAAACATATTATATATACTTATTTAAAAAATTTACATAATACAAGTTATTTTGAAGTATTAATTTGTGTGTTTTTTTGTTTCTTTTAATTAAAGTTTATTGGGATGACAATTGTTAGTAAAGTTACTTAGTGAAGTATTAATTTGAATGTCCATAAATACCTTGATGTTGCAAATCTCCACATAGCATTTTCCTTCCATTTTTTTTTATTCACACATTCTCAGTATTCTTTAAATATTTCTTTTCAATATCAAATATCCTCTGCCATTTTTACCTACTTTTCATTTTTTCTTTTTCCTTTTATTATCAAACTCTTTAAACTAGGCTGAAATCCACAGTGCTGATTGTTTGTCTGTCACTCACTTTTGCAATATGACCTATCCTGCTTACGTTACTAAAATTTTCTTGGAGATTAGCACTAACCTCCTTCCAATCATATCTAGTGGCTACAAAAACGACTGCTGTGTCTCCTATGATCTTGTGTTTGACTGTGTTGACTTTACTCTTTTGAAATTTTCTTCTACCCTGGCTTGTGATACATTCTCCTCTTGCCTTTTCCAGCCTCTTCTGTATCTTTACCTGCTCCTTTTACTACCTTCTCTCCCTCCTTTAGAAGACGCATTCTTCTAAAGGTGTGTCTTCTTATGGACTTTGTGTTTCATTCTGTAGTACAATGCTTTTAAGTCATTTTCCCATTACTACATTTCTAGTCTATAAGTATTTCGCCTAAATTCTTTTTCCAGATTTTAGATTATATTTTGGTTTTTGAATGTCATGTTTTTATTTTAATTAAGTACTGTATTTCAAAACCTGGATTTGTTGACTTTATACTCCTTTCTTTAAAACATCTCTCTAAATATGAGCCTTCTTGACCGAAAAAAAAAAAAGCAACAAATGAACAAAAAAACACTCCTTAATTTGCTATCATTGGCATAGCTCCTACTTGGGTTATATGAGCAAATAGTTGACCTCTAATGTATACTATTTTCCACTCTTGTCCATGAAGCTAAGCTAACCTACCCCATCTCTGTCTAGTTTTCTACTCTGATTCTTTGGTCTGGAACCTTGTTTCATTATTTCTACATGGTTTTGTGTCATTCAAACTTCAGCCTTTTCAATTTGACTTTGACTTGGCTGTCCTCCTTGCTTTTAGTGCTCTAGGTTATTTTGGGCAGGAAACTTTGTTCCTATTTCAGCCTCATTGAATATCAATTTTGGCCTGACCAGTGCTGGCATTCAATGAGTAGAGGCTGGTAATTAAAACATTTTGTCAAGAACACCTAGCACTTTCCCTAACAACAGTGGGTGACTTTATTTCTGTGAATCTCCATACCCTGGACCCTAGACAGTAGGAAACTAAAGAAATAAAATTAAAAACTCCCTTCTCAGGTAAATTGCCAGGGTAGGCATCTACAGCAGAAGGCAGAGCTATTCTTTCCCATGGTTTCATATGCTGACATGTGTAGGATCCACACTGTCTCCCATTATGTCCCTACCCACAAGACCCTCAACTAGAGAAAATAATTACTGACTTAAGAAAATTTCCAGACATCTTTATGCATTTATATGTGGATACCCATGGCTCTTGGTTCATAGATCAACTTGAACAGGTGATTTCTTTTTCATATCTTCCTTGTCAGAGACAAGCAGGCTAGCAGTCTCCTCCAAGGAGACTTTTGCATTTTTGCATTATCTTGTGAGACACAGTGGTTCCACTTATGAGGATGTGGTAAAACATTTCCGTTGATGGAAGGACTGAAATAGAATGATCTGGCTTTTGTAACCTAATTCTGGTATGCTCTGTGGGGTTCTGCTTGCCTCATTATTATTGACATCTGCTGATGTCTATTTATCTAGAAATCTCTTCCTAGCCGAGACCTAGAAAGCATCCAATGGATTTCTCAGCAAAGAGGTTAGTAATTATATTAACAAGATAAATTACAGGACAGTAATTAGAAGAACAATCAATTTGTACATTGAGTGAACAGCGATAAGGAAGTAGAACTAGTAAGTGTACAGTACTCTTTACAAGAAGCAGGAATGAGAAGGGGAGACAATAAAGAGGATATTTGCTAGAATAAGAAGGTAGTATCAAAAGAGGATTGTTCTACAACTAGATTGAAGACAACGAGCTGCCGCTGAGCTTCCGGAGGGTCAGGCGGCCGAATGGCTCAGTTGGTTAGAGTGTGACCTCTCAACAACAAGGTTACTGATTCAATTCCTGCATGGGATGGTGGGCTGTTCCCTCTGCAACTAAACATTGAAACGGTGACTGGACTTGGAGCTGAGCTGCGCCCTCCACAACTAGATTGAAGGACAACAACTTGGAGCTCATGGACCCTGGAGAAACGCACTGATCCCCAATATTCCCCAATAAAAAAATTAAAAATAAATTAAAAAAAGAGGATTGTTCTAAATTTGGCCTTGATTGCCATATAAGGTTCATTCAGCAGGACAAATGCTGACACTAAGACTTCCTAGCAATGAGCCTTCCTATCACCGTGGGACCACACTATCCAACCAAAAGGTTGGTCATCAATGCATCCTTCAGATTCATTTATGACCAAAAGGGGAAACTGAGGTTGGAAAAGGAGCCACAGGTTAAACCTGACAAAGTCAGGAGACTGAAAATAACCACATAAGACGGCATGAACATAAAAAAATTTATAATTAAGGTGGGCTATGGAAAGAAGTCAACATCTTTAGCCTGAAGCTTCCTTCCTAAAGTCAATCTTCACCTTAAGTGTGCCTGTCTGTTGTCTTTTTGCACCTAAGTTGACATCCTTAGAATGCCACAATCCCCTTTTCCCTTTTCCGGACCAGAGCAGGAAAGTACAGAATCCCTCCTTATTATTCCTGTCCCTTGATTAACATCTCTATGTGAACTATTAACTGTCCTGCACCCACCCATGTAAGAGAAGTACCTGTCCTTCCAATTTACTTTTATCCAATCCTGGAGATTTCCTTAATTTCTCCCACCCCCTTAATCTACTACCAATGGATTTCATATAACCCTCCTCCTTTGATTCTATATATAAAATAAGCTGCAAACTATCATTTTGCGGAGCATTTTCTCAATTTGTTAAGATTTTGCTTCCTGGCAATTGTCGTCAGTTTGGCTCAAATAAATTCTTACAAGCTTTAAAAAAAAAAAGAAGAAGAAGAAGATCATTCTAAGCAGGAATGATTTTAGCATGCTTATAATGGCTGAAGGGAAGTAGTCAGTAGAGAGGGTAAGTAAACTAGATACAGAAGATGGATCAAGGTTCTGGAAGAAACAGGATTTGAATTGGAGAGATTAGGGTGATTTTGTACATAAATAAGTTTGTTCATGGAAGATTTGAAGGAGTTCATGCATGGCAATTTCTGTTTCCTTGGTAAAAAAAGGAGACAAGGTTCTCTGTTGAATGTAAAGGAATTGGAAGGCCAAGTAGAGAACTTGAGAAGCATTTGCTATAGGTCAAAGGAAGATGACCAAAGAATAGTAAAGGGATTACTGAACAGCTTTGAGGGCCAAAAGAGATTTTGCCCTATACATATGTGGTTTCTAATTTCCATGGGTATGCCATTTCTCCTGTTATATTTATCATTGGAAGAGGTTTGTAGAGCCTAGGTTGAGGGCTGTTCGACCAGTGGAACTAAAGGAGGAAAACCGTGAGAGTTACTTAATTCAAGAAGTAAAGTAAGGTCTGAAGAGGACTGAAAACCAAGACAACAAAAGAGTCAAGGAAATGGAGGTCTAGAGGAAGTCAGAAAGCCAGCAGAATGTGAATAAGGGCATGAGTCCATTCACTGGGCAGGAAAGTGTGACACTGAGTTTGAGATTTTTTATATGGAGCAAAGTTCAGAGTATAACTGTTTAGCCAGGTAAGTAGATTGTTGAAGTACAATGAAGGTAAATGCACAAACAACTATCGTTAGAAAATGAAATGGAAAAGAAGAGTCCCATTCAATAGCAAATAAAAAGATAAAACACCTAGAAATAAACTTTTGACAAGAAATGTGCAACACCTGCAGGAGGAAAACTTGAAGACACTTCTGACAGACACAAAAATAGACTTGACTAAATGGACATTCCAAGATTTCAGTTCTCTATTGTACATGTAGTACATGTAGTATAAACCCATAAAAAGTGACTACAAGATTATGGGAGGCTCTAGATAAGCTTATTCTAAAGTTCATATGAAACAAAACACACAAAGTAATCAGGAAAACTCTAAAAGGAAGAACAATAAGGGGATTATCCCTATAGATAATATACAGTAAAATTTCACAAATTAAAACAAGACAGAACAGAACAGAAAATCCAGAAATAGACCCAGATTAGTAAACAGGAGTTTAATATATGATAAAGATATGATATGATATATAACATAACGTGATAAATATAATTATTTCAAATTAGGAGGCAAAGGTAGCAATCTTAATAAATGGTATTCAGACAACTGGTATTAAACATGTAGACCTTTTAATAAATAATGATTAGCCACTTGCAAAGAGAGAAAATTGGATCCAGAGCTTACTTGCCCCTTAAACCAAGATAAACTCCAAAGGTATCAGAGACTTTAAATGTAAAGCATGAAACAATAAGAGACCTGGAAGAAAACACAGGGGAAATCTTTTCTAACCTTAAAATGGAGAAGTCTTTTCTGACTATAATTCAAAATTTAGAAGCCATAAAAAAAATTCATACATTAAATACGTACAAATCCCATATTCTGCCTGGTGTATAATAATAAGGAAAATAAAAAGATAAATAGCAATGGGGGAAATATTTGCAACTTATACCAAAAGAGCTAATCTCCCATTAATATATGAAAGCTCCTCTAAATCAATAAGAGGTCAACAGCCCAATAGAAAAATACACAAATATGAATGGTTCTTAGATAAAGGAATTCAAATACCTTACCATATAAAAAATGTTTAGTCTCACTCATGATAAGAGAAACACAAACTGAAACTATACCAGGTTACATTTTCTCACCTATCAGATTAGCGAAAGTCCAAAAGTTTGACAATACACACTGTTGATGAGTCCATAGGGAAGAAAGATGAGTCTCATACAGTGCTGGTATAAGATGAACCACCAGTCAACAAAAGGATGTCCTAATCAAGGGGCTCCCTGTCCAGATGCTCTTTTTGGTATTGTAGACCCTTTGAATGAACAAAATGTAGTCTAGAGTCACGTTTTTTAAATATAGTTTTATGGAAACAGACCACACTCTCTTACATATTGTTTATGGCTGCTTTCACACTAAAACAGGTATGGCCCACAAAACCTGAAATATTTATTATGACTCTTTACAGAAAAAGCTTGTCAACCTCTACTAAAGTCATTATTTATGACTAACACTCTCATTAATAAATGCATATTTATTGTAACCCATAAGATCTATATAAGCTGTAAAATTGAGACAGTTTTACCAATAACATTTGTCCTTATTGCTATGTCTGATGAACTCTATTTTCTATTCTCTTTTAGTCTGTTCTGATACATTTTTTAGTTCATTTCTTTCTACTAAATTAATATCATAACCCACTATAAATCATGAAACATTTTTTAAGTTAACAAAAGAGAACTAGAAATATCATAACACTTGCAAGTAGAAAGGATAAATTTTTAAAAATTTGTTTCCCTCCTTCCCTTTCTCCCTAATTCTTTCATTCTCTTACTCCTCATTTCCTCTGTCTCTCCCTTCCTCTGTTTTCTTCCTTCCTACTTCCTGAGTAATTCAGTTCAGAAGGCATTAGGTGGGGCTGAGCAGGTAAGTATCTACTTAATGAGGTGTGCAGTAAGTAGTGCAGGAGGCCTGGCAAGACGTTGTCCAAGTTGCCCAGTGGCATCGCAATTTGCTGACACTGACCAACGGCCTGTCTAGATGAGGTATCCCTTCTTCAGTACAAAAGAGGTCCTAAGTGCCCTAGAAATCTAATTTTATTAAAGACCCTAACTCCTAGAGTTGATACAGGGAAGAAAATGGAGTCAGTGGGGACGAATAGCAACCATGAGAGACTATGGTAGTCTGTGCAAATCCCATTTTTCTTTACGAAGAACCCTTATGCCCCTGCACGAATGATAGAATCCTGATGCTATATGACATATATAAGCTACAGTGCCTTAGTCTGTAGCTATGACACAGATATTATACTCATTTAACTTATGATTGGGCACAAGGTAGATTGCATGTCATTCTTGCAGTGTATTCAGAAGCTCTTCTGCTTCCATATCTGAAAACACTTTCTTCCCAAGTATCAATTTTGTCTGTAACTCAGACAATGGGGTGTGTGCGGTGTTGGTGTGAAATCTGATAGGGGATTAGGAACAGGTACAAAGTAGGGCTTGGGGGTTTCGGTGAATGATTGGGTTTCTCAACAGGTAAGGCCCAACCAGGAAGGAACTAGATAGTGGGTAATGAGTGCACAGCACCTTTACATGTACCCATGTACATGGCATGATTAGGGCACTCACCCTCACCAGTGTCCACCCTCCTCTGAAAGGCACTTGCAGTCATGTCTACTAACATGGGGGCTGAGGTTAGGTGAGGAGCTGGGGTAAAAATGATTAAAGTTTGTTCTTCAGAACTGCTTTGAAGACCAAAAAAATCATTGTCTCAATCTGGAGTCTGCTGGCAGCCAACTGGAAGATAGATAGGCAACCCTGTCATTGAAGATCTGACGTGCCTTGAGGGTATCCACAGTGGGGGAGCAGTACCTGTACAGTCTGTGTACAATCACAGACTGTGGCAAGTAGGTGGCAAGTCTGTCAACCAGCAGCAAGTTTTCCCTTTCCCCTCATTCAGACAAGCCAAGAAGAGAAGGAAATCAACAAAAGTGGCCATAGTCACATTGATCAGGCTGCCATGTTTACAAGGAAACACACAAGTTCTGGAAGTGAGGCCTTAGGGAATTAATGTCTGCAACTCTGCTCTTAGGCAGTAGGAGCCAGAGCACCATACTTATCTGTGCTTCCAGGAGCCAGGCCTGCAGCTATGGATTTGGATGCTAAGAGAATGTGAAAGACAGTTTTCAGAGCTCCAGCCAGTCATTTCAAACATTTTAAAGTCAAAGCCCCTGAGCAGACAAAAGCTTTTGAGCTGAAAATAAAGTGGTCCAGTTGATAATTTGATTGAAATGATAAGTTGGTTCAAAATAAATCTTCTAAATCACTTTTTTCCACATATAATTTTAGACCAAAGTAAGTTCTGTTGATGTATCTTCTTGTACATCTTTGAGCATATTGATCTGTTTTTCACAATTTTATGACTTAGACTTTTTTCTTTTTAAAATTTCTATTCATGTTCCGCCAACAAACTATTTTGCTGTGCTGTTTGTGATAACAGTAAGTTCAATGTGACCTAAATGTGGATTGATTAAAAATACTTTGGTACACTACATCCATAAATTAGATAATTTCAAGTGCCGTAAAATTATATGGAAATTATTGAAATGGAAATGTGTTCATAATATGCAGTGAGTAAAAAAAGCAAACTACAAAACAGTATTATGGTATACTTCCATATAATTTCCCCAGAACAGTTCCTGGCATAACTATTAATGGTGCTCCTACTGTTAAATGCCCTCTTTAGGACAATAATCAAGTGCACTACTCCTATAGTTTTGATAAACCTTAGACGCATACCTGAGAGATATTGCTGGTTCAGTTTCAGACCACCACAACAGAGTGAGTCACAATAAATTTTGTATGTCCCAATGCATATAAAAGTTATGTTTACATTATACTGTAGTCTGTTAAGTGTGTGATAGCATTATGTCTAAAAAACATAAGTACTAAATTAAAAAATACTTTATTGCTTAAAAATGTTAACCATCATCTGGGAGTCCAGTGAGTCATAATCTTTTTGCTGGTGCAGGGTCTTACCTCCATACTGATGGCTGCTGACTGATCAGGGTGGTGGTTACTGAGGGTTGGGGCAGCTGTGGCAATTTCTTAAAGTAAGAAAGGAAGCTTGCTGCATCAATTGACTCTTCCTTTCATGAATGATTTCTCTGTAGCGTGCAGTGCTCTTTGATAACATTTTACCCACCGTAGAGCTTTTTTTCAAAATTTGAGTCAACCCTCTCAAACCCTGTTGCTGCTTTATCAGCTAGGTTTATGTAATAGTCTAAATCCTTTGTTGTCATTTCAACAATCTTCACAGCATCTTTACCAGGAGTAGATTCTATCTCAAGAAACTACTTAATTTGTTACCCATAAGAAGCAACTCCTCATCTGTTAGTTTTATCGTGAGATTGCAGCAGTTCAGTCACATCTTCAGGTTCCACTTTTAATACTAGTTCTCTTGCTATTTCCACCACATCTGTAGTTACTCCCCTCCCCCAATGAAGTCCTGAACCCCTCAAAGTCATCCATGAGGGTTGAAATCAACTATGTCCAAAATCCTGTTAATGTTGAAATGCTGACCTCTTCCCATGAGTCACAAGTGTTTGTAATAGCATCTAGAATTGTGAATCCTTCTGAAAGGCTTTCAAATTACTTTACACAGATCCATCAGAGGAATCACCATCTGTGGCAGCTATAGCCCTATGAGGTGTACTTCTTAAATAAGACTTGAAATTTGAAATTAATGCTTGATGCATGGGCTGCAGAATGGATGTTGTATTACCAGGCATGAAAACATTAATCTTGCTGTCCATCTCCATCAGAGTTTTTGGGTGACCAGGTGCATTGTCAGTGAGCAGTAATATTTTGAAAAGAATCTTTTTCTGAGCAGTAGGTCTCAATAGTGGGCTTAAAATATTCAGTAAACCATGTTGTAAACAGATGTGCTACCATCCAGACTTCGTTTTTCCATTTATATAGCACATGCAGAGTAGATTTCACATAATTCTTAAGGGCCCTAGGATTTTTGAAATGGTAAGTGAGCACTGGCTTCAACTTAAAGTCACTAGCTGCATTAGCCCATAAAAAGAGGGCCTGTCCTTTGAAGCTTTGAAGCTGGGTATTAACTTCTCTCTAGCTATGAAAGTCCTAAATGGCATCTTCTTCCAATATAAGGCTGTTTCATCTACACTGCAAATCTGTTGTTTACTCTAGCCACCTTCATTCACTGTCTTAACTAGACCTTGTGGATAACTTGCTGCAGCTCTTCCATCAGCACTTGCTGCTTCACCTTGCACTTGTATGTTACGGACATGGCTTCTTTCCTTAAGCCTCATGAACCAACCTCTGCTAGCTTCAAACTTTTCTTCTGCAGCTTCCTCACTTCTCACGGCCTTCATAGAATCAAAGAGAGTTAGGGCCTTGCTCTGGATTAGGCTTCCACTTAAGAGAATGTTGTGGCTGATCTTCTATCCAAACCACTAAAATTTCTTATCATTCATGTGTTCACTGGAGTAGCATTTTTCATTCCTCCAAGAGCTTTTCCTTTGCATTCACAACTTAGCTAACTGTTTGGCACAAGAGGCCTAGCTTTCAGCCTGTCTCAGCTTTCAACATACCTTCTTCACTAAGCTTAATCATTTCTAGCTTGTGATTCAAAGATGGAGATGTGCAACTCTTCCTTTCACCTGAGCACTTAAAGGCCATTGTATGATTGTTAATTGGCTTAATTTCAATATTGTTTCTCAGGGAATAGGATGCCCCAAGGAGAAGTAGAGAGATAGAGGGAGGGCCAGTCAGAGCAGTCAGAACACACACATTTAACAGATTAACTTCAGTCTTACATGAGTGCAGTTCATGGCACCCCAAAAGAATTACAATCTTAACATCAAAGATCACTGATTACAGATCACCATAACAAATATAATGGAAAAGTTTGGAATATTGTGAGAATTACTAAAATATGACACAAACACAAAGTGAGCAAATAGTGTCAATAAACATGACTGATGTAAAGTTGCTACAAACCTTCAGTTTGTAAAAGCACAATAAAGTGGAACAAAGTGCAATAATGGAGCACAATAAAACGAGGTATGCTAGTACATTCCCTGTGGATAGAAGACCAAGACTAGTGTGTGAATCTAAAAAGCTAAAGCAGCCCAAGGCCCAAGAACAGCTGACTAATGAAATAACTTTGGTCGTGAGCTAGGAGAAGCTGTTAAGAGCAGCGTACAAGTTTTTTTGGGAGAAGGTATCATGAGTGTTTTCATGAGTCAGCCAGCATGATCTTGGATCTTGTTCAGTAGGATTTATGCCCTGGACTGGTCCCAAGGAACTACCCAAAATAGAGGTGTCTCTATCTAGATTGTGGAAATTACAAGAGAGAGAAGGATCCAGCAAATGCCTGCCAAGAGTCATAAAAGTTCCCCAAAGTGAGTCTGTTTAACCCTTTGCTAAGCTGAGAATATATGAAACCACCAGCCATACAAAAATTGCCCTATCTCTTATTTCTTCCCCCTCCACACAGCTCCTCCCCTTGTTAGAATGGAACTAAACAACAGTAGTGAGTGATGGAAGAGGTGAGCAGGGAAATAGTTAAGTGGAGAAAGAGGAGAATAGAGTTGGAGAAAAGATTAGAATGGAGAGAGTGCGGGGAGCGGTTTACAAGAAGAAAGTAGAGTGAGGGAAGAGGCAGGCAGGGACAGAGAAGAAGGTATATGACTCTGTAACAGACCCAGGGGAGGGGAGTTTTAGGGTTTTGACTATTACATAGTATGACTTAACATTTTAATTACTGAATAGAGACTTTATGATTTAATATAACAGTAGGAGTATCTGTTATATAAGAATTAGAGGAAAAGTCATGTGACTTGCCCAAATCTTCATCTAGAAGCAGAGGAAGAATGCCCCCATTAAATAAAGTTTAAAGTAGTAGGAGACTGAAATGAAATTTTGTTTTTCTAACAGTCCATGAGTCATGCTTGTTCTAAATATGGTTTACATTTATATTTGTGTGAGCATAGGAAAAGCCTGGCAAGATAGGTCCCAAACTATTAACAATGATTACGTTTAAATGATTACGTTAATAAAAAAATAGAATTCTTATTTTTTCCACATTATTTGAATATGTTACTATAAACAAGTGTTAGTTTTATTATTTTAAACAAAAGATTAAAAATAGGAAGAAATACTTTTTAAATAAACAAGTAGCTGTCATTACTATAGAATAGTCTACCGATGAGACCTGTCTTTGATAAATACAGGCTTTCCTCTAGTATCTCCCACCTCTGAACACAGATCATTCTCTGATATTTTTTATTCTCCTGTCCATTTCCTTTTTTGTTTTTTCTTTTTAACCATGGATACTCCTGGATTATCTCTTTATGATTACCACATGTTTTAAAATTTCCTCTAGTCTACTGCTTCTTGTCATCTTTTTTATAGTCTTTTCGCTTGTTACATGGCCACATTATTTTAAAACTCTTCAGTGCCTTGCTCCCATTACTGTCAATTTCATTTGGTAATTTATTATGCAACAATGTCTTTTTCAAAACATAGAGAATACTGCAAAGTATTTGTATGTTCTGAATTACTTTTAGATGGGGAAAATAGACCTGAAATAAAAAAATCAACTCCAAAACAGAATATTTCTGATGACAATCAAACCCATGACATGATAATGGAGAGACTAACAGGAGACAGTTTCTGGTACTCCATCCTAGGAGGACTCTGGGATTTTGATTACCAGTTAGAGTTTAACCAAGAAAACCAGCAGAGACATTTAGAACAAGTATCTTTCACCCAAAAGAAGATCACACAGGAGAGAAGCCTTGAATGTAATAGATTTGGGGAAAACTATAAAATGAACTCAAACATTATTATGAATCAGAGAATTTCGTCAATTAAAGTACCCCTTAATTCCGACACATGTGGAAATAGCATCAAACATAATTCAGGATTGATTGACTATCAGGGAAACTATGTAAGAGAAAATACTTATGAATATAATGAGTGTGGAAAAATCTTCAGTCAACATATTCTTCTTACTAATCATGTTCATATGGAAGAGAAACCCAGTGAATGTAGGACAACCTTCAGCCACAACTCATCTTTTACTCAACCTCAAATAGTCCTTACAGGAGAGAAGCCCTATAAGTGTGATGAATGTGGGAAAAGATTCAGCCAGAGGATACATCTTATTCAACATCAGAGAATTCATACAGGAGAAAAACCTTTTATATGCAATGAATGTGGGAAAGCCTTCCGCCAACATTCATCCTTTACTCAACATCTAAGAATTCATACTGGAGAAAAGCCCTATAAATGTAATCAATGTGGTAAAGCTTTTAGCCGTATCACATCCCTTACTGAACATCATAGACTTCATACTGGAGAGAAACCTTATGAATGTAGTTTTTGTGGGAAAGCCTTTAGCCAGAGGACACATCTTAATCAGCATGAGAGGACTCATACAGGAGAGAAACCCTATAAATGTAACGAATGTGAGAAAGCCTTCAGCCAGAGTGCACACCTTAATCAACATAGAAAGATCCATACTCGGGAGAAATTAGGTGAATACAATAAATGTGAGAACGCCTTAAGTCACAGTCCTTCACTTAGTAGCACCTAACTCATGGGGTGGGGAATCATGTGAATATATAAATGTAGGAAATTTTTTGTCAGATCTTTCCATCCCATTCAATATCAAATTATTCATGGTAGAGAGAAAACATCTAAATAAACATTTAATGCATAGAAAACAAATTTAGACTTTGAACTAGTAGCTTATTATCTTCCCAGGAGAGGTTATAAATAGTGAAAATAATTTATGTCATGTTTCAAATCTGATGTAAAATGTTTTTTAATGACCAGAAATTCTGTAGGCAATAACTTGTAATTATTCACCTGTAAGTTTTATGGTATAAAAATGTTTAATTACATAAACATTGATTAATCAAGGCAATGATGTAGTGTAGACAGTCACATAAACTTGAAATGAACAGAAAAGAGACATTTCTCAAACTTTAGTTATTTGTATGTTTCATTTGCAGATTTTACCATATTTAGTGTTTACTTAATATTTTTCTTTAAAGGGACTCAATTTTCAGCCTTATCCTAGGAAATATTGTTTATGGAAATTGACTGTTATGTGTTAATTATGTTTGTTCTAATTTCCATCAAAATAAATATATACCTGAAATTTAAAATATCCATTGATGTATCACCTAAATCTCTGTTCCATTATTTGAGAAACAATGTGATAGGATATGGCAACATTCTTCTGGGGTTTTTTCGTTGTTGTTTGTTTTTTTCCAATCCTTCAATTATTCTCCTCAAATGAGTCCTAGGATCACTTTAAGAAAAGTCTTGGAGGAGACTGAGGGTCATGTTGATGAACTTTGAAAAGTGATTCATAGAAGTGTACTTTTCTATCGTATTGTTCTTATTTTAAATCTCCCTATAGTAAACATAGACTCTTGAATTAAAAATGTTTCTGCTATATTTGAATAGAGGTTTGAATAGAGAGAAGGTTTTTTGTTTTGTTTTAAAGTTTATTGCTGAATACACAATTTTTATTTATTTATTTATTTTTAATAATGACCAGAGGCTAAGAATCTCTATGCCTCCTAGCACCACTGTGGAAGACAAGAAGTAAGGGACCATGGTGCGGTACAGTGTCATGTTGAGGCTAAGAATCAGGGAACAGCCTTAATGTCTTTATATATAAACAACTAAGGAAGTATTACCAATTGGCTTGCAATTCATTTTATTTATTGAGAGATATTTATGTAACAACTTTTTCTCAAAAGAATTTAGGTGATTCAATTTAATTTTTCTAATTACTACCTTTTTTTGACAAAAATTACATTTTGATGTTACAAAGCATTATAAATATAAACTCCCATAACCCATAAGTAGCTGTAACTATGAGGCTGCTTCAGTTTCTTGCCTTTTCATTTTTCTCTTGGTCTTCTCAGGCATGGCTAAAGAAGCTATGAGACTAAGGTAGGAATGAAGTCCCCTTGTTTTCTCACCTTTTTTCTAACATCTCTCCCAGCTCAAGATTTCCCTAATGTTTTTCCCTACGAAGGACTAGATTTTTTAGCCCTTGAGCCAAAACTGAAATGATTTCAAGACTTTTAAAAATTAAAACACAAATCGCCAAGAAATAATAAAGTAAACTCAGTTTATCACAGAAGTTAAACTTTTCAAAGTACATTTATATTCCATACATCAGTGGATATGAAATGTTTAATAAAATCCTGAGTTACTCTAGTCAGGGAGGATTTCTAACAGTATCTTTTGCTCAAATGTTTGTGTAGTGGAGGTCCATTTTCAGGGCAGATCAGTTCTGGAAGTATCTCTTCACCAAAAGGAGCCATGTTTAACATTCATTTACCATAAGGAGACAGAGGATATAGGGTACTCAGATTTCAGGAAGAGAGTGAGCCAAGGTGAAGTCTGACAGCAAAGGTATGTATTAAAGAAGTAATGATTAATTACAACTGGTAAGGCTTTGATCAAAGTTTAGTTTTGCAACCAGAAATAAAAAAGCTTAATACAGTGTATCTCAGGACAGGTGAAAAACAAGAACAATATGGAATTTTCAGAAGAGGATCAACAGAATTTGGACAACCCAGAAAAGAAGTGTCTGGACTAAACCAGACCACAGTTGGCCAAGGATTTTCACCAATTCTTCGTGAATTAGAAGCCTATTATATATGATTATATAATATCACATATCATAAATGATTATGCTTATGTTAATTGTACAGTAAACTATGTCATTCTGGTGTGAATTCATTCTCATGTCTTTTGTTCTCTTCAAAATATTCCAAGTTAAGGAGTGAACCCTAAATATATATTAATTACATCAAAATACTGGTGCTTGGAGTAGGGGCGACAGAGGAGGAGTACTCATTCAAAACCTGTTTGTTATGACATTTCTGTCTAGGAGGGCAAGACATGACCCTTTCGCATATATTAGTTCATTTGGTCCATCCAACCAGGTGGTATTGCCCTTCTTTTATGAAAAGAGATACTTAAGCCCATACATAATAAATGATTTATTATTCAGTGTTTCTCAGAAAGAAATGTCACTCAAACATGGATTATCTTATTCCTAACCCAGTAGATGTGAAGAGTGCCTAGAACAGTGTTTTATAACATTCTGAAAATATTTGATAAATATATTAAAATTAATAAAATGAAAGATTGCTGTTCAACACCAAAATCTGTGTGACTATTTCTAAGAACCTCAGAATATTAAAGAAGCATCATGTTGATAGATTCTTATGTACAAAAGGCTTCTATACTTGGACAAAAATACTCATTTGTATTTTGATTAGTGTTCAATTTATTAATTTAAGAAACTAACTGACATTCTTTTTTCTTTTTAATTACAGTTTATTGGAGTGACAATGGTTAGTAAAGTTACATAGGTTTAAGTGTACAACTCTGTAATACCTCATCTACCATATTTCCCTGAAAATACGACTGGGTCTTATATTAATTTTTGCTCCAAAAGACTCATTAGGGCTTATTTTTAGGGGATGTCTTATTTTTTCATGTACAACAATCTACATTTATTCATTTATTCATGTACATACATTTATTCAAATACAGTCATGTCGTCATCTTCTGGAACATCGTCATAACTCTCCAAACCTCGAATTCCAGCTTGAATTTCTTGCGACTCCATTTTCTGTAGAACTATTGGCCCCAATTGCTCATGTCCAACAGTAGAACTGTCCCTAAATGAGCATGTCTTGTCCATGTAGCTTGCTCTAATGCATTGGCAACACAGCTGTCAGTGATTTTATTCCATGAATTCTTCATCCAAGTCACAACCTCTTGCAGGCTAGGCTTCACAAAGTTTCCATGCTGATTTCTCTCCATTCTATTTTCAATGTAGTCATTGATTTCCACACGCAAACGGTCCTTGAATAACTTGTTTATTGCAATATCAAGAGTCTGGAGATAGGCAATCATTCCTGTGGGAATCATTATTTGATCTATTCTTCTCTCTGCAAGGAAGTTCTTCATGTCTTTAGCGCAGTGAGTGTTGGCTGAATCCCAGACTAGCATACTTCTTTGGCCACCTTGTAAAACAAGTGGCAGCATTAAATTGGCCAACTTCCTTATAACTGCTTGTGTGCATGAGGCTTTTTCGGTTTCAAGAACATAAATGCCTGAAACATGTTCAACTTTATCTTTCTTGCCATTAGTGATTATTAGAGGTGGGGCTCTCTTTCCATCCAGACGAATTGCCAAGGTAACACATGCACTTTTGTAACCAGTGGAGGGAATGTAGATTGACGAGGCACCCCTCTGATCAATTGTCATTTGAGATCCTTGGCCCATAAACACTACAGTTTCATTCATAACAATCATGTTCAAGAGTTTATATTCTGAAAAGTTGATGCCATCAACAAGTGCATATTTGAATGCAAGTACATATTTAATAACTTCAGTATCTTCCAGCTTGAACAGTGTTGTCGATCTTAGAGACAGTTCATATCACTGAATGAAGCCATCTAGCCAGTGTTGTGATGCTTTGAATTCTTCTGGCGATATTTCTAACTATGGAGCCATTGCAAGGGCAAATGCTTGAATATCAGCCCTGCACACAACCAAAGCCTTTGCTCTCCTGTCAACAATCCATTCACAGATGATGTCTTCCAGCTCAGGAAATAATGGTTGCCGAGCTGATCCACACTTGTGCTTCTTAGCATTTCCCTCATCCACTGTTGACTGAGGTTATTGTACTCTGCTCGCTATTTTCGGACCATTCAGAGATCCAAATTCTCTTTGCAGAAAGCCGTAAAATTCTTGCCCCAGGAGTCCTCCACTATTTCTGTCTTGTAGTCAATGGAATAGCTATTTCTTTTTGCACTCATCTTGTCTGGGGGTCAAAATATTATTCCCTTTAAATCTACCATTAAATCAAGTATTAATTAAAGATGTACAAGACAGGAGTGGCAACAAAAATGATGACAGTTAAGAATGATGGGCCATACAAAAGAGACAAAAAATTTTAGGCACCAAAATTCAGAAAATGTTTTTTCACACAAGTGCATTAAGTACATCCCTTACAACACATGATGTCTTGAATTATGAAGATTCATATTA
Source organism: Rhinolophus ferrumequinum (assembly GCF_004115265.2). NCBI lineage: Eukaryota > Metazoa > Chordata > Mammalia > Chiroptera > Rhinolophidae > Rhinolophus > Rhinolophus ferrumequinum. Next base: position 100,028,802 of record NC_046290.1, on the reverse strand, counting down.
GACACAACCACGTTCATTTGTTATTAAGTACACACGTTATTCGTGCATTGTGTCTGTACTCTGATTGGTTATTTGGCAATAAATCTAGAGTTCATCTGTTTACATAGGCGTTTACCTCTCATCCAAAGGCACCCACTTGGGTATGTACGAATACTTAATTATAATTTATATTATCATTTAAGCATTAATGTCAATATTATTTATTTGTATTTAATTATAAACATTATTTTATAATTCAATATGTCTGTCGTGTGTTACAATGGACATACTAAATGCATCCGTCTGGCTGATGATCTTAACTGCGGCTTATTTGGGGGATAGGGTTTATATTATGAGCATCCTGAAAAATCATGCTAGGGCATATTTTCCGGTTAGGTCTTATTTTCAGAGAAATACGATATATATCACATTGTGTGTTCACCACCCAGAGTCAGTTCTCTTTTCATCACCATATATTGGATCTCCTTTACCCTCATCTACCACTCCCCCCCTTACCCTCTGGTAACCACTAAACTATTGCCTATGTCTGTCCATTTTTGTTTCTTTGTTTGTCTTATTTCTTTGTTGCTTTCAGTTTTGTATCCCACATAACGGTGAAATCATATGGTTCTCGACTTTTTCTCCCTGACTTATTTTGCTTAGCATAATCTCAAGATCCATCCATGTTGTCACAAATGGCACTATTTCACATTTTCTTATGACAGGATAGTAGTCCATTGTGTATATATACCACATCATCTTTATCTAATCATCTATCGAAGAACAATTTGGATGTTTTCATGTCTTGGCCACTGTAAGTAAAGCTGCAGTGAACATTGGAGCACATATATCTTTATGGATAAATGTTTTCAGCTTTTTTGGGTATATACCCAGGAGAGGAATTGCTGGGTCATATGGCAATTCTATTCTTAATTTTTTGTGGAACGTCCACATTGCCTTCCATACTGGCTGCACCAATCTGCATTCCCACCAACAGTGTATGAGGGTTCCTTTTTCTCCACAGCCTCTCCAACACTTGTTATTATTTGTCTTGCTGATAATAGCCATTCTAACTAGAGTGAGGTGATACCTCAGTGTGGTTTTTATTGCATTTCTCTGATGATTAGTGATGTTGAGCATCTTTTCATATGTCTATTGACCATCTGTATGTCCTCTTTGGAGAAATGTCTATTCAGGTCCTCTGCCCATTTTATGGAAACCCTAAAGACTCCACCAAAAAGCTATTAGAAACAAACGAATACAGTACAGTTTCCAGTCACAAAATCAATGTACAAAAATCCATTGCATTCCTACGTACTAACAATGAAACCTCAGAAAAAGAAATTTAAAAAAAATTCATTTTGCAATTACAGCAAAAAGAATAAAATACCTAGGAATACACTTAACTAAGGATGTGAAAGACCTATACACTGAAAACTAAAGACATTTTTAAAAGAAATTGAAGAAGACACAAAGAAATGGAAAGACATTCCATGCTCATGGGTTGGAAGAATCAACATAGTTAAAATGGCCATATTACCCAAAGCAATATACAGATTTAATGCAATCCCCATCAAAATCCCAATGGCATTTTTTAAATAAATAGAACAAAAAAAATCTTCCTTTTTCTTGATAAGGCTCAATATATTTCATGATTATTTGGCTTGCCCAGCACCCTATGTTTATTCTTAACTGATTAAACAGGAATATACAATGCATATGTACATATTTAGCAAGAAAAGACTGTATTATATATACATATATATATATAAAATATATAAATATATAAAATATAGTTAAAAAGTAATATATATATTACTTTTAAAAATGAAATAATCATACGGGGGCCTTCCATCAATTTGACAGAGTAGATAGACTCTGCTCACCTTCTCCCATGACCCCATGAAAATTACAATTAAATTGTAGAACAACCATCATTGAGAACCACCTGGAGATTAGCTGAACAAAATTTCTATGACTAAGAATATAAAGAAGAAGACATGATGAGACTGATAAGAGGGGTGGGGATGAGGACTGGGCAGGTCTGACACCACAGTTTGGGAGTTAAGAATTGGGAGGGGTATCTTGGCCGCGGAAGTCCCCACTAAGGAACGCAGGGTCCCAGTCCCACACTGGGCTCCCCAGCATTGCATCTCAATGTCAGGAAGAGGAGTCTCCACAACATCTGCCTGCAGAAACCAGCAGGGATTGCATTCAAGTGAAACAAAGCTATGGAGTCCTAGGTTTTCATTTGAGGGGCCCGGGCATGGAAACACTCACAAGCTCACTCAATCTGGGCTTCAGCACAAGGATAGCAGCTCAAAATGCTCCAGGGACATGTGGCAAAGAATTAAATTGACTACCTTCAGGGTGATGGCTGAAAGGGCAAGGGTCATGGCAGCTTTCACCAGGACAGAAGTGCTGGCAGTCACCATTGTTCCTTTATTGAATACTTCTCCCATCTAACCAGCAGGCACAGGCAAGCACAAAATTTATGCTCTCCATTAGTTTGGCTAATGCCTTTCGCCCCATTCTGGTGATTACCTTAGATCCAGACTCACACAACTCACAAATCCAGTCAAACCTCTTCCAGCAGCTTTTACACACACCTGTTTTGATAGATGCAAACATTACTGAAATCTCTCAAAGGTCCACAACCGCAAACATGTAGCAGCTGTCCTTGGCATGCCCTATACAGTGGTAAGCAACCCCAAGCCTGGCACAAATGGAAACTGGTCTCCACTTGTATAATAACACCCATAAGATGGCCCCAACCATATCATAAGCTATGGCCAATGTTAGCTTGGAACATAGATTCAACTAAGTAGCCAAAAGCCCAGCACAAGTGATATCCACCAAAGGATCCCAAGCCTGGCACTAGTGGAAGCCTGCCTCAGCTCACTGCATAGCCTCTCCAAAGAGCCACCAAGCCCATCATAAATGGCTACCAATGTCAGATCACTTTGAAGCTCCCACCAAGTGACCCCAATCAGGGCACAAGTAGAAACTGACCTTGGTCTGCACTGGAGCCCCTTCCAACACATCTAATGGCCAGCTTCAAACAAAATCATTGCACCACCAACTAACTCCACAAATGACACATCCAAAGGGCAGACTTGGCGGCATCAGAGTCCCACTAAATCAATTGCTCTGTGGGTCAGCCCCTGCATAACACCTTGTCTGCTGTAGTCATGGCCAGCTCTCCCAGTCAGCAGCTTAAGGGTCAGTCCCATCCACAAGCAATCAAGGCTCAACTACAATAAGAGGTCACACACAACTCACACAAGGGATACCCCTGGAGCACCCAACTCAAGTGACCATGGAGAATGTGCCTCTGGGCCCCATAGGATACCTATTACATAAGTCCATTCTGGCAAGACAGCAAGACAGAGCAGATCTATCTCATACATACAAACACAGGGAATCAGCCAAAATCAGACAAGGAAACATCCCACATGAAAGAACAGGATAAAACCAAAGAAAAAGAACTAAATTAGAGTGATGTCATCAAAATGGCGGCACAAGGTGAGACTGAAAATGTCCCCTGGAATTTACTACAAATCAAACAACTGTAACTCTTCAAAGGACTCCCTGCACAGCAGACAGGCAAGACAAAGAGATTCACTATTGAATTCACCCAAAGGTGGGCAAATTGCGCGATCAGGGAAGGATGGAGGGGAGAAGTGCGGAGACGGAACCGCGCGGGCGCAGGATGCAGACCTAACTCAGTGCTCTGAGCTCGCTACATCCTGGAACTACCGCAGCTGTGGGAGAGGGAAGAAGTCGGACTGCTAGGACTCCGCTTATGTCCCACAGGGCTGAGGGGACAGCAAATAACACGGCTGAACCCAATGCACACGACAGAAACCTCGGAGCAAAGACTGAAGGAAGAAGGCAGTGGTTTAAGCCCTCACTGCCGAGAACAGAAGCCTTAGGCACTGAGAATAGCCACCAGCTCTTTACCCTTGCAGAGCTTGCCCTACCCCCACCTGCCCAGTGCTAGAAGTGGAACAGTAGCAGTGTCAGATCAAAAGAACAGAATATTTGCAATTCTGAGAACTGTGGTTCGCAGACAAAGATTCGCAGCCCAACTAATTCCAGCAAAGGGGAGGGAGCTGTGGATGCAGGACTGGCTGTGGTGGTGTTCGCCTCCATTGCTCTGGGCCACCTCTCAACCCACCCTGCCCCTGTTCCCACCTATCTGGGCAGATCCCTGCAGGAGTAAACAGAACTGATGAAACCCAAGGGCTCTGAATCTGGTGCAGGAAGAGCTTTGGATCTTCAAAAATTCTCTGCATCCCCACAAGAACGCGGTGCCTTACGACACAGGCGAAAACACTACAGTGTGACAGAGAAAAAAAGTCTGCAGTCAGAGAGAAAATAAAACATTCTACCAACACGTACTGGAAAACGAAAGACCTCTTCCTATCAACCTGTTGCAGAACCTACTCCTGTAGATGTCTAGGAAGAGAAATAATAAATCAGTAATTGCCATGAATAACCAAGGTAACAAGACAGCTCAGAAAGAAAGTGAAAAGTCTCCAGAAAAGGAACTTAAAGATATGGAAATATGTGACTTAAATGACAGAGAATTCAAGATTGCAGTTCTGAAAAAACTCAACGAGATGCAAGAAAATACAGAAAGACAGTTTAATGAACTCGGAAACACAATCAAAGAAAAACATGAGCATTTTACGAAAGAGATTGAAATTTTAAAAAAGAACCAAATAGAATTTCTGGAGATTAGGAACTCAATAGAAGAAATTAAGAATGAAATAGCCAGCTTAGGTAGTAGAGTTGACCAGATGGACGAAAGAATCAGTGACATCAAAGATAGAAATCTGGAAATGACACAGATGGAAGAAGAAAGAGACTTGAGACTTAAAGGAAATGAAAGAACTCTACAAGAACTTTCTGACTCCATCAGAAAGAGCAATATAAGAATAATGGGCATACCAGAAGGAGAAGAATGAGAGAAGGGAACAGAGAGTATATTCAAACAAAAAGTTGACGAGAACTTCCCAAACTTGTAGAAAGAACTGGATCCTCAAATCCAAGAAGCAAATAGAACACCTAATTACCTCAACCCCAACAGGCCTTGTCCAAGGCATATTGTACTGAAACTGTCAAAAATCAATGACAAAGAAAGACTCCTCAAGGCAGCCAGGGAAAAGAAGACAGTAACTTACAAAGGAAAGCCCATTAGATTATCATCAGATTTTTCAGCAGAAACTCTACAAGCCAGGAGGGAGTGGAACCAAATATTACACCTATTAAAACAGAGAAATTATGAGCCAAGAATGATATACCAGCAAAGATATCCTTTAGATATGAAGGAAGAATAAAGACCTTTCCAGACATACAGAAGCTGAGGGAATTTTCTAATATATGACATGCACTGCAAGAAATACTAAAGGAGACTATTCAACCACCATCAACAGGAACAATTTGTGGCAACCAAAACATAAAAATGGGGACAGTAAAGGCCTGGACCGGAGTGGAAAAGTAAACATGCTGAACAAAATGGAATACTCTAAATATCAATCTTTCTTTTACATAAACTTATTAGTAAAGAATCAAAAAAAATCGAGATCTGAAATATATACTGTAATAAAAGAAGAAACAGAGAGAAAAATCATAAAATACCACATCACAGAAATAATAACAACAAAAAGGCAAAGAAACAATGGAGACACAGTCTTACCAGAAAGCTAAAGATAGAATGATAGGAAATCCTCACATGTCAATATTCACTCTAAATGTAAATGGACTGAACTCACCAATAAAAAGGCACAGACTAGCAGATAGGACCAAAAAACTAAACCCAGACATATATTGTCTACAACAGACACATCTCAGCTACAAGGACAAGCATAGACTCAAAGTGAAAGGGTGGAAATCGACACTCCAAGCAAATGGTATCCAGAGAAAATCAGGTGTAGCCATAAGAAGATCAGATGAAACAGACTTCAGGGTGAAAAATATAAGAGACAAAGATGGACATTTCATTATGGTAAAGGGGACTGTATAACAAGAAGACGTAACAGTCATCAATATTTATGCCCCCAATCAGGGAGCACCAAAATATACCAAGCAACTACTAACAGAACTAAAGGGAGAAATTGACCAAAACACAATTATACTAGAGGACCTAAATACATCATTGATAGCTTGGATAGATCATCCAAACAGAAAATAAAGAACTAGTAGCCCTAAATGACACACTGGATGAAACTGACTAACTGACATTTATAGAGCACTTCATCCAAAACATCAGACTATACAGTTTTTTCTAGTGTACATGGAATATTCTCAATGTAAGACCACATATTGGGACATAAAACTAGCCTAGCAAATTTCAGAAGATTGAAATCATACCAAGCATATTCTCTGATCACAAGTCTTTGAAATTGGATATGAACTGCAAAAAGAAACCAGGAAAAACCACGACTACATGGAGAATAAACGACATACTTTTAAAGAACGACTAGGTCAAAGAAGAAATTAGAGGAGAGATCAAAAGATACCTAGAAACAAATGAGAATGAAAATACATCCTACCAAAATTTTTGGGATTCAGCAAAAGCAGTTTTAAGAGAGAATTTATTTCATTACAGGCCTAACTCAAGAAACAAGAAAAATCCGAAATAAACAACCTCACGTTACACCTTAAAGAACTAGAAAAAGAAGAAAAAACGAAACCCAAGGTCAGCAGAAGAAAGGAAATAATAAAAATCAGAGCAGAACTAAATGAAATAGAGAACGAAAAGAAAATAGAAAAAATTAATGTGACAAAGAGCTGGTTCTTTGAAAAGATTAACAAAATTGACAAACCCTTGGCTAGACTCACTAAGATAAAAAGAGAGAAGACACTAATAAACAAAATCAGAAATGAAAAACGGGAAGTTATCACGGACACCACAGAAATACAAAGGATCATCCAAGAATACTATGAAGGACTATATGCCACCAAATTCAATAACCTAGAAGAAATGGACAAGTTCTTAGAAACATATAGCCTTCCTAGGCTGAATTATGAAGAACTGGAAAATCTAAATAGACCGATCACCAGTAAGGAAATTGAATCAGTCATCCAAAACCTTCCCAAAAGCAAAAGTCCGGGACCAGATGGCTTCACTATTGAATTCTACCAAACCTTCAAAGAGGATCTGTCCTACTCAAACTCTTCCAAAAAATTGGAGAAGAGAGTACTCCTTAATTCATTTTATGAGGACAACATTACCGTCATACCAAACCTGGTAAGGATAACACAAAGAAAAGAAATCTACATACGAATATCTCTGATGAATACAGATTCAAAAATCCTAAACAAAATTCTAGCAAATCGAATGCAACAATACAGTAAAAAGATTATTTATATAATGATAAAGGGATCGATCCGACAAGAGGACATAACCCTAGTAAACATCTATGCACCCAACATAGGAGCACCTAAATATATAAAACAGGTACTGACTGACATAAAGACAGAGATCAACAGTAACACTATCATGGTAGGGGAATTCAACACACCTCTGACAACAAGGGACAGGTCTTCCAGACAGAAAATCAATATGGAAACAACAGCCTTAAACGATACATTGGACCACTTGGATTTAATCGATATTTTCAGAGCATTTCACCCCAATGCTGCAAAATACACGTCTTTCTCAAGCGCACATGGAACATTTTCCAAGATAGACCATATGTTAGGCCACAAAACAAGTCTTGATAAATTTAAGAATATTGAAATCATACCAATTGTCTTCTCTGATCACAATGCTATGAAATTAGAAATGAACTACAGGAAAAAAAACTGGAAGACACACCAATTCATGGAGGTTGAATAACTTATTACTAAATAATGGGTCAAGCAGGAGATCAAGGAAGAAATCAAAAGATATCTCGAGACAAACGAAAATGAAAACACGACAACCCAAAACCTATGCGATGCCACGAAAGCAGTCCTAAGAGGGAAATTCATAGCATTGCAGGCCTACCTAAAGAAACAAGAAACATCACTAATCAACAGTTAATCTTCACACTTAAGGGATCTGGAAAAAGAACAGCAAAATAAGCCCAAAGGGAGCACAAGGAAGGAGATAATAAAGATCAGAGCAGAAATAAATGAAATAGAAACCAGAAAAACAATACAAAAGATCAATGAATCCAAGAGTTGGTTCTTAGAGAAGATAAACAAAATCGACAAACCTTTAGCCAGACTCATTAAAAAAGAGAGAGAGGACCGAAATTAATAAAATCAGAAATGAAAGAGGAGAAGTGACAACAGACACCACAGAAATACAAAAAATTTTAAGAAATTACTATAAGCAACTATATGCCAACAAATTTGAAAATCTGGAAGAAATGGACAATTTTCTAGAGGCGTACAACTTTCCAAGGCTAATGCAAGAAGAAACAGAAAACCTAAATAGACTGATTACCACCAGAGAAATTGAATCAGTAATCAACAATCTCCCAACAAACAAAAGCCCTGGACCAGATGGCTTTACAGCTGAATTTTACAAAACGTTCAAAAAAGAATTATCACCTATTCTCCTCAAGCTCTTCCAAAAAATCCAGAAGGAGGGAAGACTCCCAAACACTTTTTACGAAGCCACTATCACCCTGATCCCAAAATCAGACAAAGACACCACAAAAAAAGAAAACTGCAGGCCGATATCTCTAATGAACATGGATGCAAAAATCCTCAACAAAATATTAGCAAACAGAATTCAGCAATACATTAAAAAGATCATACACCATGATCAAGTGGGATTCATCCCTGGTATGCAAGGGTGGTTCAACATCTGAAAATCAATTAATGTGATACACCACATTAACAAAATGAAAAACAAAAATCACATGATCATATCAATAGATGCAGAAAAAGCATTTGATAAAATCCAGCAGCCATTTATGATAAAAACCCTTAAGAGGAGTGACGTCATAGGAATGGCGGCAGCAGGGCACACTTTCTGAGTTCTCCTCCGGATCTTATTACAAACAGGACCTATAACCCATCAAAGAACTCTTTGCTCATCACACAGAACAGCTAAGAGACTCGTGGATTACTTGAATCTAAGGATTACTTGAAGGTGCGCTAATTGGGCGAGCACGGGAAGGAAGGAAGGGAGCGGAGTGAAAACGCGCGGCCTGCGGGCGGCGGGAAATCCCAGCCCACAGCAGAGTCTCAGTCGGCGGCGGCGAAAACCGCGGTGGCACCCGCAGTTCCGGCCACGCACGAGATCCCAGGGCGGAACAGAGAGCACAGAGGCCAGGAGGTGGGCTCTTTCCCTGCATCCCACGGCTGATCTCTCCTGCCGGGAGGGTGGCTAGTGGGCCCTAGGGCGGACAAAGAACACAGACTCCATACCTGGGCCCCTCCCCCGCCCCGCTCTTTCAATCCTACCCCCGCCCTTCCAGAGACTTAAACTGGCCCCTGAACTGAGGAGTAGTGTCAGATTACAGAGGAGCCGTACTAGTGCTCAGACTCTGGGAAGCCTGACAGGCAGCTCTGACCCAGGGAGACTGGGAAGTGTGTGATTTTGGCTGGGCTAGGAGAGAAGAGACTCCTCCACCCCCAGCCACCACCTTTTCTGGCCTGCGGGAAGAGGGTGACACGTGGCTGGGCTGGGAGAGAGAAGACGCCTCCATCCCCAGCCCCCACCCATTCTGGCCTGCCTAGGGCGGGGCAAGTGCAACTGCAGAAACACACCCAGAGATCAGCAGTAAGGCAGGCGCAGCTCTGGGCTTTCAGCAGATCAGAAATCTCCCTCCCGCACCCCCCCATACACACACACACTGAAGAAGTGCCATAAGACTCAGGAGTACTGGACACGGGTCTGGTGGTGCTACTCTCAGTGTGCATATGTGCAGGAAAGGGCAGAAACTGCATTGACTTTGTAAAAACTATCATCCAGACCCCTCAGGCCCACATATTTAAATCTACAGTCCCAAAGTCACTCTGGGCACCAGGTGACCGGCTCTGCCTGCGCAATAAGCAGGGGGCTCTTTGGTACAGCAGAGGACAACCTGGACATGGCTTGGTGGGCTTAGGCCTAGACTGTCGCTGCTTTTTGTTTTGCTTTGTTTTGTTTTGTTTTGCTTTGTCTTTATATCTTTGACATCTTTGCCTTTGTCGAGTGGGGGTTATCGGGTGTTTTTGCATGTGAATGTATTTGATTTTTTTCTTTCTTGTTGTTGTTGCTGTTGTGCTTGGTGATTTGCTTTGTTCTGAAACTGCCCTGCCAGGACCCAGCTTGAGAGGCACGGGATTCAGCATATCCAGGGGACAACTCCAGACCAAACCGGAGTGCTGCCAGGTTTGACCTGCAGGTCACACACCCAGAGGGGGTTCTCTGCAGGCACTGGAGCCAATAGAGGCCAAACCACATTTGGGTGGTCAACCTTCATGCAGCAGAGCGCCCTGCGGGGGGCAGAGCCAAGTCTCACAACAGCTCAGCCCAGGAGTTAACCCCACCTACTCACAAGCAAAAAGCAATTAAAGATCTTCTTGAACGGGACAGTGTGCACAACACCAGAGTCACCTTTGGAACACACGCAGAGGAGAAGGACGACGTGGTGCGAGTCAAATATAAAGGACAAATACTACATAAGATAACTTAGCAAGAACTAAGAACTCTAGGGGATCTACCTAATATATCAAAATAAACACAGAGAGTCAGCCAGAATGGGGAAACAAAGATACACGTCCCATATAAAAGAACAGAAGAAACCTCCACAACTGGAACCAAATGAAGCAGACGTAACCAACCTTTCAGAGACAGAGTTCAGAACACTGGTGATAAGAATGTTTAAGGAGCTTAGAGAAGACATAAAGAAGGATGTAGAAATCATAACGAACAACCAGTTAGAACTAAAGAACACAATTACCGAAATTAAGAACTCACTTGAAGGAATTACCAGCAGGTTAGATGAAGCAGAGGATCGAATCAGCGACTTAGAAGACAAGGTAGCAGAGATCACCCAAACAGAACAACAGAAAGAAAAAAGAATAAAAAACAATGAGGATGGCTTAAGAGACCTCTGCGATAACCTCAAGCGCAACAACATGCGCATCATAGGAATACCAGAAGGTGAAGAGAGTAAGCAAGGGATTGAGAACATATTTGAAGTAATAATGTCTGAAAACTTCCCCAACCTGATGAAGGAAACCAACATACAAGCCCAGGAAGTGCAGAGAGTTCCAACCAGGATAAACCCAAACAGGTCCACACCAAGACACATTATAGTTAAAATGGCAAAGCTTAAAGACAAAGAGAGAATCCTAAAAGCAGCAAGAGAAAGACAGAGGGTTACATACAAGGGAACTCCCATAAGACTATCAAATGATTTTTCTACAGAAACATTGAAGGCCATGAGGGAGTGGCAGGAGATACTCAAAGTGATGGAAAACAAAGGCCTACAACCTAGATTGCTTTATCCAGCAAGGCTATCATTTAAAGTTGATGGAGAGATAAAGAGCTTTCCAGAAAAAAATAAGCTAAAGGAATTTATTACCACCAAGCCAGCATTGCAAGAAATACTAAAAGGACTTCTGTAAATAGAAGAAAGATCAAAACAACCTAACTACAAATTTAAAAATGGCAATAACTATGTACCTATCAATAATCACTTTAAATGTAAATGGATTAAATGCTCCAATTAAGAGACATAGGGTGGCTGACTGGATAAGACAGCAAGACCCTTGTATATGCTGTATACAAGAGACTCACCTCAGAACAAAAGACACACACAGGCTGAAAGTGAAGGGTTGGAGTAAGATATTTCATGCAAATGGAAACGAGAAAAAAGCTGGAGTTGCAATACTTATATCTGACAAAATAGACTTTAAAATGAAGAACATATTAAAAGATAAAGATGGGCACTATGTAATAATAAAGGGATCGATCCGACAAGAGGACATAACCCTAGTAAACATCTATGCGCCCAACATAGGAGCACCTAAATATATAAAACAGCTACTGACTGACATAAAGACAGAGATCTACAGTAACACTATCATAGTAGGGGACTTCAACACACCTCTGACAACAAGGGACAGATCTTCCAGACAGAAAATCAATATGGAAACAACAGCCTTAAATTATACATTGGACCACTTGGATTTAATCGATATTTTCAGAACATTTCACCCCAATGCTGCAAAATACACGTTTTTCTCAAGCGCACATGGAACATTTTCCAAGATAGACCATATGTTAGGCCACAAAACAAGTCTTGATAAATTTAAGAATATTGAAATCATACCAATTGTCTTGTCTGATCACAATGCTATGAAATTAGAAATGAACTACAGGAAAAAAACTGGAAGACACACCAATTCATGGAGGCTGAATAACTTATTACTAAATAATGAATGGGCCAAGCAGGAGATCAAGGAAGAAATCAAAAGATATCTCGAGACAAACGAAAATGAAAACACGACGACCCAAAATCTATGGGATGCCCCGAAAGTAGTCCTAAGAGGGAAATTCATAGCTTTGCAGGCCTACCTAAAGAAACAAGAAACATCACTAATCAACAGTTTATCTTCACACTTAAGGGATTTGGAAAAAGAACAGCAAAATAAGCCCAAAGGGAGCACAAGGAAGGAGATAATAAAGATCAGAGCAGAAATAAATGAAATAGAAACCAGAAAAACAATACAAAAGATCAATGAATCCAAGAGTTGGTTCTTAGAGAAGATAAACAAAACCGACAAACCTTTAGCCAGACTCATTAAAAAAAAAGAGAGAGGGGACCCAAATTAATAAAATCAGAAATGAAAGAGGAGAAGTGACAACGGACACTGCAGAAATACAAAAAGTTTTAAGAAGTTACTATGAGCAACTATATGCCAACAAATTTGACAATTTGGAAGAAATGGACAATTTTCTAGAGGCGTACAACCTTCCATGGCTAACTCAAGAAGAAACAGAAAACCTGAATAGACTAATTACCACCACGGAAATTGAATCAGTAATCAACAATCTCCCAACAAACAAAAGCCCTGGACCAGATGGCTTTACAGGTGAATTTTATAAAACGTTCAAAAAAGAATTATCACCTATTCTCCTCAAGCTCTTCCAAAAAATCCAGAAGGAAGGAAGACTCCCAAACACTTTTTACGAAGCCACTATCACCCTGATCCCAAAATCAGACAAAGACACCACATAAAAAGAAAACTACAGGCCAATATCTCTAATGAACATGGATGCAAAAATCCTCAACAAAATATTAGCGAACAGAATTCAGCAATACATTAAAAAGATCATTCACCATGATCAAGTGAGATTCATCCCTGGTATGCAAGGGTGGTTCAACATCCGCAAATCAATTAATGTGATACACCACATAAACAAAATGAAAAATAAAAATCATATGATCATATTAATAGATGCAGAAAAAGCATTTGATAAAATCCAACAGCCATTTATGATAAAAACCCTTAAGAAAGTGGGAATAGAGGGATCTTATCTCAACATAATAAAGGCCATATATGACAAACCCACAGCTAACATCATTCTCAATGGGGAAAAGCTAAAACCATTCCCCCTAAGATCAGGAACAAGGCAAGGTTGCCCACTATCTCCGCTTCTATTCAACATAGTGCTGGAAGTTCTTGCCACAGCAATCAGACAAGAAAAAGAAATAAAAGGCATACAGATTGGTAAGGAGGAAGTAAAGTTATCATTGTATGCAGATGATATGATACTATATATAGAGAACCCTAAAGACTCTACCAAGAAGCTGTTGGAGCTGAGAGATGAATTTAGTAAAGTAGGATACAAAATTAATATTCAGAAATCAGTGGCATTTGTATATACCAATAGTAAAACATCAGAAGGAGAAATTAAAAAAACAATCCCATTTACAATCGCTCCAAAGACTATAAAATACCTGGGAATAAATTTAACCAAAGAAGTAAAAGATCTGTACTCAGAAAATTATAAGACATTGAAGAAAGGAATGAAGGAAGATATAAATAGATGGAAACACATATCATGTTCATGGATAGGAAGAATTAATATAGTTAAAATGTCCATACTGCCTAAGGCAATATACATATTCAATGCAATTCCTATCAAACTGCCAACGTCGTTTTTCACAGAAATAGAACATATAATCCTAAAATTTATATGGGACCATAAAAGACCCCGAATAGCAAAGGCAATCTTGAGAAATAAGAACAAAGTGGGAGGTATAACAATACCTGACTTCAAATTATACTACAAGGCTACAGTAATCAAAACAGCATGGTACTGGCATAAAAACAGACCCATAGATCAATGGAACAGAATAGAGAGTCCAGAAATAAATCCACGCCTATATGGCCATTTAATCTATGACAATGGAAGCAAGAATGTACGATGGAGTAATGACAGTCTATTCAATAAATGGTGCTGGGAAACCTGGACAGACACATGCAAAAAAATGAAGCTGGACCACCTCCTTACAATATATACAAAAATAAATTCAAAATGGCTTAAAGACTTAAATGTAAGATCTGAAACCATAAAATACCTAGAAGAAAATATAGGAAGAAACTTTTCAGACATTACCCGGAGGAAGATTTTTACTGATATATACCCTCGCTCGAGAGAAGTAAGAGAAAAAATAAACATGTTGGATTATATCAAACTAAAAAGTTTTTTCACAGCAAAGGAAACCATAAATAAAACAAGAAGGGATCCTACTGAATGGGAAAAGATATTTGCCAATGATATATCTGATAAGGGATTAGTATTACAAATCTATAAAAAACTCAACTCCAAAAAACAAACGACCCAATTAAAAAATGGGCAGAGGACTTGAAGAGACATTTTTCTATAAAGGACATACAGATGGCAAACAGACATATGAAGAAATGCTCAACCTCACTAACCATCAGAGAAATGCAAATAAAAACCACAATGAGATACCACCTCACCCCAGTCAAAATGGCTATCATCAATAAATCAACAAATAACAAGTGCTGGCGCGGATGTGGAGAAAAGGGAACGCTTGTGCACTGTTGGTGGGATTGCAGATTGGTGCAGCCACTATGGAAAACAATATGGAGGTATCTCAAAAATCTGAAAATGGAACTACGCTATGATCCAGTAATTCCACTCCTAGGTATCTATCCGGAGAAACCCAAAACTCCAATTCAAAAATCTTTATGCAGTCCTATGTTTATTGCAGCACTATACACAATAGCTAAGACATGGAAACAACCAAAATGCCCATCGGTAGATGACTGGATTAAGAAACTGTGGTACATTTATACAATGGAGTATTACGCAGCCATAAAGAAGAAAGAAATCTTACCATTTGCAACAACATGGATGGACCTAGAGAACATTATGTTAAGCGAAATAAGTCAGACAGAGAAAGATAAGTACCATATGATCTCACTTATTTGCGGATTCTAAAGAAAAGAATAAGTGAATGAACTAATCAGAAACAGTTTTGGAGACAAAGAGGAAAAACTGAGGATTGCTAGATGGGCGGGAGGGGTAGGGGGTGGGGGGGAGGGGGAGGGGATTGGAGGGCAGTTGGTGACCACAGGATGGCCACGGGTTTGAAAATTAATCTGGGGAACGTAATTTGGTGGTTACCAGAGGGTAAGGGTGTTGGATGGTGGGGGATGAGGGTGAGGGGGATCAAATGTATGGTGATGGAAGGGGAGCTGACTAGGTGGTGAACACACAGTGTGATTTATGGATGATGTGATACAGAATTGCACACCTGAAATCTATGTAATTTTATTAACAATTGTCACCACAATAAATTAAAAAAAACTAAAAATTAAAAATTAAAAAAAAACAAAAAAAGAAATTAATGTTTGTTTGTTGCTCTAATTCAAGCTCTGACATTCTCGCGATGGCACCCAAAAACACATGACAACGATAATGAATGTCACTCAGCATGACACCACCACACATCAACATGAACACAGCTGTGAGACACTGATATTCCAAGGTTGTGAAACCTTACTGAACTGCCTAATACTGTGCTGCCGAAGTAAGTGCACAGTGGCAAGTTGGCAAACCTAATTGTCAGACCTCATGTAATCTATTATGGGCTTTATACATTGAAGGGTCTCTTATAAGATATTGATTAATTCTGGGAAGAGGTTTTGAAGGATCAATTTGAATCTTTTTTTTTTAATATGAATCTTAATAGGAGGTACATATGGATTCTGCCAACATCAGTTGAAGATTTTGCCTGTAAAGAAGATGGCAGTTGGTTCAATAGGGATAATTTGTCAGTGCTCTCAGATTCAGCTACTGTAAAACAGAACAAATAAAAGATGTTGAAAGGCCGTTTAATTCACCCAATTGGCCATTCTGACAGTTATCATCAAACTCTAACATTATTTCTCCCTTTCAGGAAAAGGATATTCCAGCATTATACTTCTCCAGGAAGTCTCAGTCTAATTAAGGGGTAGAGGCAGAAGAACTAAGGAGAAAAATGTGTGTGTCTCTTCAGAAGCCTAAGCAAAATGGAATAAGTCCAGAGATATGAACGTGTTGAGGTTTCCTTGAAATCCCCACTATTTGAACTCTTTTATTACTCCAAGGCAGGAGCTGTTTTATGACAGTGGGGTTGAGCACTGAGAGTAGCACCAGTGTCGATAAGAACAGAAAGTTTCCTTACCAACTTGAAGAGAAGTTTCTCCAAGCTGATTAAGAGGAAGGACTGGAAAAAGCCCCTGTCATTCCTCAGAGCCCCATCACTGGGGATTAGAAGGACCTTTAAAAAGCTGGTTAGAGGGCTCAGAGCATCTGAAATACTTAAATTTATGTCAATCCCTTTTCCAGTGTCCTGGCTCTTTGCAATAATGGCAAAAGTTCGGAGTCTTTCAGTTTTGCATAGGGCCTCTCATTTGCCAAGGCTGAAAATTAAAAATCTTGACAATATTACTTCTAGGGGGCTCATCTAGAATATAGGTAAGCTGACAAATTCACCAAATCCAGGGTGGCCATGGTCTCCCATTTCATCCTGGTTCTCTTAACTAGGAGGAAAAAAACACTGTTCAGCTCATTAACAAACAATTAAAAGTTAGAGTGGAGTCAACATCTGAAGGAAGACCAAAATTTTCCTTAAAAATGACCTGGAGTTTATTATAGTAGTCATAAACAGATTCGTCAGACTTTTGTGAGCAAGTTTGAACTTTGCCCAATTAACAGGCTTTGGGAAAGCCTTAGGAATTGCTTGGTGCAGTTTTTGAGCAAGTTCTGTAGCCTCTTACCCAAAATTAGAAGTTTGCTCTTCTAAATCTCTTCTGGGATGTTCCCATCCAGCAATTTTTATCCAGCGTCAAACCTGGCCTTCACCACCTAACATATTGATTAGCTGATACAGATCAGGACAAGCAGGCTGATAGGCCTGAATAGTAACACCAAATTCCTCAGCAAACTTGTGAGAGTCCTCAGTTACCTTAGGGAATTCCTTTACAATGGTTCATAACTCAGCTTTAGTTCTGGGGACATACGAAACTTGGGGTCTGTTAGGGTCCTCAGAGTGTTTTACTTTAAATGGGAAAGTACTGATAAGTTCAGAGGGAAAAAAAATAGGAGAGGATTCAAGGGAAAAATCGCATCAGAGACAGAACTGAAGGTAAGGAAGGTAATGGAAGGTAATGAAGGTAGTGGAAGGCAAGATGACCTTGAAGATGGAGCTTGAAGCAAAGGAGTCGGGCAAAAAGTGCTTGCGCAAGCTGGAGAAGAAGCCTGAGGCAAAGTATCCATAGAAAAATAGGGTGGACCCGAAATGGATCCTGAGAAAATGGAGTAGAGGGGAAGGGGCAAGACAGGGCTGCAGAGGAAGAATATGTGGCTTCAGATGTCATTTTCTCTCTTTTAAAATTTTCAGTAGCCGCTGTTAATTTTAAGACTTTATTTTGCTAATAGGCAACTTCAGGTTCTTGGTCTTGCTTGGAAGCCTCAAAATACCATTCAAAAATAGGAGTTTCACTCAGTTTTACCAATTTTAGTGCTATTATTGTCCAATTTGTCTTTAAGAAAATTAAGTCTGGGAATCTTAAATGTTCCCTAAGGTGGCCACTGATTTGCTGAATTATTTTTAGTAAGAGCCATCCATTTAGTTAAATATGCTCATGAAATTTGTCTATGGCTTTTAATCATGTACTCGACCAGTGTCCCTAGCAGAGGAGGTCCTAAAATATTTAGATAGCTGGGGTCCCATTTTTTAGAAACTTTTCTCTAGAACAAAGGGTCCAAAGTAATTTACAACAGCTCGAGCAACCTGCATGTCAGACACCTACCAGCCCCACCCTGTAATAGTCTGATCACAGAGGACCAGGGCAAAGGTCAGTTCTAGGAAAGTAACCAACCCTTGGAGACTCCAGTTGAACTGAATAACACTCCTCTCAGTGAGACAGCATAATCTAATACTGGGCCAAACTGACTAATTTCAGTAGAAATGACATCTGTCCCCAAAGAGATCTTTAGGCAAAAACAAGTTTTGTCTCAAAGGACAACCTGTTTCTGAAGAAATCAGGCCAACATGCCAAACTGAGTATTCACAGACAACAGACAGACAAACAAGTGAGGCCTTTTTAACACACACTCACACACACACACACACACACGCACACACACACACACACACACCTTCTAAACAATTCCTGGATAAAGCTCAAAGAGCTTCAAAATGTAAAAAGCAGAAGCTCGATTCCAGGAGAAGACTTACCCTGAACTTCCAAATCAGAGAGCAAACAGAGATCCAAAGTGACGATGTGGGGCACCAGAACCTGGTTGCTCACCTACCTTGAAGCTGTCAAGTGTTGTTCTCTGTAATCCCAGATGAGTTCCCAAAAGGTCGACAGCAAAATAACATTGGCTAGGTGTGTCATCCCAAAAAGGATTTATTCAGGAGAAAGAAAAGAGTTGCAACCAAGCACATGCAGACATGGCAAGCCATGTGCACACTCTGGCTTGTGTGTCAAGATGGAGGGGTATTTATAGAAGGGAAAAGAAAGTTAATGGAAGGGGGAAGTTAGAACCATGGACTTTATTGTAAACATAGAGTACTTCCTGTAGGTTCTTCCATGTAGAGTTCACATGATGACATAGAGTGCAAACACTTTTATAAATCCTAACTCCTCCCGTAAACCCTCCCAACTGATTGTTTTCTTAAAGTTTCTGTTCATTTTTATCAGTGTTTTTCAGCTTTTTTCTTGTGATTCATTTCTATTTTCATACCATTGTAGTCAGAAATGATGCTTGAAATGATTTCAATCGTAAATTTGAGGCATACCATGTGACCTATCCTGGAAAACACTTCATGTGAGCTTGAAAAGAATGTACAAGGTCTGAAAATTAGGTTTGTGAACTTGCCACCGTGCACTTACATTGGCAGCCCTGAGCAAAGAGCTTGGGAAGGTTTCACAACCTTGGTATATCAGTGTCTCACAGCTGTGTTCATGTCGAAAGTGTCTTGTTCACGTGTGGCAGTGTCTTGCTGAGTGACGTTCATTATTGTTGTTGCATGTTTTTGTGTGTCGGCATGAGAATGTCAGAGCTTGAATTAGAGCAATGAATACTCTATGACATCATGCTAACTTGTTTCTGTATCTCTTGTATTTCTTGTAAAATAAGGGTAATATCTAGTAAATTGATTCGCTTCTGATTACTTTTTATGCATTAATATTTTATATGTGGTGCTGTGTAATTCCTTTTCTTTTACACCAAAAGATGTGTAATGTTTAGTTTGACTTACTTCTACAAATTCAAATATTAATTGGGGATTCAAGTACTATTAGTCTGCTCTCTTTATTATAAAGTTCCTCATCAATCTTTCACCCAACAGTTTTGTTGGTATTGTTGATATTATTGGTATTATTGTTAACATTATTCATTATTTCATTAGTGGTTGCAAAAAAAGATATTTTCCAATTCTGTCATTCCTTATGCATTGATTATTTGGTCATTCTCACATGTACTTGGTATCATATTTCAGGATATATTGATCTTTCCTTTTATTTATTAAACTATTGACTTGGTCCCTTAGGAATCTCCAAAATAACCAATGAGGCTTTATTTTAAAGTACCAGTATGAACACATAGAATTGTACATGTTTTTCAATCCATTGCAGTTATTGTTCTTTTTAGGCTCATATAATCTCATCTTACTTCAGTGGGAACTCCTTCAAGTTGGCTTTTGACCTGATTGCATTTATCTTTGATAGCTCCCTTGATTTCTGAGACAAGAAGATGTCCCAAGTTTAACTCATACACTTCTGCTCTAGACCTGAGGTAAGGATTTCTCAAGGATCCTTGGTGCCTTTTAGAGACAAATGATATAGATACCAAATGATATAGATACCACAATCTGGGTACTTGGTGTACTGATTGCGACTAGGTTATTGTTGTTTCTAGACTTTCTAGGAAAGACTTTTTTTTTTTTAGAAAAATAAATCATGAGTTCACACTGTATTTCCAATTCAAATTTAAGATTACAAGGCTTTTACTTCTTTGATTTTATTGTTATGGACTGAACTGTGAGATAGTGTGCCCCCTCCCCAAATTCATATATATGTTGAAGCCCTAACACTTGATGTGGTAGCATTTGAAGATAGGACCTTTGGACAGGAATTAGGATTAAATGAGGTCATTAGGATGGCGCTCTAATCCAATGAGATTGTTGTCCTTATAAAACAATGGGAAAAAAGAGGAGGAGACAACAGCATGCATTCTTTCTCTCCTTGTGCACACCTACACAGAGGAAAATACATGTGAGGACACAGTGAGAAGGCGGCTGTCATGCGGGAGATCCTGCTCACAGCGCCATTTGTCATGCAGGGCAGCCTGCGGGGTCTCTGGTCCCGCTCCCCACACAAGAACGCAGGATATGGCTAGGCCAAAAAGGAACACCCACGGAGCCATAGGTAGGGGAGTCACACCACTATACTCTCGCTGGCAGCTGGGTTGGAGAAACAGGAAACAGGAGCCACACAATTCTCAACCCTCACTACACCGCTTGCAGGCTCAGCCACCATCTTCTTGCTAGCCCCTATTTTTTGCTAGCCTAGCCACGGCAGTTATATTCATGGCTAATGGCTCACTGGTTACAGCTGACGGCCAACTAGCCACAGCTGATGGCCATTTGATAACAGTCGATGGCCATTTACTACCTGAGCCAGCACCTTTCTATGTGAGGCCGAGAGCCTGGAAACTGCTTTCTGGGGCTCTGTCCCCACAGCGGCCATCCGCAAACCAGGAAGAGAGCTCTCACCAGAAAGTGACTCTGATGGCACTTTGATCTTAGACTTCTAGCCTCCAGAACCATGAGAAAATAAATGTGTTATTTAAGCCACACACACACACACACACACACACACACACACTTACTTCCTCTCTGTCCCTTTTCCTCACACAGCCAATTTCCCAGTCACTTTTCCAACTCACTTTCTCTCTTTCATTCCCAACCATTCCAGTTCAGGTCTTCACCATTCCCTAACAGAACATCCAGTCATGAATCTTTCCAACCTTTATTCTCTTGCACACTCCTACCAGAATGATCTTGAAAGCTAGCAAAACCACTCATATTTTCCAAAGGCTCCCCATCATTTAGGAGAAAAAATGAGGTCCTTAACAAGAAATACGTCCTGGAGTAGATGCCTATCTTTGTCCAGCTTCAATCCCTGCCACTCTTCCCCTCACCCTATATTTTGGTAGTCCTGGACTCCTGCTTATCCTACCACGTTCTCTCACATCCCAGCAGCCCTGCACTTGCTCTTCTTTAAGCCTCAGATGCCCTCCCTATATCCCATGTCCCTCTCCTCTCAAGCTCTGGCCCCTGGATCAAATTCCCGATTGATCAAGTCTCCTCTCTCTGCAAAGTTAGGCACTCCTTTCTCAATGCTCTCATTACCTGTGCTTGTTTTGTAATTGTTTCTTTACTCACCTGTCCCTACTAGACTGTGGGCTTTTTGAGGATGGGGTCTCCTTTGATTCATCTTTTTTTGTCCCCAATGCCTAGCAGAGAGTCAAAGTTTTCCATAAATGTATGCTTAAAAAAAAAACTGAGTGTTGGACAGACTAAAGTACGGATTAATTCTTGTTTTCCCAGCCTCTCCTCACCAATTGCTAAGATGTTTCAATGACAAAAAAACAATTGACCACACCCATAATTTGGCTCTCAATTTGTCTATGCCAATAGCCTATTGTTTTCTGTACCTCTTATCAATTCCCAAATAAGAGCCTAATACCTTCCCAAATTTCCCCCTCTCTGAGAAGGCACCAAGCAGCCAGTTTATGGTCCATCTAATTCGTTCGTAATTGGCACATATATATGTATCCACACCAGACTTCTCTCCATCTCACAGATATTGAGAAATAACACATAAAATCATAAAAATCTACATTAGTTTATCTTAAAAGCAGCTGTGGGGGTAGGCTTAAGTATTTACGTCTCAGCATTTAGCAGGGTAGGATGTTTCAGTGTTTGAATTAATGAATTCCTTGATTTGGAAGGCCTTGTCCAATGCCTGGGAGCTCAAAGGAAGAAGAGGAAACCAAACGGAATAGGGAAAGGAAAGGCCAGAATTCCCCACATTCTTATCTCGGTGGACGTGGGGTACAGAGAATTTAAGGTCCTGGTGAAACACACGGTACGCGAACCCTTTTAAAGGGGAGTGGGCGGAGTCCTGCCTTTACCCCTCCCAGAGCTGAACGGCCCTGCGGCAATGAAAGGGGCGGTCCGGGGTGGAGCGGCCTGCGTGCGCGTGACGCCACAGCGCTGCGACTGGCGTTCCGCGAGTCGTGCGCCGGGACGGTGGAGTCGAGGGTGAGTGCGGGCTGCGCGTCGTTGCAGCAGGGCGTGGACTCGGGGTCTGAGGCGCCAGCCTGTTACAGTCCTCAGGGAGCGTGGAGTCGCCTGACCTCGGAGTTGTGCAGGGTGGAGGGATCAGTCGTCCCCCAACCTTCTCCAGGCCGAGTGGGTTAGACTCAGTATTACTAACTGACCTCGAAAGCAGCCCTAAGGCAAGGTCTCGCTCAGTGGGAAGGACATCTCTGCCGCTTCCCCTAGGCCTTGAGCTCCGCCAGTAGCCGAGTTGTTAGCCATGGGAGAGGCAGCCCAGCGGGATAAAAAGAAATTAGGGACACCAGTAAAGGCCAGAGTTTTTATTCTCCCTTTTGACCGCCTTACAAGTTAAATGCTCGAAGCACCCCTGTTAATAGGCCCTGCTATTCCTATTTTGCAGAGGGGGCTGAGGCTTAGAGGGGTTAAAATTACAGCTTTGCAAACAGTGTAAGGATGGGAGTTTGGGTAGTTAAGGAGATAAGGAAACGTGTAATATCGCTGACTTGATGATTCCAGAAGGCCAACAAAAGCTGTTTCCGAACTTTGGCAGTTGTAGTGACAAAATTCACTTGGCTAGTAAATAACCACCAGAATAGTAAACTTTGAAATTTGTTTTTCAGGTGACTAAAGCCACCTGAAATGTCAGTAGCTCGTTCATCTGTCCATGCCAAGTGGATCGTGGGGAAGGTGATTGGGACAGCAATGCAAAAAACTGCTAAAGTGAAAGTCACCAGGCTTGTTCTGGATCCTTACTTATTAAAGGTGAGAAACATCTCTGTTTTCAGTTGGCATTGATAAATCACCCACATGTTCTGCATTCCAAGCAGAAAAACACTTCCCTATCAGTAAAAGTGCATTCAGCATCTGCTGTTCAATGGCCTGTCTGGTCTATGAGTGTAACAAAGTGAACTGAGTATGGTTTGTACTCACATTCTAGGGACATGGAGAGTTCATTTCAATTCCGTCTAATAAGTGCTGTAGTCTTTCTATGTGCAATGAATGTATTGTGGGAGCAGAGAGTGGGACATCTCATTCTTCCTTCCCAGGTTTCTGAAGGAGAGCGTCCTCAATTAGGCGACATTTAAGTAGAATCTCAGAAAGGATTTTTTCCAGGGGACCAGGTTGGGGGAAGTCATTCCGGGCTGTGATGAGTAGTTTGCAGAAGTTCTTTTATCCTTGAAAGTGTATGACAGTCTACAGGAACAGCAGGTGTTTTGGCAAGGGTGAGCCCAGAATCTGGCACTAAGGAGGCACTGTTGAATGAGTGCAAGAACAGTCAGAGCTGCACTGAGAAGGGTCTTTTATGTTTTATTTTGGATTTTATCCTACAAGCAAAGGAAAGGTTTGGAGATGGGGAGGGATGAGGATTGAAGGTGAGGAAATAGGTACGGAGACTATTGCAGAAGTCGAGGATGACAACAAGGACTTGAACAGGCCTTGCAGCAATGGGGATGTAGTGTGGACAGTACATTTCAGAAAGAAGGGACAGAGTCCTTGATTTGTTAGATGTGCAAGGGAGGGAGGGGAAGTGCCAAGGATACTTCTGCATTCAAGGGTGGGCACACGGGTTGGTAGGAATGTTGCTTGTTATTCGGGAACAAGCTGACACAGGAACTTTAAAAACACAGGAACAAGCTGACAGATGATGGCATTATCTGGTCTTTGAATTAGAAGACCTTAGAGTACTGACTGTTTTCTAGCTATGCACATTATGTATAACTTCCCTGAGCCTGTTTTTCTTATCTGTAAATGGGAGTACCTGCTGTGGCAGGGTTGTTTTGAGGAATAGATGATTCTATTTATTATTTGTGGCTTATTTGCAATACTTTGAGCTGGGTACAGAGCTAAGTGCTTTATGTACATTATAATGTTTAATTATCTTAATAACTTTAGAGGCACAGGTATTAGAGGCTCATGTTATGGTGGAGAAAAACTGGGCTTGGAGTTATTACATGACTTGTCCTAAATCACACAGCTAGTGGTGAGAGTGGCATGTTCACAGGCTGGGGATGATGCTCCACTGGGAAGGAAGAATTTAAATAGTGGAGGGAAGGATGATCATTGATAAGAGTAAGGGTCCTGAAGGTAATAGACTGAAGAGCTCAGGAATGGCATCAGCTCTGGAAAAGTCATTGCTGTTTTCCAGAAATTAAGCAGCTAATTGGTGTATTGGAAGACTCCTTAAGCGTGTTATCTGTTTTTTCCCAAGTCCCAGCTTGTTTTCTGTGCATTACTTTTTCATAGTCTGTACTGCATTGCCAGATCACAGATGGGAACTACTGATTTGTACCTCCTTCTCTCAACAGTATTTTAATAAACGAAAAACCTACTTTGCTCATGATGCTCTTCAAAAGTGCACAGTTGGGGATATTGTACTTCTTAAAGCATTACCTGTTCCACGAACGAAGCATGTGAAACATGAGCTGGCTGAGATCATTTTCAAAGTTGGACAAATCATAGATCCAGTGACGGGAAAACCCTGTGCAGGAACTACCTACCTGGAGAGTCCAGTTAATTTGGAAACCACCCACCTAACCAAAAATCTGGAAGAACTCAGTGTCTCTTCAGAACAATGAAGGAGGATTAGAAAAAGGAGCCAAAGGGAAAGATTTATAAGTTTGCTTTATGGAAAAAGATATTTTTCTAAGTTTCATCACAAACTGACCAATTTCTCTTCTGGTATTTATGAAATAGCAAAAAGTAATGAATAAAGGGTTTGTTATAATTTTCCATGACGCTTTATGTTTCAGATTTCCTTTTCAGGGAACATACTTCCTGTTACACTAAGTATGCCTGGCAATCTGCTGCATTATTTTTTAAGCTGACTGTTTTAGATGTGTTTTATTTTCATTCAAAGGAATCTTGAATTTATCTTAGAATCTTTATTTTGAGAGAAGAAACCCTTTTGATATCATAAACAGATAAATCACATTAAGTGAATATTTTTGATGGTATTCAAAATTAAACTTTTTCTCTGATGGACATAATCAACATGCTTGGGGTCAGATAATATATCAGATTAAAGTCTGTATTAATAAGAATGTTGACATGTAGAAAAGCACAGGGTTTCAACAATGACCATAGACACTGCCAACCCTCGTACAGCTGATAATCCTGTGGGGAGATGTACACAGGGGCTTCATGGCAAACAAAGCAGCACCTGAATGGGAAGAAATGAGGGTAACTTCCCCAAAGAGATAAGATGGTGCTAGAACTGCATCTTAAAGAAAGTCTCCAGGCCAATAGATGAGGGATGTGGAAAGGGCATACCAGGCAGAGTGAAGAAAGTATAAAGTCCTCAAAGTATAAGAGAAAGCATAACCAAGGGGTTCTGGAAGCCAGTGAGGGTTGCTGGGACATTTTGAACAAGGGTGGGAATCAGGTAGAGAAATAGAAGTTACACTGTAAGTGGTGGTGGGTTATTTAACATTTATAATTAGATTTCAATACAAGTAATAGCATCAGTGTAGAGAATGGATTGGAAGGGGAAAGATTAGAGGTTGGGAGACAGTCACCTATTCAAAGACTAGTCCTAAGAAGTAAACTGAGTTGGGCAGGGAAGATGAAAAGTGGTTGGCTAGATGATGTTCCAAAGTAGACCTCTCAGGGCTTGGTACCAGAGAGGGTGAGTGAAAGGGAAGTATTTAAGACTGTCTAGGTCTCTAGCAGGTGGACTGTGTGGTACCAGTTATCCTGGAAGGGACAGGACACCTGTCCAAGCCATCTCTAAAAGTTCAAATATTTTAAATGTTTGCATATACTCTAATGTATCATTTTTATCTTACAGTTTTTGAAAATCTTGGTGTAAAAATTATGCTTCAGGAAGATGTCCCACATTCATTCTATGGTGTTGAGTAACCTAAGCCACACACTTGTGAAAAAAAGAGTACCTCCTTCAGTAAAAGGTTAATGGAACTCCAGAGCAAAATGATAGTGAGAAAAAAAATGCAGAACGAGTGGCCTAATACTAAATAAAACCAAGGTCAGCAAAGAACTGTCTACGAAGTTTACATTTCGGGGAAAATAGATTTGAAAGCCTTTGTCTCCTGAAATGCAGCTGAGAAATTGGGGAGAGGTGTGAGAAAGTCACAAGGGCATATTGACATCACTGGCTTGAAGAGGCCCAGCCTCCCCCTGTGTAGGACTGGGACATGTCCTTTCCCCCTTGGGGGAAGGGAGCTCACTTCAGCCTCCTTTTGGGGTCCATCCAGCCTCTACAGCCTCACTAAGCATAAGCCAGTTGAAGTCAGGGAACTCTCTTAAGCCACACAGCCTCTAGCCTGCTGCCCCTGTGTCCTTTGGCCTCCTTTCCATTGGCCTTCAAGAGACAGATGCATGTCCCCGGTCTGGGCCAAATCCTTATTGCCACTCCTCCATCTACAGGACCTATTTCTGTCCTTGCTGTTGGGTCCTTGCCATATTAAGGTGTTCAAACATTGCCCCAGTCAGAAAACTGCACCCCTTAAGCCCTCATGCTTCTTTCGCCTCTTAAGATGGCCAGTTCCAGAGAAGCCCTCAGTTCACAAGCCCCCAGCCCTTCTACACACGCCTGCCTGGGTAGCAGAAACTTCAGAAAATACCCAGTCCTGAGGGCATTTTCCTCTTGCCCTCTGAAGATACTGACTTTGAAATGCTTCCTCTCTTTAGGGGCTGAGCCTCAGCTCCTCCCGGCTTCTCCCCCTTCTCTGTCTAGCTCCCTTTCTGTCCACCTTCTCTTGATTGCAGTTTTCATGGTTACATTTGTGGCTCTTTTACCTTACGGCAGGATACATTGTCCCCCAAACAGTACCATCCTGATCCGCGCCTTGAAGTTGATTCCATTGCTGGCGGGAAATGCCCTCCCTTCTTCCAGTGGTCAACTCCCTTCCCTTGGGACTGTGCTGTCCTGTCAGCTTCTAGGTGTCAATCCTCCATAGCCACATGCTCTCGGGTCTGTGCTCCCTTCCCGTCTTCTGAATCTCTCCAAGTCAACAATTGATCCAATCATTTCACATTCTACCCCACTAAACTGGGACGGCTTAAGAGCAGAAATGGGGCTTGTGCCTGCCTGCCCACTGGAGTTCCAAGCCTATGCGGGAACTGGAGAATGTTTTCATCCAAAATGTTTTCATTCAAGTATGTGTTTACTTATATTGAAAAGGCACTATGTTTACAAAATTCGTAAGGTATTCGGGGAGAAGCCTGCCTCCCAGCTTTGCCCCCAAGGCCCTGGATTCCCCTAGCAACATTATTACTCTTTTCTTGTGGATCTTTCCACGTACGTTCAAGCCTTGTCCATGTTCCTTTTGCGCACCCTGTTCGGGGCACCCCCTCCTTTCGCTGGAGGTTATCGTCTGGAAACCCTTTTCCGGCTTCCAGCTCCTTTCTCGCGGCTGCCCGGCCTCCCTCGGGACGCGCTGCGCACTCTGCCGCCGCGGCGTCGCCCTGCTCCCCCTGGCGGCGGCGCCCAACACAGCGGCCGCGCGCCCCGCCCCGCCCCGCCCCGCCCCGCCCGGCCCCAGCCTTGGCCCGCGCGGCCGGGGGAGGGGTCGCGGAGACAGCGGCGGCGTCAGCGGCGGCCCAGGCGGTGGGAACCGAGGCGCCGGAGCAAGATGGCGGCGCGAGTCCTTCGCGCCGGCGGAGCGGCCTCGGCCGGCTGCGTCCTGCGGCGGGCCGCCCCCTGCAGCCTCCTGCCCGGGCTCCGGTGAGCAGCGCCGCCCTTTCGGGGAGGGGCCGCCGCGGGGCGGAGGGTGCGGGGTCCTCGGCATGGGTCCCCGCCCCGGTCCCGTTCCCATGGGGCAGGGCGCCCGCGCCGAGGCCGCGGTCTGCAGGGCCGAGGCCGGCGGGAGCCTCGGCGGGGTCGGAGTGCCTTTCCGGCTGGCTCAAGGTCACGGCGCGGACGGCGGTCAGCGCCGAGGCCACGTCCGCCAGCCATGCTGGCCGGGCCTGCGGGACCTTGACCCGCAGCCGTGGCCAAGCATCGGCGCGCAGTGGAGACCGCAGGCCCTGGATTCGGCCTGCCGGCTTCCGGCCGGGCGTGCTGAGAAAGCTGCTTGCCCGCGCAAAGCTTCGGTGTCGGCATAAGCAGTAGCAGTAGAGATACCACTTACCTCTTAGGTTTTTGTGAGGATGAATAACGCACAGTCCCGGGTGAGCCCTCATTGAAGGGGTGGCGGGGGTCAATGAGGACATCCCAGTACTAGGATGCTTTTGACGTGCATTTAAAAGTGGGTAGTGGATCAACAAGTATTTACAAGTAGGCGTTGGATTCATGTTTTAACTTTTTTTCTAACCTCAACAGATTAAACGTTCGATTTTCAGAATCCATCACTTTGACATAACCATGTTCCATTTTCAACATTAAAAAAAAAAAAAACCCAAAGTCCTTACTAACTTACAGATTTGCTTCCTTGTTTTCTTTAGATTGGGTAATTTAAATGTTATTTTTGGTTTTTAATTAAATAATGAGCCTCTAGAAAGTGCAGTTGACAATAATGAAAAAGTGAAGAAAACTACCTGTTTGTTAAACTTTTACTATGGGCCAGGGAGCTTTATATAATATGGCTTATTTAATTAAATCCTAGTAGTAGTAATCTCAGGTAAGTAATGGGATTCTGCCTTGTAGAGATGAGGTAGAACCTCAAAGGGTGAGAGATACATAGCTAGAAAGGGCATTTGAGGTCAATTTTGTCAGGCTTCAGACCCAGCACCCTTCCTAGGACTGATGCTCAACTTGTATTTCTAAATTTGATGTTTATGTTTTCAAGTTGATTAACAAATCAACCTTTTATTTTTATTGTTTTTTGAGCATCTACTGTGAGTCTTATTTTTTTCACACAGGTGATAATGAGCCCATGAAATTCATAGTTTTTTCTTTGAGCTGAGACTGAAGGTGTTCACCCAACATGATTACCTAAAGTGCCCAAGGTCACAAAACTAGGAAACTGGAGAATGAGACCTGGGTCTGCCCAGTACCCCAACTTCCTGCTGGCTCCAAATGCTCCTGACCTTGGAATTCATATCTCTGTCCAACCTATTGGCTCTTTGATTACTCTCTCAGGTCCCCTGTACCTTTTGACTAAAACTGCCTGGGCTCTAGTCTGCCTTAACTGTAGGTGTTCTTTAGGATTCAGTCTAGACCCAGTTAGTTATCTGATTTTATCAACTGTTGAATACAATGTCTTGGAAGCTCTGTGGAGCTGAGCGTAATAGCTATGGTCACTATCCCCAGGATGTCATGGCAGAGGTAAAAACCCAGACAGACTCACAGATTGAAGTAGGTACTGTGAGAGAAAATCCAGGACCCCACAACATGACATGGTGGAAGGTCTCTCCAAGAAGGTGATGTAAAGCTGACATCTGAAGGGACAGAGTGAATGAAAAGCCCGAGTGGGAAGGAATAAGACATGCTGGGAAACCCCAGAAAAGTCTAGGAGGCTGGAGCGCAGAGGTGAAGGGAAGACTGGCTAGAGGACAGGTGGCAAGGAGGCGGTGCCGATAATTACAAGGCTTGCAAGCCGTCCTAGAGAGTTTGGATTTTATTCTGGGAGCCATGGAAAACATTTAAACGTATAAACTCTCATGTGACATGATCTGAGCTACGTTTTTAAAAGATAAGTCTGACTTGTGAAAGGGGATAGAATCAAGGGTAATGACCAACTGGGTGGGCTGGGTGGATGGCCATGCCATTTACTGAGAGTCATCTGTTCCATAGGTATATGAGTGCCCACCATACGCTGGGTGCTGTTGGAAACAGTGAATAAGGCACACAAGGTCCTCACCACTGCCTGCTTACTCATAATTCAGAGGAGGAGGAACAGGTGTGGTGTGGGGGGACCAGTTTTGAACTGGGTAAAGTTTGAGATGGCTATGAGTTATTCACATGGAAAGGCCAAGTAGGCAGTTGACCTGTTTAACCTATGACTCCTCAAAGGACAAGTAACATTTGGGAGTTGTCAGCACATAGGAGTACAAAATGTTGGTAATAGATACATGAGTTTTAGTACACTGTTTTGTATTTGATTGGGATTTTTCATAATAAAATGTTTTTTAAAACCATAGGAGTGAGTGAGATTGCTGGAGGAGAGTGTGGCTAGAGATGGGGTACAGAAACAGACCCTGGGATGTGTCATTTACAGGCTGGATATAGGAAGAAGAAAGAGCTGCTAGTGAGGTCATTGTTGTATGACGTTGCCCAGGGAGAGGTATTTCAAGGAGGAGTGGTCAACTGTGCCAGCTGCTGCTTTAAGGTTAAGATGACAGAAGAAAACTGGATTTGCCAACAGGTATTGTGGGTAACCTTGTAAGAGCGATTTCAGAAGGACAGGAAGAAGTCTTGCTGGGAGACTTACTTGCCAGCACTAATTACTTAGCTCTGCCCAGTGCCAGGCCCAGAGTTCAAACTACTTAGTGGACATTAAGTGTCCCACAGCTGCTTGAGATGTTTATGTACCCAGAATTTAATTAATCTTCCTCCTCCAAAGCCTGCATACTCCTACTGGGTTCTCTCTCCCCAATGATGGAATATCTTTCATTTATTTAGTGACTCAGGCCAGAAACCTGAAGGTCTTCCCTAAGCCCATCCCCTCCCATTCCCGCCCAGCTCCCTCCAGCATGCCTTCTGTGGCTACCCCCCTAGCTCAGCTCTGGGCAGCATGCTCCCTGCCTTATTGCTGCAGTCCATCTGCCATGGCACCGCCGGGCTGCTTTTCACACCTAGAATTTTTTTGAAAACTTGCTAGCATTGCTCCGTGTACAGGGTAAAGCCCCACTGATAGGCCCGGTACACAAGAGCCTGACCACCCTGCCCCTTGCCCTCAGTCACCTCTCGCCATCCTCCCATACCCTGCTCTGCTTCACTGAACTCTGCTATTCCAGAAATGTGCCATGCAGTGTCGTGACTCCACGCCCCAGACATGTTCCCTGTGACTGGTATTACAACCTGCTTTGTCCGTCTTTCTTCTCCTCCAAAACAGCCAGAATGCCTCCACTGGAGTCCCTCTTGCTTCTCTCGGGCCAGGCTAACGGTTCATTCCCTTGAGCTCCCACGGTGTGTGTGTGAGTCTGCAGTGTCCATGGTCACTCTAGCTGTTTACTAATAGGTTTTTCCCCTGAGTCTGCACACACTAGGCGTCTGATTCATCTTTATAGCCACAGAGCCTGGCGCATAATGCTTATGCTATTTAAAGTATAGTGCTTTATGGAATGTGCTGCCCACACCTCACCCTCTGTAAAATGCCACATAACATGTATATGAATTGATAAAGACAGCTGATTATGGTGTTTGTCATTGTCATTAAAGACCCCCAGCCCCAATCTTACCACCCTGTCAGCTATTGCTATAGCTGCTTCTACCCCCTTCCATGATTCAACTTGGACAGCTAGATGACCGGGGCACATTAGGCAGTTTTGGTTACCTGACACTGGAAAGATTTCAGAGTTTGACAGTCAGTTGGGGGTAATGCTGGGCCAGACTGTTTTTCATTTGTCAGTTGCTACCCAAATTCACAAGCAAACACCAATCAGGGTCTTAATGTGTGGCCTGTAGTATTGACTACTTCTTAGGCTTATCTTTAGTTTACAAAACATTTCCATATCTCTGACCTCGTTTTACCCATTCTAAAGTACATCTCTTTGGTATTATTAAAACCTGGAACAAATGCTCAGATGGGGAGATTTGTGTTTGGAAGGCATCCCTTATTAGTAAAAATATTTTGAACTTCATAGATCTAGGTTTATATATTTATTTTACCACTTCTTAACTCAGGTCATAAATTGCCTCTCTGAGCCAATCTTTAACATTCGATAATACTTACCTTGCTAGATTGTTCTGAGGGCTACATGAGGTGACATGGACAAACTGTTTAGTCCAATGCCTAGCAGGGAATATGTACTTATTAACGTGTAATCCCCTTAAATTCTAAAAAAGAGAAAAATTATTTTGGAATTTTTCCCCCTCCAGGTTTTAATCTGCCGGTAATTGTTTATACGCTCTCATTTTATAAAGTATTAAATGCCATAGAAATTAAATATCAACATATGTGCGTATGCTTGTGTATGCATTTCTGGAAGGATACAGTAAAAACCATTAGTAGTACTTGCTTTGGTAAGTATTTCATATTTTAAATTCCCTAGAACTGATATTTTTAGAAACTTTCATGGTACCCCTTCCTTAATTGCTTCTAATTGTTATTCCTAAGCTCTCACAATTTATTTAACCAAAAATTTTAAACACAATTTCTGTTTAGTGAACTTAAAATCTAAAATAAAGAAAAACAAGAATTATACAAAGTTCCTCTAACAAATATTAAAACTTTCTACTTTGTAGAAATTTTATACACTAATTTTATATACTTGCCATTTTGCTTCATGCAAATTCTCCAAATGAATCGTGGTGAAATTTATTTAAGAATTTATTGACAAAATGTTTTTATTTTTATTGAAATGAATTTTAGCATGATTCATTTGGATAATTGCCTTCTTCCGAATGAGTTTATTTACATAATCAAAGAGTGAATTGAAAACAGAAATAAATACCATATGATTTTGGGTTTTGTAAAGGGCTAATAGTTTTTATATATAATTTATTTTAATTGTAAAAGTTTATTTATTGAAAAAGTAGTTTTAAAGACTTAATTTTTTAACTCCTTCTCTCAGGGATACCACCGTTAACACTTTCTTAATTCTATGAAATTTTAACATGGTAAAAGAAAAATAGAAGAATTTCCAACTTCTTTATACAAATGCCATTTAAGATTATATATTTGTCTCCACTTATTATAAGAAAAATTGCATGGCTCATATTAACTTATTTTGCTTGTTTTCTGTGAGCTTGCTGCTTTTTAATCTTTGAAGGATTTGAAAAAATACTTTATATTTCTTGATCATTATTTATAGAAATTATTAATTTTATATTTATATATTTTTTGTTTGTTTATTTGTAAGCTTACATCATTCAAAAGCCTTTTTATCTGATTTCTAGCTGTTTATGATGATATTCTATGATTTAGTTTTAATCAGAGAACCTCTTAGAGGGAGAAAATTGTAATGTTTGTTCATTAAAGCAGCAAGTCAATTTTTTTCCAGCAAAAAAAGAAAAAGGCTGCTATTCACTATTAGCAGTTCACCTTGTGTGTGTATTTATGGTACTGTTATGTGCCTGCTTTTACAACATAATATCTCTCTGAAATATGTGCGTATAGATCTACCTCAATCTTTTTGTTGTTGTTATTCATTAGTTTCAGGTGTACAAAACAGCATAATAGACATTTACACCCCTCACAAAGTGATAACCCCACCAAGTCTACTACCCATCTGGCACCATACACAGCTATTACAATACCATTGACTATATTCCCTAGGCTGTACTGTACATCCCGTGACTATATACGAGGTCTGACAATTAAGTTCACGAACTCATCCTAGAAAAAGTGCTCCACACCTCATTGCTAAATATCACTATAATCACCTTCGAAGCACTCCCCTTGGGAAGCTATGCACTGACACCAGTGCCTAGTCCACCCTTCAAAGCAATTTTGGAACTCTTTCTGGAATGGCCGTCAGAGCTGTCATTGTATTACCCTTGATGTCCTGGATATCATTAAAATGTCTTGCTTTCAATATTTCGTTTATCTTCTGGTAAAGCAGTCATTGGGAACTAGATCAAGTGAGTAGGGAGGGTGTTCCAATACAGTTATTTGTTTACTGGCTAAAAACTCCCTCACAGACAGTGTCGTGTGAGCTGGTGAATTGTCGTGATACAAGAACCATGAATTGTTGGCGAAAAGTTAAAGTTGTCTAACTTTTTCACGCAGCCTTTTCAGCACTTCCAAATAATAAATTTGGTTAACTGTCCAGTTGGTACAAATTCATAATGAATATTCCCTCTGATATCAAAAAAGTTTAGCAACATTGTTGCAACAAGTTCGCAAACTTAATTGTCATACCTTCATATATACTATATATATTTTTTAGTTATAGTTGACATTCAATATTATTTTATATGAGTTTCAGGTTTACAGTGCAGTGGTTACGCATTTATATAATCTATGAAGTGAACCCACGGGTAAGTCCAGCACCCATCTGACACCCTACGAAGTCTTTACAACATATTCCCCATACTTGTGTTTCACATCCCCATTACTATTTTGTAACTACCAATTTGTACTTCCTAATCCCTTCACCTTTCTCACCCAGTCCCCCAATCCCCCTACTATTAACCATAAGTTCTCTGTATCTATGAGTCTGTTTCTGTTTTGTTTGTTTATTGTCCTTTAGATTGTATGCATAAGTGAGATCATACAGTATTTGTCTTTCTCAATCTGATGTATTTCACTTAGCATAATATACTCTAGGTCCATCCATGTTTTTGCAAATGGTAGGATTCCATTTTTTTTTTTTATGGCAGAGTAATACTCCATTGTATAAATGTAACACAATTTCTTTATCCAATTGTCTGTTGATGGATATTTCAGTTGTTTCCATATCTTGGCTATTGTGAATAGAACTTCAGTAAATAGGGGTGCTTATATTTTTTTGAATTAGTGTTTTGGATTTCTTTGGATAAATAACCCAGGAGTGGAACTGCTGGATCATCATAAGGTAGTTCTATTTTTAATTTTTTGAGGAACCTCCATACTGTTTTCCAATTTGCAATCCCATCTACCTCATTTTTTTAAATAACTGCATTCTATTCTGATTTGCGATATTCCCTAATTCATTTGACCAGTCCCTTTAATAGATATCCAAATTGCCTGTACCGGGAACAAACTGGAAACAAGGCAGTAATGAATGTTCTTGTGCATTCAACTTTGTGTACTTAATCTAAATATAGCTGCCTGTAGACATAACTGCAAGTGCAATTATTGGGCCAAAGGCCTAACAGTTTTAATTTTCATAGGACCACACTGCTGTCTAGGGAGGTTACGCAAATGTGTAATCCCACTCACCAGCATATGGAGGTATGCACTGAAAAATAAACTCAGAGACACAGACAATAGAATGGTGATTCCAAGAGGGAAAAGTGGGCAGGAGGGGAATATGGTAATGGAAGGAAAGGAGACTTTGGGTGATGAGCACAGAATAGAGTACACACGAAAATAAAAAAATAAAAAAAAATTTTTAAAGGAAAACAAATCAGAGTACACAGATGTGAGATTAAAATTTTGTACACTTGAAAATTACATAATGTTAACTAATGTGACCTCAATAAATTTCATTTTTAGAGAAGAAAGAAAAAGTTTGTGGTTTAAAGTATAGTTTGTTACTTAAGTCAAATTTATCTTCACTTTCTGAAAGCATGTATAATAGAAATTGTTATGAGATAAAAATTAGCAAATTATGTGTTAATGAAGTTTGTATTCTTAGAGGTTTTATTTTTAGACATTTAAAAATCTGGATTTTAAGATTAATTTAGTTAAGGGTAAAATAAAATATTTTTAAACACAGAATTCATTTCCCTATATATTGCTTTCCACATTTTTTTATTCTGGTAAAGTATAGATAACATAAAATTTGCAGTTTTAGTCATTTTTAAGTGTACAGTTCAGTAATGGTATTACAATATTCACATTATTGTGCAACCATTCATCTCCAAAAAATTTTCATCTTCCCAAAATGAAACTCTGCCCTCAACCCCTGATAACCACCTTACTACTTCCTTTCTCTGTGAGTTTGGCTACTCTAGATTTCCATGTGTATATTTTCTAAGTCAAAAATTGCTTTGCAGGAGGGAAAACACAGCGGAAATTGCAAAGATAAACATGAGAACTCTGTTAGAAGAGCCACTTCTTTTACACTTCGCACCTGCTGTTGAGAGCACACATAATGGAAAGCAGAGGTTTTGTGGTATCCCAGGTTCTAGAACAGTGTCTAGAAGAGGTGCTCAAGGCATGTTTGCTAAATGGATTGATGACTTTATGAAAACAGTGTACTATGTGATACTACCTAAAGACACTGAAATGTTTGTACCTCTATTGAGACTCAGATTTTTGTATGTGTTATACCATAGGAGATTGACGTCTTCCAATAACAGACCTCGAGAAGACAGCTGGTTAAAATCCTTATTTGTCCGGAAAGTTGATCCAAGAAAAGATGCTCATTCTAATCTTCTAGCCAAAAAGGAAACAAGCAGTCTATACAAATTACAGTGTGAGTGATAGGTCTGCTGTCTTCATAGTTGACTTTTCTCCCTTTGTTCATAAGTTTATCATTGACTTTTCTTTTGTTTCAGTTCACAACGTTAAGCCGGAATGCCTAGAAGCATACAACAAAATTTGGTGTGTATACCAAACTGTCCTTTCCTTGGGGAAAAATAATGATTTTAGTATTTGTTGGTTCAGCTAACACTTGATAGCAGAGTGAGATCTTTGTTCTCTCTTATTAAGGCTGAATGTTCAGAGGCTGTTAAATTGAGCTCTGTGTGGGATTACCAATGGCATTTTGACGTTAGCACTCATACAGCTAAATCATTACATAAACTGTCAAACTCTAGAATGTTTCTAGACCCTTAAGGTTGGAAGGAACCTTGCAAGGCTGTCTAATCCATTAAGTCACCCAGTGCCTGACTCCTTTCTGTAGACCCTCCTGTCTCTGCTTCAATACATTCGTATATGTCCCATCTCTAGAGAGCTGTAGTGTTAGGAATTAGAACTCATGTCCCATGACCTCCATTGTTTCCAGTTTTACTTCTAAGTGGAACTGCCACATGGAAGTCCTGTGTGTATTTGAATTTTTCTGCCATTTCTTCCCAAATCTTCCATTTGCCAGATTCTCATGATTTGAGATCTATATGCTCTTATAGAATTCCTAAATTTTAAGGCTAAAGAGAAAATTAAGTGTATCAGTTCTTAATAGAAATAGTATTTTAATGATTAATTCAGAGCAAATATAATTTAAAAGCATTTATTTGCCTTTAACATCTGCTACTTGCATGGGAAAAATGATTTTTGTCACCAGAATCTGCGTCATTTTCAGAAGCAAAAAATCTGTTGTTTATTTTTGGAGGTGGTTTGTGAACTATTAACTCTCACTGCAGCACATTTCTCTTTATGAAAACATGCCCTAAAACAAAACAGGTGCTATTTCTAAATCTTCTCTCATAAAATGAAAGTATTTCTCTGTGCTGGTGTTGCCCTGGATTACCTTCCTGTCCTGTTGTTATTGCTTCATCTGCTGTCTCAGATTTCTGTCTGTTCATGTCTATTTGGATGTCTTGCTCTCCCTTCACACCCAACAGGTGGAGTTACCTTGCTCCTGGAGCTTCCTGTGTGTGTCACTCACCATGGTTTTATCTCACCCTTGCCTTAGTTCTTTGTGATCAGTTAGTTAGAAGGGCTATGCATTCCTCATTTGACAGGTACCTAGTTGTCTTTGCTTGTTTCCTCCATCTCCCTCTCCCGGCCTGTTGACCCCATTTCTAAGTAGCCTCCTTTCTTACTTCCTCCTGGGCTCCTAACCGCACCTGTACTCCACCCATCCTGCAGTCCTTTACCCCAAAATTTGCCAACTCTATCTGCTTGAGTTGTTTTTTCCTTCATCGTGGATTTTTTTTTCTCTGAAACTTTCAGCAACTCCCTGTTTCCAGTTCATAAAATCTTAACTCCTGCCTGGTTTGTAGGGGCCCCAATAATGAGATTCTCCCCAACCCATCAATTTCTGGGTACAGGTACTACCTATCTTACAACTTCCATTCAGGTCAGGCCAGGACTTCCAAGAGCATGTTTGGAGCCCCAAACAAAGAGGATTGGCTACAAGTCCATGTATGACTTCTGTATTGGTGAAAACCCCATGTCCCATTGTCAGGCCTCGGTCCCTTCCTGGAGCCCACCTGGATGGTTTGTACTATCTTCTTTCTTCCACATTGACTGACTCATTTCCTGCTCATGTCATATGGCAAAAAGGAAGCCCATTTTCATTTCCCAACCAACCATCTTTCCCCACCCCTATTTCCATGAATCCCTTAATTCTGAACATAAGACTTCATGAGCCAGTACAGTGACCACACCATGTGTATTTTTTGAGGAGTGGCATTTACTTTTATGGGTTTTTAGTGAGACAAAAGACCAATCTGACCTTTTCTCTGTTCACTATTTTTTTGGGGGTATGGGGGCGTCAGTGCTGTCGTTTATTGCACGGAATGGGGATGTGGGGTTAGTGGGGCGTGGGGGGCGTAGTGGGGAGTGCTGCTGCCTCGACTTGTCAGTACTTCCATAACGAAGGCAGGGACCCCCAGCCTCGCCCCCACACCCATGTGCAGCCGGAACTGCGAGCCCCTGGGTGCCAGGCACTGGAGGGCGCTGTGTGTGCCGGCTCCAGGGAGGTCACCGTGGGGGCGCATGGGTAGTGGCTCGGTAGGTTATGGCTTGAGCGTGATGAAGGAGTGGGAAGCCGGCAGGCCACGTATTGCACTTACACAGACTCTTCATCGGACGGAGGGCCACTAAGAGGATGGGGGCGGGCAGGACTCCACAGCCATCTTCTCCACAGCCATCTCCTCACCTCGATGCCTCTTAGGCATCGAGGTGAAGGAGCCCCCTCGCACGCTTGCGAGGCCACCGCTGGGGGTAGGGGTGATGTGGGTGGGCGCAGGGTGATGAGGGGGGACGGCGGGGGCTCGGAAGGGGCTGCCCCGCTGGCCGGTCCGCCTATCCAACTACAACTACGTACGGTATGACGACTCTGTGGCTTATGGGGCGGGTGGCCAGGGCAGCGCATAGCTTTGGTCTGAATGAAGGCCACGCCCCTGGCCCACCCGGCCGTGCAGCGAGAGTCACAAGTTGGACAAGAGGCGCGAGCGCGCAGAGTCCAGCAGGTCGAGACCTCTAGCGGCGCCAGGCGAGGCCAAGTTCCTGTGGTCCCGGCTGGGCGCAGCGGCCCCGGCGCAGGCCCCAGGCCTAGCGTGAAGCTGCTGACCGGATGCGCTGAGGCTGCGGGGCCAGGCCCAGGGGCACCATGGGGCAGTGAAGGCTGCGAGGCAGAAAGCGGGCGCCAGGAGCAGCTCAGGCAACACGCTGGCAGTGCGGGCCCTGCGCAGGGCGCAGCTGGAGAGCTAGGCGCGCCACCGAAGGGTGAAGTCCACGGCATTCAGGCAGTGGCAGGCGCACAGGAGGGGCGGGGGCTGGCAGTAGATGCAGGCCCCAGCGGGGCGGTGGCCGAATGGGGCTTCGGGGGCAGGCGGCGCACAAGGCGCAGCGAGCCGAGCTCCAGCGGCCCCACTAGCGGGCTCGCCACCTGCGGGCAGAAGCTCATGGCCATGGCTTGCTGAAATGTGGCAATGGCTCAGGTGACCTGCAGCAGTAGCAGCAGCAGAAAGACGCCGACGGGCTGGCCCAGTTCAGCCTGCTGCACCATCTTGCGGTCGTACTTGACAATCTGGATGATGGCATTCTCCTGGTTGTTGAACACCCCTAAGTGGAGGTCATGCTGGACCTTGTGCAGCAGGATGGAGTTCTTGCCGATGCGGTCCAAGCAGTTGATAGCCACGGTCTCGAACGCCCGCCACATCATGGAGTACTCCACCAGCACCTTGTTGAAGTCCACGCTGAAAGAGTACAGACGGCAGTAGGTGTTGGCTCGAGCCCTCGCTGTGCATCAGCCCGGCGTCAGCAGGCAGATCTCCCCAAAAGAGCCATCGGACAGCTTCATCTCCTTGTTGCCCTTGGTGAGCACGCTGACCACGCCGTGCTAAATGAAATACATCTTCTTGCCAGTGCTGTCCTCATGGATGATGATGTCACACGGCTGGAATACCTCGAATTTGAGTTTGGTCAGCATGGCCGTGAAAACGTTGGCATCAGCATTGGCAGACAATGGCATCAAGGCCACCTGCTTCCCGCAGGGGCCCATTGAGCTCACCCAGGACGCTGTCCTTGTCGAACATCTTGCCCTGGTAGCGGTGCTCGTAGTAGTCATGAATCTTCTGGCGGAAGTCGGTAGGCAGCTTGTGGAAGGACATGTACTGCTCCACCTGCTTGTACTTCTCTTGGTACTGGCGCCTCGAAGAGCCCAGCGACTGGATGAGGGCGGTGGTATGGCCGATGAACATGGCGTAGCAGGTGGCGCCCACGATCATACTCAGTGTCGTCAGCCAGATGTCAGTCATGCTCTCCAGCACCTGCCGCCCATTCCCGATGCACAGCATGTGGCTCATGGCATTGAACAGCATGGAGGAGAGCTCGCTCCACGAGTGGTTCACCATGCCGTTGGCGGACACCCAGCAGTTGCGCGATAAGTCCCAGGAACTGTGGGCAGCCGTCCCAGTGGCACAGCCGCAGCATCACACTGATGAGGTTGCAGATGCGCATGACCGCGTTCTCCAGGTCATAGGTCATGTGGAAGATGTCCTCCCATTGGTGGGTGTAGCGGATGAGGCGCAGCGGGCGGAGCAGGCTGAGGATCTTCGTGAAGCGCACGGTGCGCAGGGTGCGCGCCGTCTTGTAGACCTCGGAGTCGATGCCTTTCTCCTCGAGGAGGAAGATGTAGTCCACGGGGATGGAGGGCACAAAGTCCACCACAAACCACGTGCGCACGTACTTCTTGATCTTCTCGGGGTCCAGGATGATTTCGGCGTTGTCCTAGGTCACGATGCCCGTGCGGAAGTTCAGCACCAGGTCCACGAGGAAGAACGTGTCCGAGACCACATGGATCACGATCCAGGGGGTCGTGGTCTCGTCCTTGAAGAAGGTGATGCCCACCGGGATGACGAGGCTTCGCACCGTGAGCAGCATGGTGAAGTCCCAGTAGAACCTGAAGTCGCTGTCCGGGTGGATGAGCCGGGCCCCCGCCGACTTGACGTGCTCCTTCCTCCTCGCGGTCTGCGGCCTTGTGGCTGCCGAACAACCGCAGCGAGAGCTTGTTGACGCCCGGCTGCCGGAGCGCGCTGACCTGGCGCTGCGTGAAGCTGGCCTGGCTGCCGTGCGGCTCCCCCACCGGGCCCGCCTCCTCGCTGCTGGCCTCGTCCGCCCCACGGCACGAGAACTACACCTTGGGCCTCCAAGCCGGGCCCTCGGGGCTGCACTGAGGCTCTCCGCACCCACACTCGCAATTAGGGCTGCCCTTGGCCGTGCTTGCCACTCCCGGGGTGCCAGGGCTGCCGCACTGCTGTCGCGACTGCAGAGCCGGGCCAGGGGCGCCCCCCTCGGCTCAGGAGGACTGCTGGAGCTGCGCAGGCCCGGGAGGGGGTCGCGCCGGGGCTCTCCGGAGACCTCTTGCGCCCCGCCCTCCTCCCCGCGCGCGTCCATTGGGAGGCGGCCCCAGGCAGTGAGGAGGAGAGCCACAGCCGCTGGCCGAAGCCCCTCTGTTCACTATTAATACACACCCAGTCCTGGTACCCCGGCATCTGGTGGTGGTCACTAGCTTACTACCATTCAGTGTCAGCAAATAATTTGAACAGATTTCATTTCTGATCTTTGATATCCTTTCACACCAAGTCTGTATTGTACTTTTTCATCATAGTTTTCCTATTCAAAAGTATGCAGGCTTTAGCTTTTCTCTTGATGTGGCATAGTTATGTCTCTTCCCTTTGCTTTTCCCTGTAGATTAGAATCTGTGCTACAGGACGGTTTCCATGGAACCAAGCCCTGACACCTCTGTTAAATACATTGCCCTGACGTGTCAGTGCTTTATCTCTACTCCTGTACAGTTAATGGTGATGGACTAGGTGGTGTGTTCAGTGTGGGGTTATGTGATACCTCTCAAATCCCCTCGGTTGGTTGAATTGAATAGAATTTAATGTATGCTTTATGTTATATCTTTAACTTGGATTCTTCTGTCACGTTGGTGCCCTTTGGATCAATCAGGGTGGGGTCGCTTCCAGACTGTTGTGTTCTGGATCTGGCTTCTCCCCCTTAAGGCCACTGCGTTCTCTGTTCCTCTCACTTCTGCCTGGTTTTGCACTTTTGTTGTCTCCCCTGTCTTAAACTTACTTTCTTCGCTTTCTTATTTTTTCCATGTACTTTTTCTATTTTTCTAGTTCCATT
This sequence comes from Rhinolophus ferrumequinum, assembly GCF_004115265.2. Taxonomy (NCBI): domain Eukaryota; kingdom Metazoa; phylum Chordata; class Mammalia; order Chiroptera; family Rhinolophidae; genus Rhinolophus; species Rhinolophus ferrumequinum. The sequence continues at coordinate 99,986,048 of NC_046290.1, read as the reverse complement.
TCCCTCATTCTTCCTATCTTTGAAACCAGCAGAACTTAGCTTTTATAAATATCACCATTCTTAAGTACTTATTTTCTTTCTGGAATGGCAAATAGTAGACCCATAGTATCTGGAATCTTAGAACCTTTGGCTCTTCTTTATCACTTTCATCACTGTACTTGAGTTGCTTATAAATGTTCTGGATAGTTGGGTGTATCAGAAACCTAAGCTTTTGATAAGTGGGATATCAGAACAGAATTCATTCAACTAAAAGGTTAATTCTTCATGTTTTATCATAAATATATTCTGAAGTCAGTTGTCAGAACACAGAGTAGATGGTCTTTTTCCTGTTACTATCTATCATGTGTTGTCCACCTGCTATAATTTTGTTGGCTGATTAGTGTTGCTCTTTCTTCTCTTTAAGTCAAGAGGTGTTGCCAAAGATTCATGAAGATAAACATTACCCTTGTACTTTGGTGGGGACTTGGAACACGTGGTATGGCGAGCAGGATCAAGCTGGTAGGAAGCCGAAGTCTTTGGAATAAACACTTATTCCCTTAAGCCTTTACTGTAACGACTTAAATAATATTTAACTTAAAGCTTGTTTTTATAATCAAGGCTTTCCAAGTTTCGGTCTAGTTTTATAGTTGAAGAAATTTCTCCAGTAATTCATTTCAAAGCCTCCTATTTTTATTGTTTTTAATGTTTCAATCTGTTATTGAAACTTTATCATGTAACTCATAGGCCAACACATGGCACATTTCAGTTTTGTACTGTGTTAACATTATGCATATCTAGACTATTTTCAAGGTAAGAGTATGAAGCTCTAAATTTATGTTATCTTTTAAAATATATTCCAGTCCACCTCTGGAGGTATGAAGGAGGCTATCCTGCCCTCACGGAGGTCATGAATAAACTCAGAGAAAATCAGGTAATGATTTTGCAAAATGTTTACTTATACTAATGATATAGTAAATATTAGTAAAGAATTAAGTGACTATTCTGTCATCAATTTTTTAAGCATTAGTAAGCTGTTTTTCGTAGGAAAACTTATTATTTGAACTCTTGACATTGTATTCAAATATGAAGTAACCAGTTGTAATACTATTAAAATAACAATTCTTATTGTAAAAGTCAGTTGTACTTTGAAATTGATAAGCTGGTACTTTGAAACTGGCAGGTCAGCATGATGGACACAGCCAGCCCTGGGTTAGCTAACACATCCCTGCTTTAGAAACCTTGGGCTAACTTTGCTATCCTGCCCCTCTCTTCACTAATAGGTGCATGTCAAACAACCACACCTGGTTAGGAAAGAAAACCTTTTGTATAGCTTCCCAGTCCAAATATAAATGGCTTTTGAATTATTTGACGTTTTGTAGTCTCTACCTCTATTATGCTGTCGAACACTGTTAGGAGAACCTAAAACGTGGGAAATTAAATTTGTTTATATTGTCATATAAATAAGTAGGATGACCCATGTAGTTCATCATCTAAACCCGCACACTTGAGAGTGAAAAGGAATGTAATAGTCATTACGCCAGCTTAACAAGATGTAAACTGGGATTGTCTCAGGCCACGTGGGGCCCTCTTGATAATAGTATTCTATCATAGAAGGGGCAGAAATGTTACTAAAGTGCGCTTATGTATAAATATTAGATTTCATCAGCACGTTTTTTTCTCTCAAAGGAATTTATAGAATTCCGGAAGGCAAGAAGCAACATGCTTCTCTCTAGGAAGAATCAGCTGCTGTTAGAATTTAGCTTCTGGAATGAGCCTGTTCCACGGTCAGGACCTAATATATATGAACTCAGATCGTACCAACTCCGAGTAAGTACTGAAATACAAGTTAACTGTCCCTCATTCTTCTGTGAAGAAGCATGAGCACCCCTTAGTGCTGACCAAAAAAGTTGAGTGTGCATTCTGTGATATATGAGGATGTATCTGGCATATTTTCACAGGCTTGTTTTCTCCCCTATCCAGTCCTTAACCTTGCTTCCTTTTTTTAAAATCTTAATTTCTCATTCCTTCTCTTCTGCTAAGCTCTCTCATCTTTTATAATCTTATACATAATTTGTATTATTTGACATTTTTCCATGTGGCATTTCTGTTTTTAAGAGGAAAGATCTAAAATGCAGGACTAAGTACAATATGTAGCATCTACGGTATTGTAATTGAACTAAAGCAACTAATAAATGTGTGATTGTTGAGTAAATTGTACAGCACCATAAGATTAAAAGGGAATAAATAATATTTTGTGAGACTTTTTAGATATTTGCCCACTAAGTGACTACTAGAACGAAAGCCCCAGATAGCAACATTATTAAAAGGAATACATATCAGTAGATCTCAGTGGTGTAACATTCACCATTATACTGGAAAAAAGAAAGTGATGTCCTTATTAAGTATAGTTAAATTAAACTTTTTTTTTTTTATTATTTCACAGTAAAGTCTGAATGGGTACCAAGAGTTTAATCATGACTTAAGTCATGGGCCTAACTGTGGTTATGATAACTATAATTTGAATGACTTACTATATATGTAGTCTGCCTATAGGAAGCCATAGAATATTACTCTCACTGTGGGATAGGTATGAACACAGTGAATAATATTTTTTTGTTATATTTTTTAATTTGTTACATCTCACATTATTAAAAGTTAAATTTTAAGTTAGTTTTGTCATTTGATATTTTTACACTGCTATTCCATATTTCTTCACAAAAGAACTAACAAACCAAAATCCAAATTTCTTTTCAGCCAGGAACTATGATTGAGTGGGGCAATTACTGGTGAGTATATTACTAAACGGTGAGTTTGTAAGTCTTGTTAATAGATTATATTAGGGCATAGTGTTAATTCTAGGAATAAAATCTGGGGATAATGCCATGATTTGATGCTCGACTGTTACTTTGTTTGACATTTGTATTATGAACATTTTAAAACATACAAAACTAGAGAGAATAATCCAATGGATCTCCCCCTTACTTAGCTTCAATAATTATCAACACATAGCCAATCCTGCTTAGGTCTAACTCCCCCAACCCAGATGATTGGGAAGTAAATCCCAGACAACATACCATTTCATCCATAAGTATGTTAGTATATCTCTGTAGGAGATACGGACTTTTTTTTAACAAAACCCAGTGTTGCATGAGGTTATTTCACATTCTTCTTCTTCACATTATGTTTTCTGAAATGTTGCTTTTGTCATGTAAACAAAGCAACACCATGATACCGTAGCTGCTTTTTTTGTTGTCTTAGTTTAAGTAACAAAATACCAGTTTTTCCCCCAACCAATCTACAGATTCAACACAATCCCAATCAAAATCCCAGAAGGCTTTGGAAATACAAAGGACCCCAAATAGGTAAAACAACCTTTAAAAAGAAGCACTAAGTTGGAGAACTTGAACTTCTCAATTTCAAAATTGACTACAGAACTAAGCTAATCAAAACAGCATGGAACTGGCATAAGGACAGGCATACAGATCAAAGGAATCGAATTGAAAGTCCAGAAATAAACTCACATATATGAGCAGTTAGTTTTCAACAAATGTAGCAAAGCAGTTCTATGGGAACAGGTAGTCTTTTCAACAAAGGGTGTGGAGACAACTGGTACCTTTGGAAAAAGATGAATTTAGACCCCTACCTCACTTTCTATACAAAAATTAATCAAAAATGAATTGTAGACTTAAGTGTAAGAGCTAAATATAAAACTTTTAGAAGAAACATAGGAGAAAATCTTTGTCACGTAAGGTTAGGTAATGAATCCTTACCTATATAACACCAAATCATGATCCACAAAAGAAAAAAACTGACAAAATGCAATTCACCAAAATTAAAAACTTTTGTAATTCTTGGTATATATTCAAAAGAATTCAAAGCAGCATCTCAAAAAGACATTTGCACACCCATGTTCATGGCAGTATTATTCACAGTAACCAAAATATGGAAACAACCCAAATACCCATAGACAGATAAAGAAAATGTGGTATTTACATATAATGGAATGTTATGCAGCCACTACAAAGAAAGAAATCCTGCCACATGCTACAATATGGATGAACCTTGAGGACATTATGCGAAGTGAAATAAGCTAGACACAAAGAAGAATACTGTATGATTCCACTAATACAAAGTATGTAAAATAATCAAAATCTTAGAAACAGAAAATGAAAATGTGGTTGCCAGGGGCTGGGTGGAGGAGAGTTAATGTTTAGTAGGTATAAAGTTTCAGTTTTACAAGATGAAAAAGTTTTAGAGATCTATTGCACAGCAATGTGAATATATTTGGCACTATTGAACTGTACAGTTGAAAATAACTGAGGTAAATTTAATGTTATGTTCTTTTACCACAATAAAAATAAAAATCATAAGTTAAAAATAATTTTTAAATGGGCAAAGGATTTGAATAGCTGCTTCACCAAAGGTGATATAGGAATGTCTAATGAGCACATGAAAAGGTGCCAAACATCCTTAGTTATTATGGAAATGCAAAGTAAAACCACAGTGAGACACCACTTCAGTCGGGTGGCTGTAACTAAAAAGACATGCAAAAGCATATGTTGGTGAGGTCGTGGATAAATTGTTACCCTCATACATTGCTGGTAAGAACATAAAATGGTGCCGCCACTTTGGAAAACAGCCTGGCAGTTCCTCAAAATATTAAGCATTGAGTTACCATATGACCCAGTCATGATTACGTACTCCTAGGTATATATACCTAAGAAAATGGAAGCATACAGCGATACAAACTCAGGCACAATGATGGTAGCATTTTTCATAATAGACAAAAAGTAGAAACAAGTTAAATGCTCATTAGCAGATGAATGGATAAATTTGCATATCCATATAATGGAATATTATTCAGCAATAAAAAGGAATAAAGTACTAATACATACTACAATGTACATGAACCTGAAAAACGTGCTATATGACAGAGTCCAGTACAAAGGAGCACATATTCTATGGTTCCATTTGTATGAAATCTCCAGAAAAGGCAAAGCTGTAGAAACAGAAAGCTTAGGGGTTGCCAGGGGCTGGGTGGGGACAGAAGATGACTTCAGATGGGCACAGGGATCTTTCAGCACAATGAGATTGTGGTGATGGCTGCACAAGTCTGTAAGTATGGTTAAAAAGCAGGGAATTGTACACTAAGGTGGATTGAATGGTGTATAAAATATACCTCTATAAAGCTGCTAGTGATATACCTCACTAAAGAAAATTTATATAAGAATCCAGGAATGATTCAAAATTAGGAAATGGGTTCATGTAACCCAGTCGAAGCTGGAAGAGATGCCCACACATGCTCGGGCACGTTTCCTCATGCCTTTGTTAAAGCATTTATCACCCCCGGCAGAATCTTCGCTTTCCAGTTGTATAACTGTACCAGGCCTGGTACACCCTCGGTGATCAGGGAATGTTGAATGGGTGGCAGGAACGAGTGGTTACATGAGGGAAAAAACAGGTCAATCACAGTTGCCAAAATAGTAAACAATCTGTATGCCTTAGTGGAAAAGATTATAGTATATTCATGCAGTGGAAGCTTACACAGCAGTTAAAGTAAATCTGGTCTGTTCCTGTCAATGGATAAATCTTGAAAACACCAAGCTAAGAGTTAGTTAAAGAACAATATGTACAACATGATGCCTTTTATGTAAATTTTTAGAAAGATATAACAAAAAAGTTATATAGGTAAGCTATTTAACAAGAGCTGTATAAAAAGATATAACTTATTTATGGATACATGTATATGAAGTAGAAATATAAAACCATGGGGGAAGACTCTTATCTTCAAAAGAGAGGTAACTACCCCCAAAGAGTTAACTGATGGGGGAAGGAAGAAGAGGACTGGTGTGAGGAGGAGTACAAAGGAAGCTGCAGTGTTCATCTCCTTTTGAAAAGATCTGAAGCAAATATAATAAAACATAAAGTATTAATGTTTTAAAACCTAGGTGATTGGAATGGTTGAAATATTTCTTAATTAAACGAAAAAAATCATCTTAATGTATGTTCAGAAGGCATTTGGTAAGGATTGACACCAGATTTATTAGGTACTAATTCCTAATTAAACACCTTAAAATTAGGAATACAGAATATTTTATTTAAATCGGGGGTTGGCAGACTTTTCTGTAAGGGACCAGATAGTAAATACTGTAGGCTTTATGGACCCTCCTGTGTTGGTCACAGTTACTTAACTCTGCTGTTTCAGTGCGAAAGCAACCATGGGCAATTTGTAAATGAGTAAGTGTGACTATGTCCCAACAAAATTTGATTTATGGACACTGAAATTTGAATTTCATAATTTTCATGTGTCATGAACTATTCTTTTGATTTGATTTTTCTTCAAACATTTAAAAATGTAAAAACTATTCCTAGCTCCTGGACCATAAAAACTAATTGCAGAGGGTGGGATTTAGCCCAAGGGCTGTAGTTTGCTGGCCCTGATGTAAATGATAAAACTATCCATCTCCATTTTAACAGCGTTAAACTTAATGAGGAAACACAGGAAGCATGCTCATTACCATTAAAACAATACTACCAACTTTCACCATTAGAGTTTTATGTTGTTTTTGGAAATCCTGACTATTGTAATAAGAGAAAAGACAAACAAGATATAATATAAAGCCTCAATAATTAAGAGAGATACAAGAATACATTATCGCCCATTAGTCAGCTGTTGACCCTTCGTTTCTTTATCTTTAAGTGAGAAACTGTGACTTACTTTCAACTTACATATGTTCTTTTTTCTGTTATGAAATTTCTCGCATTGGACTAGATAATTTTTAAGATCACTCTAGCTCCAAAAAAATGGTCCTGTGATCTTTATTTCTAATTAATTTTTTCTTGGGTCATCAAAGGTGAAAGCTAGAGTTTCTTTTAATTTGAAAACTAGTAAATAGATATTTGAAAACTAATAAATAGATATTTGATTGTATATGTGGGGAAGGAAAAATCATTTTCCTCTTACCCTTCTAAGTTCTGGCTGGACTCATAATCTAATGAACAAGAGAAAATGACCAAATTTATTATGTATGTATGTACCTAGGGGGGTCCATAAGAATATAAGACCCGAGGACAGATTGGGCAGTTAAGGCTTCTCTGCCTTCTTGAGCCAGGGAGAAGGATTGTGGTTTGGGATTTCAAAGGGCAGGAAGGCAATTCCCATGGAGATGAAAACAAATGTTTGGTAAATGTTTGCTGGACCATCTTTACCGACGATGACGGACACAGATGGCTTTGAACAGATGGGCCTTGCTAGGTTCCTCCCCATCTATTGCAGTTCATATTGCACTATACCGTGTTTCCCCGAAAATAAGACCGAGTCTTATATTAATTTTTACTCCAAAAGACGCATTAGGGCTTATTGTCAGGGGATGTCATCCTGAAAAATCATGCTAGGGCTTATTTTCCAGTTAGGTATTATTTTCAGGGAAACATGGTAGTTATCTGTGATGAGAGCTCCCTTCCTGGAGCAGGTCCTCTGTCTGAATTCCTTTACGCAGTTAGGGGGATGGTCAAAGATTTCTCCTGAGCCTTTCATTTCTTAAAAATAATCCACTTAAAATGTCCCAAAAGGCATATTTTGGGGTTGCAAACTCTGCTTTCATACACTCCTATTATAGGTATATCTTATTAAGGAGAGAGGGCTTACATATATAATTTAGTTGCCCATAGAGTAGGATCATCACTCAGTAGTTCTATTTTTGCGAATTAAAACTTGCCCACCATGGAATCCACGAGGAGGTTATTCTTCAGTTATTTTAAAAATTAGAAAGTCAGTTCAGCATTGAATTTATATTTTGGCACATAGGTAACTATTGTAAGATGGTGATCTCTTCAGCACATGCTTCTGATTACTACGTGCTAAGGCAAGTATGTTTTCTTTGCCTACTGTAACTGAATTAGAAAAATTCAGAATGAAATGAATAATCCTGATATTTGTCACTATCAGTGAAAGGTTTTTTCCTTCTGAGTAGAATTATAATGCACGTTAATGTGATTTGTTTAATTTCAGTAATTTACCAATCAGATTTGTAATTTTTGTGAAGATATTGATCATTCTAAATGCAAAGGTTAAGGAATTTAATATAATTTGGGGGTGACCCATGCGGACAATAGCAAAAGATCCCTCCTTGCCCAGAAAAGAACCTGACTGGGGGCCTGAAGCTGGGCCAAGGTGTGCAGAGTGGCCTTAGGGAAATGGCTTCATCACTCTCACCCAGGGGACCTGGGAGACGTTCTGATTCAGTTGCTGTGAAGATCACCTCCAGGAAGAGGACGCACTGGAGACTGGGACACTCGGACATCTTGTCCCTAGAGAGTGGAGACTTTATAGACACTAGTAGATTAGTATACTCGTTCATATGCTCCATCTCTTTTTTATTTATTTTTTGTGTGGCAGCCCAGCTCCAGGCTCTCACAGTCTTAGCTGTAGAGGGCGCAGTTCACTGGCCCATGTGGGGATTGAACCAGCGGCCTTCGGCATTAGGAGCACGGCGCTCCAACCGCCTGAACCACTGGGCCACCCCAGCTCTTAATTTTAAATGAGTTAGAATGAATTCATCTTCCCAAGTGCTGTCAAGTCGGACCCCGATGTGACAGACTTCAGGCCAAAGCCTGGGCAGCGATGATACAGATTTTTTCAACTTTGATTATAGAGAACTGCTTTCAGGAAGATAAACATTTTAAACATTTTTAGGGTTTCAGATGCATCACTAAATATAAAGTACCTGGAACAAATATGAAAGAAGATGTCCAAATTGAAGAGCTGAAACCTTTTGCAACAGGAAGTCTTAAAAAGGAAAGTTTAAGACAAATAACCAATTTTTAAGCAATGTAATCACAATTTCATGTTACACATGTAGACACAACATGTATACACACTTTCTTCTACCCATAGTACATAATGAATGAATGTCATTTGATACTCATTTTCCTAATGGTTTGCTCTGGTAAGAAAAAAAAGGCAGCTTCAGTTTGGTAGTGATGGTGTATTGCCAAAAAGCTCCACTTTGATGGCTCTGTGTTTCACAGAGGTTACAAAGCCCCTTTGTAGTTCAGAGAGTTTGTGTGTTTCTCAGATGTCACTGGCTGCTTTGAAGGTGTGCTGCCTTCATCTCTTAAACCCCATTCTCCAGGGGTGGTCCCTGTTTGCCTGTCACATTTTGATATCCTCCTATCCAGATTCCCTCACTTTCTCACAGCATGTTCTTGGAAAAGCAATTTTTAAGTTTACTGGTTTTGTCCTCTCCCAGTTTTCTTGATTGTATGTGAAGAATCAGCATTGCAACCCTGTATCCTCACGTTTTTATTTTAATAGTCACTAATTACTGTCCACTTCTCACAGAAATGGTTGGCATAGCTACAGAAAGGTCCATTTACATTTTACATACATTCAAATAATTATTGCATCTGATAATTAAAAACGATTAGTCATATTCTCAAAAACTTGCTCAGTATGGAGGAAATTTTCTGATTCTTTTTCACATACCTAATTCTATATGTGAACATTTTTTTTTTCTTACAGGGCTCGTGCCGTTCGCTTCAGACAGGACAATAATGAAGCTGTTGGAGGATTCTTCTCTCAGATTGGGCAGTTATATATGGTGCATCATCTTTGGGGTACTTGTATTTGTCCTTCATTTTTGCGTTACTGGAATTTCACGGTTCATCACTAAAGTTGTACCATACAGTAAAATGTATCTCAAGTCAGTAGTCTTAAACACAACTGCACTGTCTAGAACGGGAGGTCAGCAGCAAAAGTCCATAGACTCGTGGAACGTGGTAAGCTGATCATCCAAGTGGGGATAATGGTGAAAGAAATGAAAGAGGTGAAGTTAAGAGAGGGAAGATGCTAAAGCTACTGAGTGCCTTTCGCAGAGTGGTCCCTAACCTCCCTTTCTAAGTGCTTCCCGTTGTTCCCTCAAAGACAGTCCTGCATTTTACCCTGAGAGACAGCTCCCTGCACATGAACTTGTTGCCTGCCTGGGTCTAGTTCCATGGTCCCAATGGCCCTTCTCCTGCATTTTTCATCTCTGGTGTCCTTCAGGCCTGACTCAGATGGTCCCCATCCCACCCAGTGAATGTCACTCTCCTGAGCCAAGTTATCACAGCTGTGGCTATTTGTTTTTCTCTCCCTGCTAGAACAGGAACTGGGTCTCAGTAACAGCTTGCTGTAAATACTGCCTGAACATTATGGCCACATTTGTAAATGGTTATTAGAGTTTAAAAAGCATAACTTATTTCCGGACCATATCAGTTAACTAAGGTGTTAGTCTGACTTGTTTGGTCCCACCAAGCACCACACCCTGTCTGCCTGGCGTGTCAGCCTGTGAGGGTTACAAAGATAAGGTGATCTGTCTAATGAGGGATAGAGCAAACATGAATGGCAGGCCACAAGGCAGTGTGTGATCAGTACACAGGGAGTTATATTCAAGGTACTCCTAACACAGAAAGGGATATAAAGTTACCTATATTGGGGGGACATCAATAAAAGGTGGAATATTGGCAAGACGTCAGGATATAGATGGGATTGACACGTAAAGGTGGGAAGGAAAGCCTGGAACAGTGATGGAGACAAGGGAAATTACAAAAAAGTGCTCAGAAAACTACAAACATTTCAGACTGGCTGAGTGGTAGAATATCTTCCAGGGGTCTAAATCTGGGTAAGTTTGACACAAGAAAAGTAGTTTTTACATTGTGTTGCTGGAACACAGCACCCCAAACCTTCAAGGTGTGGCGAGGAGACCCCCCTACCACTCACTGCTTGGACCAGCTGCTCACATCAGCTGCACACACAGGGCTAACCTGGCATGTGGCGCCTGTGTCTTCTGAGGCAGAGGTTGAAGATCCCGCACCAGAGGATAGAGCTGCAAAGGAAGTGAGGGCAGCATTGACCTCGGGTTTTCTCACTAGCTGCCAGCTGACCTAAGTGTCAGTTGTAGGAAACAAATCTTTAAGAAATGTGTCCTGTGTCCCTGCCTTTTAAAATTATACTAAATCTAATTTAACCTTTATAGGTTTGAGGTAAGGGCATAGTTTTTATTTTTTAAATAGTGGATGTTCTGTCCAGAGGATATAGACTGAAAAGTCATACCTTTTCCCACTCCCTCCCTCTGAGCCTGGTGAGGCCTGAGCGTGGCTCCTGCACACACCCCCAGGCATGTTCTGTCCAAGAGTAAGCACAGGGATTGATGTGTCCGGCTCTGGGCAGAGGTCATGCGTGCATACGCTCCTTCCCATCAGTGCCACAGCTAGTCTGGGTAGGGACGCAGTGAAGGAGGCTGCGATGGCAGACAGGCCGAGACGAGCGCAGGGCAGAGTCCTTAGTTCAGCCCATGGGGCGACTCAAGACTTCACCGCAGAGGCAGGATAAGCCCACCAGGGTCCTCCACAACGCAGGTGCAGAAGCCGGGACAGCGTGGTACGTCAGTGTCCCAGAGTGGCCATGTGGCAGCACCTGTGTCTTCTCAGTGTACCAAATGTTCACTTTCCATTTCATACATTGTAGAAAAAAGTATGTAGAGTATGTAGACATGTAGAGATAGATTCTCAGTGCCTGCCTCTGAAACTTACCTCACTTTCCCACATTTTCTTAAACTACCAGCATTTAATATTAAAGCAAAATGAATAAAAATGATGAAAAAACTTCTGTAGAAAAGATCAGGATGGCAATATTTATCTAAGGCAAATGGAAAGTTCATAGAGCATAAAATGGACTAAAAAATGATTTTAAATGATGCATGTACAGTATTTTCTAATAACATCAGTAACTTATTAAATATTTTTAAAATTATGTAACCTTCTCCAACAAATTTAATGTACAGATACAGCCATTTTATAATTTCAATTAAATGCTTAAGCACTGAAAAAAAACAAAAGAAAGAAAAATAACCAGCATTTGCCAGGCACCTCTAGTCTGTTGATTACTTTACGCATCATTCTCTGAATCCTCGGAACCACCCACCACAGATGAGATACCGTGATTCGTAGCTGGTAATAAACCAAGCAGAACCCGCAGCTATTCCGCAGCTGAGATAGGCGCAGACCTTGGCATGTCTGCTTTCCAAGCACTTGGTGTCATCCGTCCTCGGGGCCTGACTCCATTCATACGTTTGCTCCACCACCGCGTTTGGGGCCTCCTGCCTTCAGTTTATGAACAAACTCAGGTGCCTGCCATCTTTAAAAGCCTCCTCAACCCAAGAGTCCATTGATGGATGAACTGATAAATAAAATGAGCTGTATACATATAATAGAATTAGAATCTTAATCAGCCATGAAAGGAATGAAATTCTAGTACATGCTAAATACAACATGGACGAATCTCAAAAACATGCTAAGTGAAATAAGCCAGACACAAAACGATAAATACTGTATGATTCCTCTTATATTAGGTACTGTGTTTCCCCGAAAATAAGACCTAGCCGGACAATGAGCTCTAATGTGTTTTTTTGGAGCAAATATTTATATAAGACCCGGTCTTATAGTAAAATAAGACCGGGACTTATATAATTAATATACTATAATACCGGGTCTTACTATAATATATATAAGACCGGGTATAATATAATATAATGTAATACCGGATCTTATAGTAATTTTTGCTCCAAAAGACACATTAGAGCTCATTGTCCGGCTAGGTCTTATTTTCGGGGAAACACAGTACCTAGAATAGGCAATTTCATAGAGACAGAAGGTAGAATAGAGGTGAGCAAGGGACGGGGGACATGGGGATTTTTTTTCAATGGATACAGAGTTTTAATTTGAGTTGATGAAAATGTTTTAGAGATAGATGCAATGATGGTGGCACAATGTGAATGTACTTAATGCCACTGAATTGTATATTTTAAAATGGTTAAAATAGTAAATTTTATGTATATTTGACCACAATAAGAATTTTTTTAATTAAGAAAACTAGCAAGGCCTCCCCAGCCTGTGCAAGGGGCAGCTCAGCACACAGTGCACCTGTCATCTGTCTGACCTCAATGACAACACTGGTGCTTGTCACAGGAATTGTAGTGGTGTTTTCCTTCTGGGGTTAAGAGGCAAAACATTTATTTTTCCTTCTATTTATCAGCACCTTCAAAACTTTATGTAATAAATTATACTCTGTTACTATTAGAGGGAAATTTTGTCTTTAGATGGTTAAATTGCTAGGCCTCCAAGAGTAGGTTTTATCCCAGGGAGAAGGAAGTCCCAAGGGGAAAACGTGTATCCCAAAACAGAAAGTAGAACTGAGGGAGGGAGCCCTGGGTGACCTTTCAGTCTTGACTGCGACAGACACTGACACTGTTGAGATGCCTAGCAAGCATCTCCCAGGGGAGTAGTTGAAAAGGTCTTGCCCAGTTTGGGATTCAGAAATCAAGGCAGCCAGGTGAGATACCTGTGAATTCTACCATATGACACGAAGGACTGATGGCTTTCACCATGCTCTCCCCATCACCCAGAGCACCTTTCTCTTCCATTCCTAAATATTGATGATACCCTTTTCAACCTTCAAGACCCACCTGGTCAAATCATACCTCCCAGCAGTTCTCCCAGGCTCCTCTCTGTTCTTATGTACTCTGTTCTTGACACCACAGGACTCAGTAGGGGCTGACATTTCTTTTACTTGTCTTTGTTTTCCACTGCATTGAACATTCTCTCACCCGGATCTTTGTAGTGCTTTGTAAATGTGGAACAGAATCTAATCTAATGTTACTCATCTGTGGTCTGGCAGTTTCTGGTTATGAATTTAACATGTTATTGAAGAAGTGCACTTGTTTTCTAAATGTATGTCTGGGATCCACTAGACTATAAAACTTAAGAGCTCCTTGTTTTTCAAGAGTGGATTGTTTTGCTTCTCCCAAAGGGCGTAACAATTTTGCTTAGAATAACTAGTTCACAGTTATCCCAACTTAGTACTAAATTCCCAAAGTAGTCTCTGAGAAAACTAGATGAGCAGCTGAGTCAGTATTAATAGATGTTCTAGTGAGAGGTAGGGCATTGTGTTTGGTGTAAATCTTTTTTCTTCTGTGTGGCTATTTTTAGCTTACAAGGATCTTCAGACGAGGGAAGACATTCGGAATGCAGCATGGCATAAACACGGCTGGGAAGAATTGGTGTATTACACAGGTAACATTGTAATAGGCATAAAATACTTTATTATTCTTGTCTTACTCTTTTATGATCTTTCCCCGTGCAGCTAATATGTATTTTTTTTAAAAAGTATGCTGCTCTAGATGGTAAATTACAACTTTGTGGGGAAGGAGGAAGTCAAATTTTTCTTTAATAGTTACATGACTTTATTCCAGTAAAGAAGAGTATTAATTCTTCTAAATATTTATGTTGGCTGGTACAGTTTTCAAACCCTTGTATGTTGTAAATTTGATGTCATTGCTTCTGTACATTGCTGCATTCTCTGAAAATTTATAACAAATTTTTTTTAAGCTTTCCCTGTCTCATCAGGATTGTTCACTCACAAAAACATTACAATACAGCAATTAAAAAGTAATTTTGAAAGCTGATGTGTTTAGACTTCCTGTGAGTTTGTATATACAACATACCTACACATGCATGTATAACCATGTACTTTTGTTAAAAAAAATCAGCTGATCACCCAGCAATACCAATACAGTAATAAATACCAACCATGTTGCATGTCACGTACATTTAAGCCCATGTACTACCAAGAAAAATCAAAGAGTAATTTGTTCTAGAAAATAGGTATTTTCATTCAAAAATGTCATAATTGTATGTGACTTTGTTGCTTATTCTTACACTTTCATCAGTTCCCAGAGGATAGTTTTACTCAGCAGTGAGTTTTTTTTGTTTTTTTGTTTTTTTTTTTTTTTCTTTTCACGTCAGACGGGTAATGTGCCGTTGTCGTAACAAGGTTTGTGGGAGGCACATCTCACACAAAAGCGTGAACACCCAATCATCACACTTATGAACTACAAAAGGATCGCAGCAGTGAGTTTTAAAGTACAGTATATCTGTTCATTTGTGTAGGACACAGTCAAATGCAATATTACTTGTTTTATATAAATTTTAGTTAGTTCAAAGAACCTTTTGAGAAAGCACCATTTTTCTCATAATATGGATTTTCCTAATTTCCTACAAGTGAAACACATCTGCAGACAGAATTTGTTTTAATAACATCTAAAAGGATGCTAACTATCATTATCTTGTCTGTTTCTGCCCCTGAAGTCAGTCCTACATATTCCAACATTCTGTTCTGTGCTTTCGAGCTCCACAGCTTCTGAACATTCTCAGCAACCTCTTTGCTAATGTGTATTTACCGTAATCTGTTTAGAAAAGAGCAAGCACAGTAATCTTGATCTTGTTTTCAGTTCCACTTATTCAGGAAATGGAATCCAGAATCATGATCCCACTGAAGACCTCGCCTCTCCAGTAAAGCTACAGAATTTAGATGTGCCTACTGTCACATAAATTTATGTGACAAGTATTTGTGATAAATTAATTTTAATTGTATATCAAGTGAAAAACACTGAAATGTAAACTGCTGTATATAGCTTATGAGAGACCTCTTTTCTTTAAAATTTACATAATTAGAAGAAAGGAAAACTATTCGTTTGACTGATTATAACCATACTCTGTAGTCCTCTTTGAAACATCCCTGTGTTTGTTGAATATACCTAAACCACCCTCTGAAAAAAGAGGGCTCAAATTAAAATTTGAAAAAGCTCTAAATAAGAATCTGGATATCCATGAAAAAAGTTAGGCATTTCGTTATAAAAAATCTGTTTTATAATTACAGATTTTTAGACAAATTTCTTGTATAAGGAAGAAATACAGATTTTATCATGTTTCTCTAGCAGATTTTTGGTTCTCAGACTAGGAACAAATTATGAGTATACCCAGTACCTGAATATGTTTTAATTCTACTCTCATTTTCAATCAGTCAGCCTGGTAAACAATGTGCGTTACTAAGCTGGTAGTGGCTGCCAGGGTCCATTTAATCAATAATTCAGTCTTCACTTAAAGAGGGTTGTGATGCCTCTGTACGAGAAAGGAAATGGCTTGAACCTGTGTATCATGTGATTGTGAGATGAACACCATGAATAGCACTAATTTTTGTTTGTAATATTTTTCTATAACAAAATGAGAGGCACTAGAAAAAGAGGTTTTATTTTGTGAAAATCACTCATGACCTCAGACATTCTCCAGGTCTCCACGATCATGTATGGGGGGTAGTGCATGTTCAGATTTAAATTGGCATCACCTGCATACTTTGTATAACTGTTTGACTTAGTTTTTTGAGTGTGCCTATTTTGTGACTGTAATCATATAAACATCCTGTTGAAATGAAAAATTATGTCTGACCCTTAAATAATTCATGTGTAAAAGTGTGAATAAATCTCATATCAAATGTCAGACTTTTACATGTGAATGGTTTTCTCCAAGAACATATAAAAGTCAATAAAATCCTCTTTTCACATTTTACGTGTTTGCAATCTTTTTTATGAACTTGTGCTGAGAATGACCCTGCTGCTCTTGAAAAATAGCTTGTCTCAATTCAAGTGTGCATACGCAAGTCAATGGAGTAAAACACTAATAGGCTCACAGCCTCTCCCTTGGGCCACGGAAGGTGTTTGGGGAACGGGCCCTGGTCACCAGCGCGCAGTGTCATGGTGTTTGGGGGTATGGCTGTCTGCATAACAGGCTCTTTTAAGCCCAGGCTCCTTGCCTGGAAGGCAAGTTTTTAAAGCATGTTCTGGAATTGCCCTTTCTTGGCACTGCTCAAAACAATCATAAATCTGGCTTCCAGGTCTTTCAAGTAATTTAAGAAAAAATGGTTTGTGTATACTATTAGGAGTTACTTCTTAATCATTGAGTACTTACCCTCTTTGGGGTTGATTCCTTAATCTATAAAATGGGGAGGTTGAATCCCATGATCTTTAAGATTCCTTCAGCTCTGAACTTCTATAACTGGTTCCTCTTGGTGCCCCGAGAAGTAGTACGTGAGGAGGAACCAGGAAGGGATAGTGAGAAACCACCAGGGAAATAGGAAGAAACTGAAGAAAGTGGGATGTCATGAAAGCCAAGTGAGGAAAGTCCATCAAGGATGCGCCTGCCTGTGTCACATGCTTCTGCGAGGCTGGATTAGATGAGGTCTGGAAACTGATCATTAATCTAGCTGCCGGGGGACTTTTGACAAGAACATTCTATTATTAAGCTAATTTATCAAATTATCACTTTATTTTAGCATTTTCTGCCAATTTGTCAAATCCTTTTATTAAACTCGGGTAGGAGAATGAATTATTTTATCCCACTATTAATTTTCACTGGCAATATTCAAAACTTCCAAATTCATTTTCCATTCACTGGGTATAACTCTGGTGAATATAGTCACCAGAATATATTCTTATATAAGCCAACTCACTTTTAATTATCCTTCATGTGATACCATCCTATCACGTGGGGCGGCCTGTGGGGTCTCTGGTCCCGCTCCCCACACAAGAACACAGGATGTGGTGAGGCCAAAAAGGAACACCCACGGAGCCATAGGTAGGGGAGTCATACCAGTATAGTCTCACTGGAGGCTGGATTCACACGACGTGTGACCTGCTGTCCGCTTTTCTGCCAACCAACCGATGACTCGACTCGACTCCCCAACGTAGCCGCCGCAGTTATATTAGTGGCCAATGGCTCAATGTTTACAGCTGACGGCCAACTACCCACAGCTGACGGCCACCTACTACCTGAGCCAGCACCTTTCCACATGAGGCCAAGAGCCTGGAAACTGCTCTCTGGGGCTCTGTCCCCACACATCCCTAGTACTTTTCAAAAGCCCTCTTAGAAACATACACTGTTCTCCTCTAAACGAACACTTGACAAAACCTGTTTCATTTCTCTTATTCTCAATTGCCTGTGAAAGATCCTTTTTCAGGTCTACATTATACTTTTTTATTTATTAAATTTATACTTTCAGTTTCTGGCTGGGATGTAGTAGATGTTCAATAATCGTGAGATGCCTCATGAATAGATGGAAGGAAGGAGGGGGAAAGTAAAAGAAGGAGAGAGGGAGAAAGGGAAAGAAGGAAAAGAAAGTATGGAGACTGTCAGTTCTAGTTAGAAAATACATGGGACTCAGAAAGCAAGGCAGTGTCTTTATTCATACCATTTTTGATTCAAGTTCTAGAAATCCTTGGAATAAGCTCAGTAAAAACAATTCAAAAGGAAGACAATAAACAGAAATATGTTCAGAATTGGAAACTTATCAGCAAAGTACTGAACCAATCCTCTAATACTAAAGCCCATCTTTTGTCCAGAATTCAGTGATCATTAAAAATGAAACCACTTGAATTTTTTGCAAAATGGACTTGTATCCTAGGAAGTAAAATTTCACCTACTGTATTAATATATTCTAACACTTGTGATCACAGTGTTAATAATAAGTTAATAATAATAAGCTTAGGATAGATTCTCCTGGCTCTATTAATGCAAATAAAGAACGTTGTGGAAATCATTCACCTGAGTTCCAGCTCTGAATGTGACCCGGTAGCAGTCATTAAAGTTTGTAAACTTGTTTCCCATCTGTTAAAAAGAGGACAGCAATATCTATTGCAACTACTGACCTCAGGGTTGGAGAATTACATGAGGAAACATGAAAATACATTGGAAAATGTGAAAATAAGCAGTGTGACTTGTGGTCAGTTCACTCCCCACGTTTTCTGAACCAGTCGTAAAGACGCTGAGGGTCACTTACTGAGGCGGACCACTTAAATCTCCGGCTACACTCCTGCCCGGGGTCTGGAATGGTACCCCTGCTTTGGAGTGGTAGCTGGGCGGGGCTCCCTAGAGGTCATGGAGAAACACTTGTAACCAGTAGAAGAGAGAGAATCATTACAGCAGCAAACAAAAGGAGATGGGGGTGGGGGTGGGAAATGAAGGCCATAGGGCTATCTTTTTTTTTAAGCATATACAAATTTTGAGGGACTTCTGTTTCAACTTAATGCCATGACAAATTTCAATTCTTAACTTTATGGCTCCCATTCTTAACTTTTTTCTTTACATAAGCGATGTTCACGATCAGCATGAAAAAATGGTGTCACAAGGATAGGAAACCATGTAAAACTGTCAACACTTTCTGAATCCTGTCCTATTGTAGCTGCATACATAACTCTTGGGTGAGTGGCTGTTTACAAGTGAGTCCAGAATTAGAAAAGCATAAAAGAGATGAGTGCAGTTGCTGCATCATTTCAAGCTCACCACTCCAACACAACAAAGGAGGGATTGTGAATGCTGCTTCTATGCAGCTTGCTAGGAGCTGGGGAGCCTGTGGACCAGAGGAGGGGTTGTATAACGGGTAACAAAGGCTATATGTGAGTATCAAGATTTCTCAGCAGATCAGACTCCTCGGAGCCAAATTGAGTGCACAGGCTCTGATGGGCTGTCAGCTTTTCAGTCCTCTGCCCGCCTACCCACCCGCCCGAGGAAGTCTTGCCCCAGCTCATGCACACTGCAAGGTGGCGAAGGCTGACGCAGTACGCAGGGTGCCTTACAGACCTGGCATGCCTGGTCCTGCCCGGAGCGTCGCAGTGCTGAAAGTACAAATGTCATAAAACAGCCTCTCGGAGAGCTGCCAGGAAGCATTCACAATTAGGAAACAAGTGCCTCGTTGTTTGTGATCTCATTTAAATGTTGCCAAACTTATTTCATATCTCGCCTAGAGAAATTATGATTTTGAAGGAAATTTGATTCATCTGATTTGATTATTGGCTAAATAATTTATCTGATTTGACCACATTTGATTATTTGGTTAAATCATAAATTTTTCAAATGTCCAGCCTCTTCTACTTAATTATCCATCAGCGTCCACTGCATGCCTCTTCCTAAACACGTGTCTTTATCTTCCCCGAGTTTTCCACAAGGGAGGATATATAATCTCATAATTTTATAGCATGTTCTGGAATTTCCCTTTCTTGGCACTGCTCAGAACAAATATGAACCTGGCTTCCAGGTCTTTCCAAGTCATCTGTAAGAAAGAAATGGTTCATTATGCTATTAGGAGTTACTGCTTAATTCATTTAGGGGAGAGAGCTCCCTGTGAGCCCCCTCCTTAATTCGAGAAGAGTAAAACTTGTTTTCAGTTATTTTACTTCATGTGATTATCAAATACCCTTTTTTTTTTTTTATGATCAGAACTTTTGTTTAAGGCTCTATTGTTATTTTTTTAAACGCTTTTGTAACAATTCCCTATAGGACAAATTCCAAGAGGTCATAAAAGCACTGCCATCTTTCTGGCCCAGAGCTTCACTCAGTAGGCACCAAGGAGCGGGTGTATTGTGATAAGCACTCCGCCCTGTGCTCAGAGGGGTCTCCACTTCACCTTGGTTCTTTGCCTCGAGGTTGTTTCTACACAAACACATTTGTATTTGACATACTGGATACTGAAATGCAGGATAGGCAGAATTGAAAGTTCCACAAATCTGTTCTGATACATGGATAAACTTTTATTTATATACCAAAGGGAAAACATATTCATTTAAAATTGCCTAATCCATATTTCCATTAGTGAGGTGTTTATTATTCACCTTTAAAAAGCTTCAAATAAAATAAAGCTAGGAAAATACATAAAGAATTCAAATTATAAAACTCTCCAGGTAATTAATTGTCATAATAATACTGAAACTACAGTATAGAAAAGTAATTTTCTAGAAGGCCTAACTGTAGTTTATTTATAAGTACAGATAATCAGTACCAAATTTATCCATTCAGTTGTAATACACAATTGGAAGCAAACAGTATCAAACTGTATAACTTTTAAAAATTAACCTGAAGTTGTTATGAACTATATAAAAATTGATTATTCTTCCAGCTCTCCCAAAAGCTCTACAAAATCAGTAATGTACCATTCCGCATTGTCCTTTACTTGTTGCCTGATCACATTTCCTCCAAATCCGATGAAAGCATCCTAAGGCGGGAGGGGAGAAGAGAAATAGATTAAAAAAAAAAAAAAAAAAAGATACAGCAGCAGCCAAGGGCATTAAGTTGTGTGCAGAAGAATAAACTGTGCAAACAGGTGAGCCCCACCTCACCGGGGAGCTCCCGAGGGTGAATGAGTAAAGTGTGCCACCTGCACATCCATTCACCTGGACATGTGGGAGTCAGAAGCATCGGAAGCCCTCTTAAAACAAAGACAATTTCTTACAAAATCACCAGGTGGTAAATGTCTACATTCTAAACTGTACAGCATTCACATCCAGTCCAGGAACTTCTAGAGGGAAGCTCAGAGAAGCCGGTGGGGCAGCAGAGGCCGGCGGGCCTGGGATCAGGGCTGAGCGGCACCCCCTGTGGTGCCCTGCATGGACCTGGGCCTCTCTCCCGGGGGCTGTTATCGGGGCTGAAGAGAGCACCACTCCAGTATCTGTTGACAGCACTCTACTTCTCACCATGGAGATTGTTTAAAGTTACATTCTTTCCTTAATTTCTATTAAATGATACCTTCTTTTACTCAGTAATTTTTTTGTTTTTGTTTTTGTTTATAAACAACAAATTTATTTCTCACAGATCACAAAGGCTGGAAGACTGAGATCAGGGTGCCAGTATGATCGGGTAAGGGCCCTTTTCCAAGTCTTTTAAAATGGTATTTTCTCTTTTTCTGCCAGGATATAGACACGATATACACTAATTTGGAAGTACAAAATTCTCTTATGTGCCCTTTGTCTTAATTTTTTCATACCACACAAGGGGAAAACATATAACTAGATTCTTATCTTCCAGGTAAATTTAGCCTCATAACTGAGCTACCTGCCTCCGTGGCAGCCCTTTCTACAGGCCAGCACCAACTCAGCTGTCCTGACATACTGACTCATTCCCTCTCTCTCCAGAAGATGACCTAATGGTAACACCAAAGTGCCTGGGGAAATGTGGGGTCTTCAGCAGTTGCTTCTGCCCACTCCCGCTGGCCCTGCCCACTGACCAGCCCAGGACTATGCCTA
Organism: Rhinolophus ferrumequinum; assembly: GCF_004115265.2. Classification (NCBI taxonomy): domain Eukaryota; kingdom Metazoa; phylum Chordata; class Mammalia; order Chiroptera; family Rhinolophidae; genus Rhinolophus; species Rhinolophus ferrumequinum. The sequence continues at coordinate 99,964,128 of NC_046290.1, read as the reverse complement.
ATACATCAAAATGCCCTCCCTCTGGAAACTGCCCCCATAAACCCTGCCAGGCCTTCATGGGGTGGCTGCTAAACTTCTTTTAGGTCACAGGTTCCTCTGACAACATTCCAAGGGCTATACACCTGCATGCATGGCACTGTCTCTTGATTTAGTCAGGCTATTTAAAATTTTGGAATATATATAAAATTATAAATTATATTTTGGAATTTATAACTTTGTCATATCTCGGCACTGAGATTGGGAGCTCCCTAAGAGAACTCCACATTTTGGGTCTATGTACTTCTCATTATATGAGCCCAATGCTCGTTACTTAGTCAACCCCAGTGTTGGCTGTGAATCATCTAAGAATAAGAATGCGTTATCTTAAACTGATTCAAATAATGTTAAAAGGATCCCAAAGGGGTCTTTAACCACTTTTGATTAATCATTTACAAAGGCAGTTGCTATTTCTGGATCGCAGGAAGCTAGTAGTAAAAAAGTTCACCACTATATATTTGGTTCAGTTTTTCTTAAGTTAGAAGGAGATGACAGAGGCAAAGTCCTATGTGAAGTGGACACATTTGATATTTAGGACACTTGCTGTATAGCATTTGTGTCTGCTAGTTGCAGAAAACAACATTCATTCAGAAGAATAAAAAAAATTTTTTTTAACTTTTATTTATTTTAAATGTGTTTTTCCAAGACCCATCAGCTCCAAGTCAAGTAGTTGTTTCAATCTAGTTGTGGAGGGTGCAGCTCACAGTGGCCCATGCGGGGATCGAACCGGCAACCTTGTTGTTAAGAGTACCGTGCTCTAACCAACTCAGCTAACTGGCTGTCCCCTAACATGTTTTAATATAGACATGTTATTGAACCTCCACGAGCCTCAGTTCCCCAGTCAGTAAAAAGGAGATAATACTTTACTCTATCAAGGCTGTTAGGAGGATTAAATGAGATAATGTATGAGGAAATGGTTTTGCAAATACAAAATGACATTAAAATTCTGATTAGTTATAAGAGCTGTATTATCATTATTTGAGGTAGTATTTGAGGAAATGAAGCCAAACCTTGTGAGTACACAGTTGGGCTAAGAGGTGGCCATACTTCAGGAACAAGGGGTTGTTGAAACTTTTAAAAGGTTTTTAGTTCCTTGCTTGCAAATTGTCGGGTTTCTAAAAAGTTAACTGATATATTGAGATTGAATTGGTTTTATTAATTGGTTTTTTTAATCTTACAGTGATATTTAGATTTTTGTGTTTAATTCTTCATAAATCTTACTGAATTCTAAAACAGCTGTCTAAAACAAAAGTATAACTGGAAAAAATTAGTACGTCTAATACATACAGCAGGAGGACAGGCTTCCATGTCTGTGGCTCCATCTCCAATCATGACTATTTTCTTAAAATGAAATTTTTCCTTTAAAAGTTTAATAACTTTTCCTTTCCCACCAGATTCAGCTGTTGGCTGCATCTCATCAAAACCCGCATATTCACCTTAAAAGAGTAGTTAAAGCAGTGTTAAAGATCCACAGAATTAGAACAATCAGGTCAGCTTTTTGTATAGATGATATCTTCACTTAAATGTCACTGAGAAAACTAAAAATGGCCCTCAGTGAAGTGACCAAGCCTGGACTTCCACACATATTCCTCAGAATAAACAAGCTTTGCTTTTAAATTACAACTTCAAGGTTACTCCTTTAAGTCATAAACATCTTGGGGGTAACCTAGTTTTATCCTCTAAACTTCCAGTGTAGTAATTCTCAAACATTGTTAAGGAGGCAGAAAACCATTAAACAGTAATATATGAAACTTAATATGTTAATATATAATGTCACCTAAGAGGAGATTCCAACTGATATTTGATCAATTATTTCCATTCTTACAGTAATTACCACACTCATTCTTTACTTCCTTTTTTAATGATCTTTATCTATAGACCATTCAAAAGTGTCTATTAACACATTTAAAAATTTTAAATTAATATTACTTGGTTTGAAGAATGTCAGCCATGCATTGACATAACTGATGACACCTTGAGATAATAGAAAACAACAGGTGTGGTTCTGTGATGGTCGTGAAAGGGGCCAGGAGGCATCTCCAAAGGCAGCTACAGTGCAATGACTTGCTAACAAATTAATTCTCCTTCCTGAGTCTAAATTGGTTCAAATACACAAGAGCTCTCATAAAACTGAAATATAATGCATAACAAAATAAGTAATGTAAGTTATGTAGAAACTAACATTTTACTAAGTGCAGAATTTACATACAGATAGATTATATAGATACTAAAGCTAGAAGAAATGATGACTTAAGTCTATTTTTTGGAGCAAAGGATACCAAGGCACAAAAGACATGAGTCAAAAGAATCCTTATCTCAATATTTGACCCTGATGCCTCCTTGCTTAACTTGCATTCCAAGAGACATTACTTAGGATACTGAAAACTAAAACTGATATGAAAGGGAAAATATTATCATTAAAGTCTTACCATTAAAGTAGAATTTCAGCCTATTAGCAAATACATTGGTTGATGGGATATTGAGCTTTGAAGCGACATGCTCTACAATGCTTCTAAAGCCACCAGATATTAGGAAAACTTGAACATTTCGCTCTTGTAGGCGACTTACTAGCTCCCTGCCAAAAAGAAATATAAAATACCACTGATTAATACAAAAGAGAACACATGAAACATGAAAAGGAAACTAAATATAAATACATTTTTTCTCTTGAATGCATTTGCCCAAGGTACATTGGACAAGGTATTGTCCTGGTGAATTAATGTTTTGTTTATGTTTTACTAAATGCACTTATAAATTAATGGATGGGGCTTGAGCACTTCAGGAAACCATTCCACAACTCTGTTCTGCCTTTAGACCTAGAAACACAGATGAAGAGGAGGCTTCAGCTGTTTCCTAGGGAGAGAGGGAAGGCAGACATGAACAGGATCAACCAGCCAGACAAGAACTTATGTAAGTGCCAAAAGAACCACACAGAAGGCAGTGTGAAAGTAATGGTGAGATACTCTCGGGAAAACATCCCCCAAAGTGCAGGTGCTAATAGGGAAACAACAGACCCGGGGCTCCTCTTACCTTATGCCAGGCGTCAGGTGTGGCGGGTGTTCTGCTATGAGCCTCTGCACCTGTTCTCTGGAAGGCCGGATCAGAGCTAAGCGCTCTGTGAGGGCAGCCTTGAATGGCACTGCCCCGCCCATGGCTCGGCGTGTCCTAGGAGAAAGACCTAACAATCAGGCCAGAACGTCAGCTGTTCTCCAATTCTACATGCCTAACCTCCCCAGCTCCTCACAGCATCCACCCATGAGGAAGGTACTGCCTAGAGCCCCATGTACAAAAGACAAGCTATGATGCCAGGGGAGCGAGGCCTAAGAATAAACTATTAAAGGTTTGCTTGAGAATCACATTAATGTTTTAGGGCTGTGTCAGTATCCAATGTAGCTGAACATGAAATGGCCTGTGAGCTGGTGATTGCCACATAGCACGAAGGAGGGCAGGAAGGCAGGAGAAGCTCTCATCCAGGCATCCATGGACTCGAAACCAAAACTAGCTTTCCAGCACACCACTAAGGCTAACTTTTATCCATGACACAAAGCACTGGACACTTGGAGAACCCACACAGGTCATCCTCTTCGGTTAGTGACAGTCATTGTTCCCCTGATGAAGCTAAGAGACTGTCTTATCCATATTTGTTTGTCAGAGCAACTTTTTTTTTTTGCCATAAATATTTGTGTAAATGATTAGATATTGTACACTACCAAATTCTGCTCTAAGTGATGAAAGAAAAAGCCTAGTGCCCATGTTTCATAACCAGAGACTAAAATCAGGGAATTATGGCTCTGATTCTGCGTGTCATCCAAAAGTCACTCTCTTTTGCAATTCTTTATCATTTCATAAAGTGAATATATACTGTCCCTACATTTCTGACACAGTATCTTCAACTCCACAGACTTTGGCCAGCTCGTCAATTCCTTCTTCTCTGATGACTGTGCTGTCAACATCAAAGCATACTGCGTCCGCTGAATAGAAGAGTTTCCTCAACTCTGAGTGGGAGACCATCCTTTGAAGAATTTTCCTCCTACAACAAAAAAGATAAGTATATTTAAAGACATAAAATATAATCATAACAAGCTCTAATTTTGCCTGCTAATACCAAAGCACTTTGATTTGTATCAAAGTCAGTGCAGCCCATATAAGCAAGCACTCATGGACTCATTCCCTTTTCAACACAAATTAAGCACCTTCTAAGTGTCAGGCTCTGGGGTTACAAAGATGAGTGAGACACAAACTCAGTCTAGTGAAGGTAACAATTTGTAAATATATTTGATGTTCAACCAGTATGCAAATGTTTTTGACCTAATAATACTAGCAATAAGGCTAGTACTAAAATAGAAATGTACATAAGATACTATGGGCACACAAAGAAAATGCTTAATCTTGTCCATGAAACAGGCCTTCCAGGAGGCAAAGGCATTTAAGCTAAATATTGAAGGGCATATGGCCCTTAGCTGGTTCTCAAAGGGCAGGGTATCAATTTGGTATCTGCTGGGAGTGGGAAGGAGGGAGATGGAGGCCAGGAGAGAGGGTGGTGACGGCAGAGGGAAGGCATGGACAAAGCCAAGGAGGGAGAATGATGGAAAACAGGCTGGAAGCTGCCAAATGGCTCAGCCCAGCCACCGGACAGTGCACAAGGAGTTCAGGTCAAGCGGGTCTCGGGCCAGGCTAAGGAGTTTGGATTTTAACTTCTAGGTAAGGGGAATCCTTGAAAGTCTTTATGCCTCAGAAGAGGCATAAAGAGAGGTCAGAGTTGAAAGTACACACTTGTTAGTCACCAGTGTTGAGGTGGTAACTGAAGGCATGGCCGGATGAAAGTCACTAGAGTGGAGAGGTTGGGGGGGGAAAGAGGGCTGAGGACAGAGCCCGAAGGAATGGAAGCTTCAAGTTAGGAGCCTGGGAAGTAAAATGAAAATAAGAGGTCACAGGAATACACTCCGGGAGGCCATGTCATCTTCTGAAACATCGTAATAATATACTAAATGCGTCCATCTGGCTGAGATCATAACTGGGGCTTATTTTTGGGGTAGGTCTTATTTTTGGGGCAACACAGTAAATGTAGGATCCCCTTACAAAGGCCAGGAGCTTTCCCTTTGGCCCCGCCTGTGCAGTCAGGCTCAGAGGCACTGGAGGTGTGTCCCTTTCTTCATTTTAATGCTAAAAATCATGCCCAGGGGTGAAGATTTAACATGCTAATGAGACATGGGATGCAAGAAGTATATAGCCACACAGGTGCCAGGAAACCTGCCTCTACATGCCTAGACAGTTCTTTTCCTGCCTAGCTCCCTTTAAAAACTCTGCCTCAGCCTCCCTCAGGAAACCGCCCGTTTATTCCTTTTCCTGGTGCTGGTTTCCTTGTGCACAAGCTTAATAAAACTTCCTATTTGCCTACATTGGTATCTGGCGATCTCTCTTGATTTCCATCCTGGAAGACTGCAGGGAGCCAAGGGCTCCAGTAACAGTCCCCAATCCCAGTATTTATTCTCAACATAACAGCCAGAGTAATCGCTGTAAACTGTAACACAAATCGTGTCACTGGTAGAACAAAATCCTCCAATGGCTCCTCATTTTACTAAAAGTAAAATCGCAAGTTTTCATAGTTACCTATAAGGTCTGCCCCCAACTCTGGCACAATCACCACCGCCACCACCATGCTCTTGAAACAGGGCCCGATTGGGACCCCCCAGAAAAGAGCACTTGCAATATCCCTGGCCTAGCCTCTCCCTGCCGTAGAGCTTAACAACTGAAAAACCTCCTCCTTGTGGTTTGAGCTTGAAAGGTCCCCTGTCCAGCTCCTTGCTTTTGATAATTACCCGGAAACTTGTGCTTGCTTATGATCACAATACACCTTGCTTAGGTTCACAATACCCCATGCTTACTGATCACAATCTCTATGGCCTCGCATTCTTTCCAGGTTACTGTCATCACTGCACCTGGGTTGACGACCACCACATCACCTGAGGGAAGAACCATCATGTAGCCTCTGAAGGAATGTCCAGATTTTCCCTTAAATATCCCAGGCTGGCCAGAGAAAGTTAAGGCAGTTTTTGAAAGTGTTAATCCGCTGCCTTCTCAGGCCACCGGTGCTCTGATAATAAACACATTCTGTGACCCAACTCCTGTGTCAATGTATTGGCTGAGCAGCACAGGGAGCACGAGTCCCGGACTCGTTTGGCCTCCATTACATGTGCAGACAGAAAACGGGCCACATGTTAAACCTAACAAGCTCAGGAGACTGAAAATAACCACGCAGGATGGCGTGAATATAAAAATTCCTAACTAAGGTGGGCCATTGTAGGAAGTCACATCCTTGGCCTGTAGCTTTCTTGACAAAGGTCAGTCTTCACCTTAAGTGAGGCTGTCTGTCCTTTTCTTGCATCTAAGATAACATACCCTTTGGAATGTCAGAGTAATCCCTTTTTTCAGAACCCCCAGGGGGCACAACCCACCACACCAGAGCAGGAAACTACAAAATTTCTCATTGTTATCTTGTTCCCCAAATACCATCTCTATGTGCTGTAAAATGCTATTACCTACCCTGTACCCACCAATGTAAAAGAAGTGTGTGTCTCTCCATTTTGCTTTTTATTCAATCCCAGAGATTTCCCCACTTTGCTTTCTCCCACCCCCTTAATCTACAACCAATGGATTTCATGTAACCTTCTTCCTTTGATTCTAATGCATGAAATAAGTTGCAAAACGGCCATTTTCCGGAGCATTTTCTCAATCCGTTGAGACTTTGCTTCCCGGCAACTGTCGTCCGTTTGGTTCAAATAAACTCCTATAAGCTTTCTCTTAAGCTGGATGGTTTTTCGTTGACACGTCTGACCTTATTTCCTACTCCTCGCCAATCTGCTCACACGGCCCCAATATTGCTGATATTCTTGCTGCTCTGCCAAACACACCAGGCAGCTGGTGTGCCCTCAGTGGGGATGCTCTTCACTCCAATAGCCACTCGGCCAACAACTCTCTCAACCAGAATTTGCCCAAATATCACTTCCTTCAGTGAGCCGAACCTGACGCCCCTGTTTATCACTGCAATATCCCCTCTCTATCATTACCCCAAACATTATTAATCTCCCTCTTTATGCTGTACTTTTCATTTTTTCTGGAATATCTATTATCTCCCAATGTCGACGAAAAAACATCCAGCCTAAGAGAAAGCTTACAAGAGTTTATTTGAGCCAAACTGACCGGCAATTGCTGGGAAGCAGCCACAACGGATTGAGAAAATGGTCTGGAAAATGGCCATTTTGCAACGTATACATTAGAATCAAAAGAGAAAATTTCCATTGGTTGTAGATTAAGGGAGTGGGAGAAAGCAAAGAGGGGAAATCTCTGGGATTGGGAAAAAAGCAAAATGGAGAGACACACTCTTCTTTTACATTGGTGGGTACAGGATAGTAAATAGCATTTTACAGCACATAGAGATGGTATTTGGGGAACAAGAATGACAGATTCTGTAGTTTCCTGCTCTGGTGTGGTGGGTTGTGCCCCCTGGGGTTTGGGAAAGGGATTATTCTTACATTCCAAGGGTATGTTATCTTAGATGCAAAAAGATGACAGACAGGCTCACTTAAGGTAAAGATTGACCTTTGTCAAGGAAGCTACAGGCCAAGGATGTGACTTCTGGCCATGGCCCACCCTTGTGAGGAATTTTTATGTTCACACCATCCTATGCGGTTATTTTCAGTCTCCAGAGCTTGTCAGGTTTAACATGTGGCCCCTTTTCCGTCCGCACTACTATATGATAAAATGTACTTATGTTTATTATGTATTGTCTATCTGTCGTCATTAGGATGTAAATGTCATAAGAGTATCTTTTATCAGCTTTCTTCACTGCTGGATCCTTAAGACTGAGAACACTACCTGGCACACAATAGGGCTCAATATTTGTTGAATTAAGGGAATAAATAAAGCTCAAATGCCATTTTCACTATCTCTCCCCGGAACTCCCACAGTACTTTATGTAGACTGTTTTCAATATATGGAATTCATCATATTCCAACCTATCTTAAACTTATTTATGTGCATGTCACCTCCAATCCTGGATTGCAAACTGTTGTGGATGGAAAAGGGGCCACATATTAAACCTGACAAGCTCAGGAGACTGAAAATAACCACATAATTTGGCGTGAACATAAAAAATTTCATAACTAAGTGGGCCATGGCAGGAAGTCACATCTTTAGCTTCCTTCATAAAGTTAATCTGTGCCTGTAAGTGGGCCTGTCTGTTGTCTTTTTGCACTTAGGTAACATCTTTGGAATGTCAGTAATCCTTTTTCCAGACCAGAGCTGGAAACTGCAAAATTCCTCATTATTATGCTGTCTCCTAATTACCATCTCTATGTGCTGTAAAAAGTGAACTGTTAACTATCCTGCACCCACCTATGTAAAAGAAGTCCCCATCTCTCCAATTTACTTTCATCCAATCCCAGAGAATTCCCAGCTTGCTTTCTCCCACCCCCTTAATCTATCACCAGTGGATTTCATGTAACCTTCCCTCCTTTGATTTTTATGTATAAAATAAACTGCAAACTGCCAATTCGTGGAGCATTTTCTCAATCCGTTGAGATTTTGCTTCCCGGTAATTGTTGTCAGTTTGGCTCAAATAAACTTTTATAAGCTTTCTCTTAGGCTGGATGTTTTTCATCGACATTTTTTAAGATCCAAAATTTTCCAAAATGCCTATTTTGAGCCTCTTTTGAGTGGAGGCTCAATTATTTTCTGAGGGTTGAATTAATAAACAAAATGATGTAACTGTTAATTACATACCCACAACTAATCATTTTTTAACTTTTCACTGCGGAAAATTTCAAATACATACAAAAATAATACATGAGAACTCCATATATTCATCATCCTGCTTCAACAATCGTAACAAATCCTGCTTCATCAACAACTCCACTAAAAAGGGTTCTGTACCCAATTACAACATGGGGGGAGGGGTGGTTCCCACACGTCCAAGAATTGCTTGGATGTCCTAAAATTCAACTCAATTCTGACACTATCCGCCCAGAGACAGCATCAGATTCCATAGGTTTGGGGTTCAGTCCCACAAGGCTGACCCCTTACCCCTACACACACACACACACACACACACACACACACACACACACACACAGACACACACACTTCAAGTGCCAATTGCAAGTCCAGGTTGTCACCTGTTCTGACAGACTGGCTATAGACTGGAGGTCCCAATGACCCCCTCCTTGGGTTTGATTAATTTGTTAGAGTTGATAAAAGTGAACTTTAAGATTTTAAGATTCTTAACCATAGAGATGGGAGGACTGTGGGTGGAGCTGGGCCCTTTGTTGGCTCTCTGGTCATGACTTCCTATTGAACTCTGTGGTGACTTCCGGGAGAGGGATGGGAATAAAGCGAGAAACCATGTTGGGTGCTTGCTTCCTTGTTCCACGTGGGTAGCCAGCGGGCAGTCCAGCTACGAGTGTGCTTGTACTCCTTAGTGATTCCCTTTCTTTTTCTTTTCCCAAATAAACTGTTTTCTTTTGGTCGGTTACCTGGAGAATTATTTTGCCAGTCGACAGAGTACACACAACTCAGAGATACATTTTATTTACTAGATTACCAGTTTATTATAAAAGGATACAACTCAGGAACAGCCAGGTGGAAGAGATGCACACGGCAAGGTATGTGGGAAGGGCAGGGAGCTCCCATGCCCTCTCCAGGGACAGCACTGTCCAACCCCAAGCTCTCTGAACCTGCCCTTTTGGGGTTTTATGGAGGCTTCATTATTACAAAGGCATGACTGATTAAATCATTGGCCACTGAAGACCAAACTCAACTTCCAGACCCTCTCCCTTCCCCAGAGGTTGGGGGTCAGGGACTGAAAGCTCCAAACTTCTAATCACACAGTTTGCTCTCCAGGCAAACAGCCCCTGTCCTTAAGTACAGTCCAAAAGTCACCTCATTTACATAACAAGAAACACCTTTATCAGTCCCATCACAGGAAATTCCAAGGGTAGTAGGAGCTCTGTGCCAGAAATGAGGACAAAGACCAAATATTTGTTTCTTATTATAAATCTAAATCACAATCTCACACCCACAAATGTCCACCTTCCTTCATTATCTCAAAGCAAATCATATCATCTCATACAAAAATATTTCAGTGTATATTTCTAAAAGGTAAAGACTTTTTAACATGGCCGTTTGCATTTTAACTACACTACTGTACCTGCCTGCACTCAGGTTTGGCTGCTGAGGATTCTAGAAACAAATCAGGTTAAGATTTATTCAATTATTTTATGTCCTTCATGATTTGGAGCCTCTCTGTTCACCAACCTGTTCCCCACTGCTCGTCTCCCCCAACAAATACACTGTGGATGAAAAGGGGGCCATATACGTGTAGGGCACAGCAGGTCCTACAAACTCAGAGACCAAAATTAACCACATAGGATGGTCTGAACATAAAAATTCCTAACTAAAAGCAGGTCATAACCAGTAGTCACATCCTTGGCCTGTAGCTTCCTTGACAAAGGTCAATCTTTACCTTAAGTGAGCCTGTCTATTGTCTTTTTGCATCTAGAACAACATGCCCTTGGAATGTCAGTAATCCCTTTTTCCGGTCCAGAGCAGGAAACTATAGAATTCCTCATTATTATTTATGGCCATGATTAGTATCTCTATGTGAACTATTAACTATCCTGCACCCACCTATGTGAAAGAAGTACCTGTTTCTGCAATTTACTTTTATCCAATCCCAGCAATTCCCGGCTTTGCTTTCTCCCATCCCCTTAATCTACCACCAGTGGATTTCATGCAACCTTCCTCCTTTGATTCTATGTATAAAATAAGCTGCAAACCACCATTTTGTGGAGCATTTTCTCAACCCTTTGAGATTTTGCAATTGTTGTCAGTTTGGTTCAAATAAATTCTTATAGGCTTTCTCTTAAGCCAGATGTTTTTTCTTCGACATCGGGAAGGTGCCAACTCGATAAATAAACCTTTCCTTATTCCAAACTCTGATCTATTGAATATTAAGTATTTGATGCACCGAGCACACAGGCCTTTAGACTACAACAACTATACAGAATCAGCATCATATATTCTCAAGTTGGAAGAAACCTCAAAGCCATCAGCTAGGTCTGGTCCCATGCCTTTTTCTGCAGGAACAATATCAATGTGTCCATTTCACAGATTAATTAATAAAGGTATACGGAAGTTAAATGCTTTACCCAAAGTCACACAGCTCCTAAGCGATGGCTAAAGAACTAAAATTTGGATCTCAAATGCACAGAGACAACATAAAAGAGGTAGATAAATTAATCAGAACTAAATAAGGTTAAACCCTGACAACAATATAATGTGGATCCAAAAAATGTCAAAGATTTTCATCAAGAATTCAGACCAAAGTTCTGCTAGCTAGACAACACAATGGATGATGAGTCACTAACAGTAAAAAAAGAAAGTCTGCACATTCTGAGACAGGTTAGTTAGCATGTTGTTAGGTAGACAGGGAGGTCCCTGGTGAAGTAAGCAAAAGGCAGCCATATCCTGAAACTCCAGGTTCTGGAATGTCTCCTTCACTCCAGGACAAAGATATAAGAATGCGCCTTGAGGTTAATAAGTTATCTCATAAATCTCTTTTGGCCACAAAGGAGCAGATCTGATAGATCGGGATGGGTTGTTAATCCCTTCAGGATGGGCAAACAGGACAAACCTGATGGATGAATTCCATTAGAAGGCACCAGCCCCCTTCTCCAAGCAGGCAAGGGAAGGTATAAAAGTAAGAACTTTTGCCTCAGTCACTGGGCAACCCGGTCAGGACCCCCTCTCGTTCTGAGAGCTGTGACTCTTTTAATAAACTATCCTCTTTTACAACTCTTCGCCTCTCCTTGGTCTGTGCTTCCATTCTTCGGTTTCACGAGACATAATCCCGACACTAAGAAAATATTCTACATCAATTCTTTGGGAGACGAGCAAACAGGTTTCATAAACTGTCAGACTCCCACCAAGCAAGGAACTCCAAGGAGCTCCATATCTCACACCCTCTATGGCTCATAAATTGTCCACTTGGCTCTTCTCTGCTTAGAATGCAGAGCAAACCCGGCCTCTGCTTCCTTTCGCACTTCCCATCCTGAACTGAAAAATGCTCAGCCTCCTTGTTCACTTCTGGGTCCCTCTTTTTTCATTGTCTCCACCAGGAGTAACACAATTCATACACACTGTTACCGGGAAATGATATTGAACCTCTACTCTTCTTCTTCTTGAAGGAATGAATTCAATCAAGGGACGGAATTTTGTTCAGAATAAAACAGCCAGAAGTTTATTAGTAAAAGAGAGTACACTTCGAGACATGGAGCGGGCTGACCCAAAAGAGGGAAGCAGCCTCTCCTTAC